>NC_133123.1:94633298-95233298 GCF_033568475.1 Henckelia pumila | reverse complement strand
TCAAAGGAATTCTAGATCGAGAACCCTTACCAAAGAATTTCCACTCGTCTGCCAATTCAGGTCTGAACTTGACAACCTTCAGAAAACAATCAACTGTCGCCCTGTACTTGGTTAAAGCATCTATCCCGACGATACAATCAAAATCTGACAGTCCAAGTACAATACAGTCGAATTCTAACAAATTTCCTTCAAAACAAAGTTCACAGTTCCTGACTAGTCGGACAGAAACAATTCCTCCACCCAAAGGTGAAGTAACAGCTACTACAGTAGGCAACAATTCAGTTGGCAAAGCATGCAATAACACATATTTCTCAGAGATAAAGGAATGGGAAGCACCTGTATCTATCAAGACATGAGCAGAATGACCGAAAATCGAACAGTTACCTGCTATGACATCATCAGGTGCTGCCTGAGCCTGATCCTCTGTCAATGCAAAGACTCGTGCTTGCTGTCTCGGAGGCTGATTTGCACTAGAGCTACCTCCCTGTCTGTTCTGCTGTTGCTGGGGTTGGAAAGAGTGCACTGCAGACGACTGCCTCTCCGGCTGAGCTGCAGGTCTAGACAAACTCCCACTCTGAGCTCTATCTCTATTACGTTGAGGGCACACTTTAGAGAAGTGTCCCGGTTGCTGACATGTGTTACAATTGCCAAAGACTCCCACACACTGATCCGGTGAGTGTCTTCCTCCACACTTGCTGTAGTACAAGGATGATGACCCAGAACTCGGTCCTGAACCGAATTGCTTCGAACCACTGGAACTGGACGAACTGTTCCCCTGTCTCTTGAACTGTTTACCTCTTGCCTTGTACTGATCCTTTATGTTTCCCCCACTGTTTCCACCTTCATACCTCTGCTGCTGGTTCTGATGTTGAGGTGGCTGATTCTGGTACTGAGATGGTTGGTTCTGATACTGCCTCTGCTGCTGAGGTGCCCCCTGATTACCTCTTTGCCTCCACAAGCCTGCTTCTGCTCCCTTTGCGTAATTCATGGCATCCGCAAAGTTGCTAGGCCTGTTGGTGTTAACCAACGTGAAGACATCGGGGTTCAACCCGTTGATGAACTGATCTGCCTTAGCTTCTTCATCTCCGGCAATTAGCGGTGCAAAACGCAACAGACTATCGAACTTAGCCACGTACTCTTCAATGTTCAGATTCCCTTGCGTCAGATTTGCAAACTCTGCTCCCTTATCCTTACGATACGAGATAGGGAAAAACCGCTTATAAAACTCAGATTTAAAAAGAGTCCAAGTAACCTCTGTACCTCTACTCTCAATTGCTTTCTTTGTCATGATCCACCAGCTCTTAGCACCACCACGCAGCTGATGAATTACTAACCGGATTCGGCGGTCATCTGTGTAGTCAATGGAATCAAACAACTGATCCATATCATCCAACCAACTCTCACAGTCAACTGGATTTTCTGAACCCATCAACAATGGCGGATTGAACGACTGAAACCTCTTCAGCAAGGTTTCCATAGGAGTCGCTGAAGCATCCAACTGATCAACCTCAGTGCTAGCTTGCTCAGTCGCAGGGATAACTGGTGGTGTGTTTCTGTTTATCACTCGACGAGGACCCATCTGATAATCAAAGGTTAGCACACGAGATATCTCAATCGCTACCATCAGTGCCCTTACAACCGCTTGGAATACCGAATACCAGTCGAGAACAGAAACAGTTATATCTCAAGTAGAACATGCTTTATTAATTTAAATCACACAACCATGTAATTCAAATAATGCTCAAACAATAAAGCATGCTCGCATGGAATTAAGTACACAATTAAATAATTCAAACACATGCGAGGAGTCATTACACATAGACTCGATCTACCCCGCTCACTCTAGTTCGACCAAGAATCTTAACGCTCTGATACCACTTAATGTGAGACCTCGATTCTAAACCACTAATCTCGGATTAAACAAAAAATTAAGCGAACGAGAATCCAAGAGTAAAACAAGTCAAAGTTTTTTTTTTTTTTTTTTTTTTTAAAAACGCCGCGCGCCCGCGCGAGGAACCAAGCTCGCGCGCGCGCGGGCAAACAATTCCGAGGCCCAACAGAGGCCTCGCGCGCGCGCGAGGAACGCCTCGCCCGCGCGCGGAAGGGCTGGGCAGAAAATGCTCAGGCTGCAGAAAAAAAAAAGAAAGGATTCCGTGCTTGGTCCGACATGCCTTCAAATACAAATGCAATAACAGGGTGTAGGGAAACATGCCATAACAAGTCATGCTTTCAGAAGGCCTAAAAACAACCAGAAGTCTAAATCGATACAACAACAACATACTTCGATTTCAGATTACAATCCGAATACAAACTAATTCGAATAACAAAACATATCAAGTTCGAGTTCTAACATGCTTCAATCTTAAACTAGATTAACATGCTAATTCGACTTCTAAACCGAGTCTCACTTCTACTACTTGCCCTCGAAGCTAACCATGCCTCTTCTGACTTGTTCCTGCCCCACCTGTTGCCAAGTACACATAAAAAACAAAGCAACAGCCGGATAACCGGTGAGAATGATAATCCCAGTAAAAGCAACATATCAAGTAATGAATATACAACATGCTATCAGACCACATATTCAAGTCGAAGTTAATGATATGCATGTCTTTAAAACCAGGATATCGATTCTGATAAACAGGGGAGTATTGCTCTGCTTTTGGGATCCCGAGGATGAGATCACGTAACGACTCACCGACTCTCCCAATCGAGGTGGTGCCACGTATCCCACTCCTCTAGACTTTGAGCAACCATAATGAGTATGCTAGCACTAGGCGAAATACTACAACCTAGGCCACTCAATCATAGTTCCCAAACGTCTAACAAAAAGGGCGGTTCTGCCCGCTGAAATCAAAGTAGGCTCAAGATGAATGCATAACAGAAACATAAACATAAGCCACATAACAAAAACTCAATCAATCAACAATTACAAGTTCCACGTGCTAGAACAAGTATCAATGCAATATGTGATTTAAAAAGGGAAACTCAAGAACCAACAGTCCCGAGTATGCTATCCCGCTACGATGACTGCTTTTACCTTGCAATGCAGTAGCTCCAACTCTGGATAAGCTACAAAAGAGATTGTATAAACAACTACACAATCTAACAACAACAAGGCAACGGTTCAAGGAAAACTCTTTATACCGTTCTTCGTCCAATTCTCTGAAACGATCAAACAGCTGCTAACTCTGGGCTTGACAACTCCGAACGAATCTGTTAAGATACAAGAGATGATTGATCAATAACCACGATCAACTTACAAGCCAAGTTCAAACTCAAAAACGGTTCAAAATCTCCAAAAACTCAAACCGAGGGCATAACGGCTATAACTGAACAACCGGCAATGCAGACAGCAGTTCAATACTGATAACAACTCAATTCAATGCTAATACAACAACAACAAGACAAACCCAACAAATCTCAAAACCATGATTTTCGAAAATGGCTTCCAAAAATCATAACAAATCCGAACGTCGCTCTATTTCAAAACTGACAGATAATAAACGATCAGAACTCTGTAGAGAACAACATACTCGAATCTCAAACGATTCTAACAACATCCAAAAACTAGAATGTATCCGATCGTAGAAAAACTTACGATATAACGGAGCTCTCGCTGCAGTGATCGCTAAACTGCCTTCAGAAATAAATTCCAACGGCCGGATCGTGCTCGGACTGGAACCCCAAAGCTTGGAAAAGCTTGGAGGCGTGAGAATGGAGGGAGATGTCTAGGAGGGGATGAAGAAGACTTTGTCAACCAATTTCTAAGAGTAGATAATATATAAAATCCACAATTTGCATTTTAGTCCCTGAAAAATCCAATTTTTGCAAAAAGGACCCTGATCAAAATCGAGTCGGCTCGTGAACTCTGTAATCTCCGATTAACTCAAATAAACTCATTTAAGATAAAAAAAAATAGGGCGTTACAAGATGGAAAATATTTGGTAGATTAGACAGAACAGATAAAATACAGATTTGAGGAAATAAGATTGAATATGATAATATACGACTTGGGTATTACGCTAGCATGCATTATAGATATTAATGCAATAAATGAGTACCAGTTGACATGTAACGCCCCGTTTTTATCTTAAATGAGTTTATTTGAGTTAATCGGAGATTTCAGAGTTCTCGAGCCGACTTGATTTTGATCAGGGTCCTTTTTGAAAAAAATGGATTTTTCAAGGACTAAAACGCAAATTATTGATTTTATATATTATCTACACTTAGATTTTTATTTGGGAAGTCTCTTCTTCCTCCCCAAACCGTGAAGCACCATTGAAGCTTGGGGAAATGCCTTTCAAGATTTTCCAATCTCGGTTTCCGGTCGATCCGTCCGTTAGAAATTATTTCTGAAGGAAGATTAGTGATCACTGCAGTGAGAGCTCCGTAATATCGTAAGTTTTTCTACGATCGGATACATTCTAGTTTTTGGATTTTGTTAGAATCGTTCTAGATTCGAATATGTTGTTCTAGACAGAGTTCTGATCGTTTATTATCTGTCGGTTTTGAATTAGACCGACGTTCGGATTTGTTATGATTTTTAGAAGCCATTTTCGAAAATGTGGATTTTGAGATTGATGGGTTTGCGTTTTTATTGTTGTTTTGGGCATTGATATGAGGTTATATCAGTATTGAACTGCTGTCTGCGTTTCCGGTTTGTTCAGTTTATAGCCATTATGCCGTCGGTTTGAGTTTTGGGTTTTCGAATCGTTTTTGTATTGATTGAAGCCTTGGCTTGTGAGTGATTGTGGTTGTTGATCAACTCTTGTATTCGTACAGATTTGTTGGAGTTTGTCGAGCCCTGTGTTAGCAGCATTGTTCGTCGAGAGTTGGACGAAGAACGGTAAAGAGATTTCCTTGAACCGTTGTTTGTTGTTTAGGTTGTATAGTTGTTGATACAATATTTTGTTGTAGCTTGTCCGGAGTTGGATCTACGACGTTGAAAGGTAAAAGCAGTCATTGTAGCGGGATAGCATACTCGGGGCAGTTGGTTATCGAGTTTCCCTTAAAATCACATATTGCATTGATACTGGTTCTAGTTTATGGAACCTGTATTTTGTTGATTATTTGAATGAATTATATGGCTAAGTTCCTTTTGTTTCCATATGCATTCATATTGAGCCAGCACTATTGTTTCGATGGGAAGAACAGCCTTTTGTTAGACGTTTGGGAGCTATATTCGAGTGGCCTAGGACGTAGTCGTTGCACCTAGTGCTAGCATACTCATTATAGTTGCTCAAAGTCTAGAGGAGTGGGATATGTGGCACCACCTCGATTGGGAGAGTCGGTGAGTCGTCACGTGATCTCATCCTCAGGATCCCAAAAGCACAGCAGCATTCCTTTGTTATCAGATTTGATATCCCGGTTTAAAGAAATGCATTTCATTACGTTGTTATTGATTTTGTTGTTGTCATGGAAGCATGTTTATTGTTGTATTACTTGATATGTTGCTTTTACTGGGATTATCATTCTCACCGGTTATCCGGCTGTTGCTTTGTTTTGTATGTGTACTTGGCAACAAGAAGGGCAGGATCAAGTCATCATAGACCTGGTTAGCGTCCAGAGCAAGAGATAGAAGTGACACTCGTTTAGAATTCGAATCAGCATGTCAACCTACGTATGTTTTGCGATCATGTTTAGTCATTCGAACTTCTCGTATTTGTTTTGTAAGCAAGAAACGATGTAGGTACTATCGAATTGAATGTTTCTCTTCCCTAAACCTTTCTTGTATTGTTATTGGCATGTCAAATACTCTTAATGCAAGTGTTTAGGTTTTGATTGAGTTTATTTCAAGTGCCTTAACTGAAAGAGTGGGTGCCCGGTGAGCCAACTTGTGGCTAAGGGCTTTGATGACTCTATGTATAAACAATCTTTTGTTTAATATAATTTACACTTTTATAAAGGCGTTTACTTTATCTTTTATCATATTATTATGTTGTGACATACTATAAGATGTTTAGATGAAGACCTTGAATATACTATAGTGTATGTAAGATGTGGTAGCACATAGGGATGGCTATCATGAAACACATCTTATAGTCACTGTATATTCTAAACAGTTCCTAGTCGATTGAGCCATCCGTAAATAAGGATAAGGATCGCTCGAGATTGAGACTAGCATTTGCGATGCCGAGTACCACGTTTTATTGGTATGGAACATAGAGATGTTCAAAGCATGCAAATGGATATTCATACGATGAATGATCGAACTACCCTATCCAGATTTTCCAAGTGGTTATCACTTATCGAGTGGATAAAGTCCGCGGTTTTGGTTGTACACCATTAGTCCTTACTACTTGAAACATCATTGAGACTCTATATGCTAGTACTGTGCTTTGAATCGTTTACCGACTCTATTGGGGTCATCAGGTGTCGGGATTGGGTGCAGTTACGACACATATAGGAGTCGATGCTTTGTTGTCAAGGATTCACCACATACTTGATAGTGTGGATATCCTATGCAATCTGAAGAGATATTAGTGTGACGAATCTCTGGCCAGAGTACATGATGTGTTTTAAGAAATGGTTTCTTAGTAGCACATGCGATGTCACTATTTGATCTTCAAGATGTATTGCATAGTTATCGAATCTCGAACGACTCTCGATTTACCAATGGTTGTTGATTCGATCGGGATATATGGATGAAGGGACCGTACTGTACGCTAACCAAAATCTATTGGTTCTTGCAGGCACTATCAGTGATACCTAGGGAATCATGGGGCGATGTTGCTAGGCGCTCTTACCATGATTCGATGGGCAAGTCGGAAATTGTTGTTCCGAGTCACAAGGAGTTGTGAGCCCACGGCTAGCTGTATCCCAGAACCATTGAGGGTCACACAAGTAATGGATTTTTAATCCCCGTTGAGATAGTTAAATTTAAAGAGTTAAATTTAATGAACAAAGAAGTGGGACTTCTTATTTAAGAGTAGAGGGAGTAAGATTTCCTAAAATGACATAAGGATGGGCATTTTTGGAAATCACTGAATTCGGATTCAGAAAATTTATCTTGACTTTAAAAGATGCTGTAGTAGCCCGTACCCTAATTGAGTAATTAAAGGATTGATGCTAATTAATTAAATTGGGTATTGGACGGATCGGAAGCTCCGAAGGCATGATCGGAAGCTCCGAACAGGATCGGAAGCTCCGATGAGCGATCGGAGGCACCGATGTTATTACGTCAGGCATGACGTGTGGTTGGATCGGAAGCTCCGATCAGGACCGGAAGCTCCGATCACCCCTATCCGGAGTCAACAAGTGATATTTTGACACGTGGCAGATCAGGATCTTCGGAAGCTCCGATGGCAGGATCGGACGTTCCGATCGAGGTTCGGACGTTCCGATCAAGGATCGGAAGTTCCGATCGTTGTCTATAAATAGAAGGCCGAGACTTCACTTTCATTTGCCAATTCCGAGTTCTCCTTTCCTTTCTAGTCCTTTTGGAGCTGTTCTAGTCTTCTTAGGCTTGGTCCGGAGGTCGGAGAGGCGTTCGGTAGTCGTAGCGGAGTTGTGCCCAAGTTCTGGAGGCATCGACATCAAAGGGCTAACGACGGACGAAGGTATAGCTTTTGCTTCCTATAAATATTTAGGAGTATGCAATAGCTTAGTTAAGGCTTTTAGAGCACTTTAATGATAGTAGTATCATTTGGCAGTGTAGAGCAGACTATAGGCGTGGACCTAGAGTTGGTAGAGCTTGCACTGTTTTGAGGTACGAAAGTAGTACTGTTCGAGATATCCTGACTGAGTATGCATGTATTATATGACTGCATGATTTATATGCCATGATATTATGCTGCATTCATTTGCATCTTGCTGTATCTCCTTCGAGATGTCTGTTAGTAGGGTTGTACCCTATCCTGTTAGTGGATGGACTTCCATCGATTTGGGTCCGGCGTATCCACAGTTATCTCGGTATGGGAGCCACCTCCTGAAGCGACGGCACAGCGTGCTACATACCAGGGCCCGGTCTGTCTCTGTTATCTGATCCTTGACCTCGAGTCTATAGGGAGTTCACTTTGCATGCATGTATACTCATACTCTCGCACTGAGCGTTTTATGCTCACGTCTCGTACTCTGTATTTTCTGGACACCCTATTCCATGGGGCAGGTTTGCGATTGGACGAGGAGGGTGGATCCAGGAGGGGCTAGTCAGTGGTTGGCCAGCTGGAGCTTCGTCTAGGCTTTATTACTGTTGTTTGGGTTTATACAGCTATTCGATTTGGTTGTATATTATTGGATAATTACAGATTCCTTTACTTGGGATTGTATAATGTTATTTGGATTCCGCAGTTTTATTCTGATATCTGTTTAATTAAGTTAATTGCATGCCTAAGTTCTATTTAGTAGGTGATCCGGGTAAGAGTCACTACATTTATGGTATCAGAGCATGCAAAAGATTTCTTGGGATTTAGTCTCATCTTGAGGTGTTTTTGTAGATGTCAAATCGTGACGACCAGAGTTCTCATGGCAGTGTTGGTGGGCGTTGGGGTGATGCCGACCGGGAGCCTCGTCGAGAACGGCGTCATCGTCATCATGACGACGAGCGTTTCACTGTGCGTCGATTCTTAGCTATGGGTCCTAAGCCCTTAGTTGGAGGTGAGTCTCCGGAGGATGCGGAGAACTGGTTAGACCGCATGGAGACGACTTTTCAGACTTTCCAATGCACCGATGAGCAGAAGGTGGAGACCCTTGGATATCTTCTGGATGGGCGTGCGCGCAGGTGGTGGAGGTTTACTTCTGCACCTTTTGTTGCGGCGAGAGGAGTGGCCACCTGGGCCGAGTTTCGCACAGCTTTCCAAAAGCGGTATTTTCCTCCTGCACTCCGACAGTCGAAGGCAGGCGAGCTACTGAGTCTGCGACAGGGAACCATGTCTATTGATGAGTATCAGCAGAGGTTCTTTGATCTGCTATCCTATTGCCCTGAGATTGCTGATAGCTCAGAGATGAAGTATAATCTGTTTCTTCAGGGCCTTAACCCTGAGATCCATGACCGTGTGGCGGTTGGTGACGACATGTCCTACGAGGGTTTGGTGAGCCGTTGTCACCAAGCGGAGGACAGCATTCGGCGGAATAGGTCTTTCACTCAGTCGAGGCCTGCTAGTTCTTTGGGTCCCCGTGCCCAAACTTTCAAGAAGTCCGGGTCTACTTCTTCCTCTGGTTCTGGAGGTGTTGTCCATTTCGGTAAGAAGGACAAGTGTGATCACTGTGGGAAGAACCATCCATCCGACAAGTGCCGCAGAGATTCTGGAGCTTGTTTCCGTTGTGGAGAGACTGGTCATATCCGGAGGGATTGTCCACAGTCTGGGGGAGGTGGTTCTGGTTCTGGTTCAGGATCGGGTTCTCAGGCTACCGTTCAGCAGAGGTCGCAGGGACAGTCTGCTGGGAGTTCTCATTTGAGGCCACGAGCTTCTGGCCAGGTGTTTGCCCTGAGACATGATCAGGCAGTGGAGGAGAATGAGAAAGTCATCGCAGGTACATTTATGCTTTATGGTATACCTGCTCTTGTACTTATTGACACTGGTGCATCTCATTCCTTCATTTCTGCACGTTTTGTTAAGAGGCATAAGTTACCATGCATTGCACTAGACGTAGTGATGTCTGTTTCTACTCCGACGGGCCAATCTGCTTTGGCTAAGCGTCTAGTGATGGGTTGCCCTTTAGAGTTCGAAGGGAACGTTCTGTTGGCGAATCTCATGGTCCTGGCGATGGACGACTTTGATTGCATTCTGGGAATAGATGTGCTGACTACCTATCGAGCTTCAGTGGACTGCTATCAGAGATTAGTACGCTTTCATCCGGAAGGGAGTGAGAGTTGGTTTTTCTATGGTGAGGGAGCGCGACCCCCGATGCCTTTGGTATCAGCTTTGAGAGCCTGTCGAGCTCTGGAGTCTGGCAGGGAAGGCTACCTTATCTATGCAGTTGATTTGTCCGCTGAGAGTATTGGGATAGAGAGCATTCCTGTTGTGGATGAATTTCCAGATGTGTTTCCTGATGAGATTCCGGGTTTTCCTCCTGCTAGGGAAGTCGAGTTTGGCATAGAGTTGATGCCGGGTACTTCGCCTATTTCTAGAGCACCGTATTGTCTGGCTCCGTCAGAGATGCGTGAGTTGAAGAATCAGCTACAGGATCTTTTGGACAAGGGGTACATTCGTCCTAGTGTATCTCCTTGGGGAGCTCCTGTTCTCTTTGTGAAGAAGAAGGATGGGTCGATGCGGCTGTGCATTGACTATCGGCAGCTGAATCGAGTGACTGTGAAGAACAAGTATCCATTGCCTCGTGTTGATGACTTGTTTGACCAGCTGCAGGGCACATCAATTTACTCCAAGATTGACTTGAGATCTGGATATCATCAGTTGAGAGTCCGTGATCAGGACGTAGCCAAGACTGCATTCCGTACTCGCTATGGGCATTACGAGTTCCTAGTAATGCCATTTGGTTTGACTAATGCGCCGGCTATATTCATGGATCTGATGAACCGTGTCTTCAGGGAGTATTTGGACAAGTTTGTCGTGGTCTTCATTGACGACATCCTGGTTTATTCGCGTAATACGGAAGAGCATGTTTCTCACTTGCGGTTGGTACTGCAGACTCTTCGAGATGAGCAATTGTACGCCAAGCTGAGCAAGTGTGAGTTCTGGATGGATAGAGTGGTTTTTCTTGGCCATATCATCTCCAGGGAGGGAATTTCTGTTGATCCTAGCAAGATTGAAGCGGTACTTAATTGGTCGCGTCCGACGACAGTTGCTGAGATCCGTAGTTTTCTGGGTCTAGCAGGGTATTATCGTCGCTTCATTCTGAATTTCTCTCAGTTAGCTCGACCGTTGACGCAGCTTACCCGCAAGGGTGTGGATTTTGAGTGGTCCTCCGAGTGTGAGGAGAATTTCCGTGAGCTTCGACGGCGGTTGACTTCTGCGCCGGTGTTAGCATTACCGTCAGGATCTGGAGGGTATGTAGTTTACACGGATGCTTCTCTTCAGGGGTTAGGTTGTGTCCTGACTCAGAATGGGCATGTGATCGCATACGCTTCTAGACAGCTGAAGATTCACGAGGACAACTACCCAGTCCATGATTTGGAGTTAGCAGCCATTGTGTTCGCTTTGAAGATCTGGCGTCATTATCTGTATGGCGAGAAATTTGAGATCTTCACCGACCATAAGAGTCTCAAGTATTTGTTCACTCAGGCAGAATTGAACATGAGACAGAGACGTTGGATGGACTTGCTTAAGGACTATGATTGCGAGATTAAGTACCATCCGGGAGCTGCTAATCTCACCGCTGATGCTTTGAGTCGCAAGGTGCGACTATCCGCACTTCAGACTTGTTCGATGTCTAGTGCAATCTGTGACTGTTGTACTTCAGGTTTTACCTTCAAGCATAAGAAAGGTATGCAGAGTATCCAGATGTTTGCGATATTATCTGAGCCAGCCTTGTATTCGCGGATCCGAGATGCTCAGATGTCTGATTCGAAGACCCAGCGTTTAGCTCGTCTAGCTAACGAGGGTAGCTCGTCTGGATTTCATTATCAGTCAGACGGCTTTCTGTGTTTGTCTGGTAGGCTTGTGATTCCACGGGATGAAGAGTTGCGAGAGGAGATTTTATCTCAGGCACATCGCACTAAGTTGAGTATTCATCCTGGAAGCAACAAGATGTACAAGGATCTACGTACTCGTTTCTGGTGGAAGGGAATGAAACGCAGTGTTTATCAGTTTGTTTCGAGATGTTTGGTGTGTCAACAGGTCAAGGCAGAGCACCGACGACCTGGAGGATTGCTTCACAGTCTGCCTATTCCTGAATGGAAATGGGAGTTTATCACTATGGACTTTGTGACCCATTTGCCGGTATCCCCGAGGAACTGTGATGCTATCTGGGTTGTGGTGGACCGACTCACCAAGTCAGCGCATTTCATTGCCTATAGCCGAGAGTACTCTGTGGATCGCATGGCTCGGTTGTACATTCAGGAGATCGTTCGACTTCATGGAGTGTCTGTGAGCATTGTCAGCGATCGGGACCCCAGATTTACTTCTAGATTCTGGGGGAGTGTTCAGCGTGCGATGGGTACTACTCTCAGTTTGAGTACAGCCTATCATCCGGAGACTGATGGTCAGTCAGAGCGCACTATCCGTACGTTAGAGGATATGCTTAGAGCGTGCGTCATGGATTTTGGTTCAGCCTGGCAGGATCATTTACCGTTGATCGAGTTCGCTTACAACAACAGCTATCATACTAGTATTGGGATGGCACCTTTTGAGGCGTTGTATGGGCGACGTTGTCGTACTCCACTCTTTTGGGAAGAAGTGGGGGAGAGACAGGCTGAGGGACCGGAGTTTATCCAACAGGCGATAGACATTGTTGATCAGATCAAGAAACGAATTAAGACTGCACAGGATCGTCAGGCCAGCTATGCTAATATCAAGCGTAGGCCTTTGCAGTTCGAGGTCGGGGAGAAAGTGTTTCTGAGAGTGTCACCTTTCCGCAAGATTCTCAGATTTGGCCTTAAGGGCAAGTTGTCTCCCAGATTTATCGGTCCGTTTGAGATATTGGAGAGTATTGGCGATTTGGCTTATCGGCTAGCATTGCCACCGCATCTATCCAGCATTCACAACGTGTTCCACGTATCTCTGTTGCAACGGTATGTGGCAGATGAATCTCATATTCTGCAGCGATCTGAGGTTCAGGTAGACAAGGATTTGACTTATGTTGAGAAACCTCTTCGCATCCTTGATTATAAGGATAAAGTTCTACGGAACAAAGTCATTCCTTTGGTTTTAGTTCAGTGGCAGCGCAGAGGCACTGAGGAAGCTACTTGGGAGCTTGAGGACAGAATGCGTAAAGACCATCCTGAGTTGTTTTGATTTCATTCTTTAAGTTGTATTCAGTTGCAAACTCTGTAAACGTTTGATTTGAATAAAGAAAGTTTCTGATTTCTGTATTTGCATTCGGTACTTAAGATCTATTTTCGAGGACGAAATATCTTAAGTGGGGGAGAATGTAGTAGCCCGTACCCTAATTGAGTAATTAAAGGATTGATGCTAATTAATTAAATTGGGTATTGGACGGATCGGAAGCTCCGAAGGCACGATCGGAAGCTCCGAACAGGATCGGAAGCTCCGATGAGCGATCGGAGGCACCGATGTTATTACGTCAGGCATGACGTGTGGTTGGATCGGAAGCTCCGATCAGGACCGGAAGCTCCGATCACCCCTATCCGGAGTCAACAAGTGATATTTTGACACGTGGAAGATCAGGATCTTCGGAAGCTCCGATGGCAGGATCGGACGTTCCGATCGAGGTTCGGACGTTCCGATCAAGGATCGGAAGTTCCGATCGTTGTCTATAAATAGAAGGCCGAGACTTCACTTTCATTTGCCAATTCCGAGTTCTCCTTTCCTTTCTAGTCCTTTTGGAGCTATTCTAGTCTTCTTAGGCTTGGTCCGGAGGTCGGAGAGGCGTTCGGTAGTCGTAGCGGAGTTGTGCCCAAGTTCTGGAGGCATCGACATCAAAGGGCTAACGACGGACGAAGGTATAGCTTTTGCTTCCTATAAATATTTAGGAGTATGCAATAGCTTAGTTAAGGCTTTTAGAGCACTTTAATGATAGTAGTATCATTTGGCAGTGTAGAGCAGACTATAGGCGTGGACCTAGAGTTGGTAGAGCTTGCACTGTTTTGAGGTACGAAAGTACTGTTCGAGATATCCTGACTGAGTATGCATGTATTATATGACTGCATGATTTATATGCCATGATATTATGCTGCATTCATTTGCATCTTGCTGTATCTTCTTCGAGATGTCTGTTAGTAGGGTTGTACCCTATCCTGTTAGTGGATGGACTTCCATCGATTTGGGTCCGGCGTATCCACAGTTATCTCGGTATGGGAGCCACCTCCTGAAGCGACGGCACAGCGTGCTACATACCAGGGCCCGGTCTGTCTCTGTTATCTGATCCTTGACCTCGAGTCTATAGGGAGTTCACTTTGCATGCATGTATACTCATACTCTCGCACTGAGCGTTTTATGCTCACGTCTCGTACTCTGTATTTTCTGGACACCCTATTCCATGGGGCAGGTTTGCGATTGGACGAGGAGGGTGGATCCAGGAGGGGCTAGTCAGTGGTTGGCCAGCTGGAGCTTCGTCTAGGCTTTATTACTGTTGTTTGGGTTTATACAGCTATTCGATTTGGTTGTATATTATTGGATAATTACAGATTCCTTTACTTGGGATTGTATAATGTTATTTGGATTCCGCAGTTTTATTCTGATATCTGTTTAATTAAGTTAATTGCATGCCTAAGTTCTGTTTAGTAGGTGATCCGGGTAAGAGTCACTACAGATGCAGAAATGGTTTCTGTGCACATTGGTGAAATTGGTTTATCAATCTGAGTCACGATGAATTTTATATTAATTTCTGAACATGCGGCCTTTGCTTGTCAGGCTTGAACTTATGACTAATGGGCCCTAAGCTGTTAGCAGCCCACATTATAAATAAGTTATTGCAGTACAGAAATTACAAAATAGAGGCTCACAATTTTCGAAAAAACCTAGCTGTGTTTTTAAAAAGTGGCCGCCCCCCTTTCTCCCCTCTCTGCTCGAAAAATTCCAGCCTGTGAATTTTGAATTTGCAGTCTGGTTTAACGGATCAAATTCGTTAATTCTCTTCGTAGAAACTTCTGATAGATTTTCTAGTGCAATCTATCAGAGGGATTAAACTTCTGTTCGTGGTCCTGATTGAAGAATTGTTCGTCCATCAATTCCTGGGATATACAACAAGAGCAGAGTTATCTGTTGGTGTCCATAATCTCGATTCGAGATTGGAGGTAAAAATTTAATTGTTATTTAATTTTTACACGCACAATTTAATCGTAAAGTTTTGATACCCATTATGGAATCGTTCCATATAAAATTTTTAAACTTCCGCTGCACCGGGTATCAATCCTGATTGATCTGATCACCGTTCTTCAACAGTGGTATCAGAGACAGGTTGCTCAGATCAAGCGATTAAATTAATCGATTGTACAAAAATTTTTTTTTTAAGCCTCGGTTTTTGAAACAAAATAAATTTTTTTTAAAAAAAAAAAAAAAAATTTTCGGGCAAAACACGAGCAGCGATTGGATCGCTGCCCGGGGGGGGGATATCTTCTATATTGAAATAAATGTTTCACTTAATACTACTTCTTGGGTATTGGATACTGGATGTGGATCTCACATTTGCAACGATTTTCAGGTGATGACAAGAAGTCGCAAGCTTAGAATGGGTGAGACCCAGCTGAGGCTCGGAAATGGTTCTAGAGTTGAAGCCAAAGCTGTAGGAGACGTTTATTTAATTTTGCAGAACGATTTTAAGTTACTTTTGAGAGATGTTTTATTTCTTCCAGATTTGATTAAAAACATTATTGAAAACAAACTACTCAATAATTAAAATAATAATTCAAAAATAAAAATAAAAAGAATAAAAGAAAAGATAAATCTTCTCTCCCAAGCCTGTAGCCGCCTCCCTCTGTGTTGTCTGCGTTCTGGACTTTCGAACCCTCAAAAATATGTTATATCTTCTATATATATGGTCCGAAACGCCTACCAATTAATTTCCTTTCAAAACAAGGACTTTTCGGAACAAATATGACGCCAGAACACGCGCACGTGCGCAGCACTAAAAAACAGAGTCTGGATCAGCAACTCACGCGCGCGAGAGCTCCATTCTCGCGCGCGCATAGTACAAAATTTCTACTGCGAGCGATGATTTTGAAAAATTCATATCTTAAGATCTAGCCGTCGGATCGAGCTAAAATTTGGGCGGCAGCTTCAAAACATCTTGAACTTCATTCTGAACGGTGAAATCAAATTTGTATCTCTGTAAAATTAATTTGATTTTTTGAACAAAGCTGCTCCGTAATTCACTCTTCAACAATTCATTTTCCTACAAAATTAACCCGAGGATTGAAATACACACACATGCACTAAAACACATAAAAATACATAAAACAATATGAATGCACACAAAATAGATAAAAACCTATCACGAAATAATGCACACAAAATGCACTTATCAATATCTAACGCTCACAGAATTGAAGTAAGTATTACTTCAGTTTGCTATACAGCTTATGAGAATCTGCAGTAAGATCGAATGCGATTTCGAGGACGAAATCATTCCTTAGAGGGGAGGAATTGTAAGGCCCGAAAATATTAAGTTATTAATTACGGAATTTAAGATTTACATTCTGAATATGAGAAAATATTCATTTGAAGAATTTAAGAAATTAGAAATTTTATTTTAGGGACGAAAATATTTAATTTGAGGATTTTCGGATTTAAAGATTTCAATATCCGAAATTCTTAAATTATAAGATGAAAAATATTTGTATTGATATTTATGGAATTTAAGATGTGAATTCCAAGATTAGAAATATCAAGGATTTAATTTGAGGATGAAATCCGAGAAAGGACCCATTTGCAAATATTGAGAAGTTTTATGGACTAAAATGCAATAAGGTCCGAAATGATTATATTTTAATCCGAGAATATTTAGAGTTTAGAATTAAATTCTAATATTCCTAAATTATTTAGAAGTAAAATTGAATTAAATCGCTTGTCCGGGTACTGATTGGTAATTAGTCCAAAGGTCAGGGGCCAAAGTGCAATTCCCTTGAAAGTGGGAATCACACGTGGGGTTTATTAAGTAATTGTGCATAATTCATTCAGAATGGAAGTCAAGAAACCGAGAGCAAAGTTGGAAGAAAATTTCCAAGCCAATTTTGATCTTTCAAGTCCCGATTAAATTCAATCCGCCCGGTAGAATTTTTGATTGATCATATATTTGCGATCACAGCTCCGAGTGCTACGATTTGACGTAAGTTTTATGAAGTCCTACCATGTTTGAATTTTATGATGTTATAATTAAGATTTAATTGTATAAACGTGTTCTAGTATATACGACGATAGCATCTCTAAGATGGATCACGAAAAGATCGTCGTTTGAGCATGTTTTTGAATTATGAAATTATTTTTGAAATTCTGAAATTTTTAGCTATGGGATTTCGAAATTAAGCTGATGAATGAAGGTTGGTATTGAGTTGATATGATTAATAAGATTGATGTTGTGCTTTCGGAATATCGACTTTGAACCGTTACGCCGCCGATTTGCATTTTACTCCGATTTCAGCTATAGACTGGACTTATAAATAAATATCAGATGGATAATGATATTGAGCATGGTTTACACTTCATTTCAGTTGGGAATGGAATTTATCCAAGTCGAATCGACGAGTTAGAGTTGTTTGAACAATCAAAGTTGAATCAAGAATTTGATCAACTATCAACTTCGACGAGCAAGCGTAGAATGAACATATTTTAGATACGTCATCAAATTTGATGCTAGCAAGTTTGAATATTTCAAAGCTACGATCGAAAGTTATGATTCGACATTATCCTCGCCAGGTAGAACAACTCGAGAACGTGGTGGTTTTTGAGTTTTCCTAAAATCACATACTTAATTGTTTATATGCTTTCATATGAATTGTTGTTTTTTATTTCTTGGCTTGATTAAATGATTTGAGTGTCAAGATGTTTTACAATATTAATGCATACATATTATGTTGCATTCATATTGAACCCTACCTTGAAAAGAACAGAGGGCGGATTGGCCTAGAGTTCATATGACGTTTGGAGGACTGTAGTTGAGTAGCACGGAATGTAGATTTACTTCCAGAGCTAGAAAACTCACTATAGTTGCACCAAAGTCAGGGGAATTGAGATATTTAACGCCACCTCGATTGGGTGAGTTGGTAGTTAGTTAAAGATTTTATTCCCCGGGATCCCAAGAACCAAGATTTGATTGTTATCAGACTTGATAGCCTATTCCTTGAAACATGCATTGCATTTATGCATTAACCTAGAGATTTCTATGGTTTATAATATGCATTTATAAATACTAGCATGTTAGTAGATGCCATTCAAGATGTGAATGTGTTTGTATGCTTGATGAACTCATATGTTATAAGAATTTAGGAATCGATTATGCTTCTATGTTTTACATGTTCTTACATGTTTGAGATTTAAGATTATTATAGCATATAGAATTATTATGCTTTAATGATGTATATGCATGTCGTTCATACTGAGATGTATTTCTCACCAGATTTATCCGGCTGTTGCTTTGTTTGTATGTATGCGTTGCATCAGGTTTGGGGCATTAGCGAGTCAGATGTGGCTTGGATAGCTCGAGATTGAGAGAGATTAGTATGTGGTGACTTCGGGCTAAGAATACATTGTTGTCAAATGCATGTTAGAAGGTGTTGGTTTAGTTTGAGTTTTGAAAACTTAGAATTGAGTTTATTGTATTGCACCTTAGAAACATTTATGTGATTATTGTTATGTCTAGATATGCATGTGTTTATGCTTGGGACATGTTGAGATTATGTATGCAATTTTTCAGATTTGAAATAGCCCTAACAACTTTGATCTTTGTTGTAGCCTTTGGTAATTTTTGTACATTTATGCACCAACCCTTCTTGGTAAAATGAGTATAACATTTTACTGAAAATTCTGATTAGGATGCGGTTGGCGGCATTGGAAAGCTAAGACAAAGATATACAACTGTTATGTTTATCATTTTTCCAGATTCTGTCCGAAACCCATGCGCGGGCGCACCTGAAGAGGGGAGAAGGCGTGCATGGGGTCCTGAAAAAAAAAATTGGTTCTTTCTGCGACGTGATTTTGCATCACCAAATGTATTTTTTTTGCATCGCCAAATGTTTTGGATTATTTTTTGTTAATGATTCTTATTCATTAATTGTCCCTTAAGATGAGATTAGCGCCCGAGGTCCCCACATCATGTGTAATGGAACTTTTGAAAATAAAACCCAAATGAAGCTATGGAATATTTGGAGTCATTAGCAGAAAATGCTCAAAATTGGGATAATATAGGCTCAATTGAACCACCAAATAAAACCAATAATTCAACAAATGAGGTTGGTATTTATCATCTTAAAGATGATGTAGATATTCAAGCCAAACTTGCATCTTTAGCAAGAAAAATCGAGTCATTAGAAATGAAAAAGAGTGATCAATTAAAAAGTGTTCAAGAAATTGTTTGTCATATATGTGATACACATGATCATCTTACAAAAAATTGTCCTACTTTGCCTTCATTTAAAGAATGTCTCCATGAACAAGCCAACTATGTTAACAATTTTAAAAAACCAACATTAGATCCTTTTTCACAAACATATAATCCTGGTTGGAGAAATCATCCTAATTTTAGTTGGAGGAACGATAATATTGCACAACCTTCACAACAACATTTTCAAAATAACCAAAATCATCAAGGTTATGCTCCTTATATCCCACCTCCAAGAAAACATTTTGAAGATGAAATTCATGCATACATTCAAAAGCAAGAGTCTATAAATATTCAAATCATTCAATCTATGAATGATTTGAAAGAAACTCTTGCAAAATTTGCATCTGCACTAAATATTCATGAAAAAGGAAAATTTCCATCTCAACCACAACCTAATCCTAAAAATCAAAATCAAGAGAAATTTGATCAAGTAAAATCTGTTATTAATCTTAGAAGTGGTGGAAAAATAGTTAATGATCCATATAGTGATGAAAACACAGATCAGTCAAACTCAAAGAGTAAGGATTCAAATCTTGATACTTTTGAGAAAGATGATGCTTTAGGTCCTAAAAATAAGAAAATTGATGATAAATTATCAGAAGTAATATGTGAGTCAAATAAACCTGTTCCTTTTCCTCATGCATTAGTTAATAATAATTAAAAAAAATGATTCTGATATTTTTGAAGTCTTTAAACGAGTAAAAATAAATATTTCATTATTAGATGCTATTAAACAAGTACCTTCGTATGCAAAGTTTTTAAAAGATTTATGTACTTTGAAAAGACAATTGCGTGTAAAGAAGAAAGCATTCTTAACTGAACAAGTAAGTTCTATTATTCAAAATAATTCTACTTTGAAATATAAAGATCCTGGTTGTCCAACAATTTCATGTATTATTGAAAAAAATAAAATTAAAAAAGCTTTGTTAGATTTGGGAGCGAGTGTGAATTTACTTTATTACTCAGTTTATGAAAAACTTAAGTTAGGAGATTTAAAACCTACATCTGTCACTCTTTTACTAGCCGATAGGTCAATCAAAATACCTAGAGGTATCGTAGAAGATGTGTTAGTTCACGTCGATAAATTCATATATCCTTTGGATTTTATTGTCTTGGATACACAACCAATAGAAGTGCATAATGAAATTCCAATAATATTGGGACATCCATTTCTAGCAACTTAAAATGCTTTAATTAATTGTCGAAATGGAATAATGAAATCGTCTTTTGGAAATATGACTTTAGAACTTAATGTGTTCAATTTATGTAAACAACCAAGTATTAATGAAGATGAAGATGATAATGCAATAGAAACAATCTTTGAAGAAAATATACACCAAGAAAACTTAAATCAACAATCTGAAATTTGTTTAGTGGAAAGTGTTTTTAAATCAAAGTTATTTGAAGAAACTAATGAACTTGAAGAAGTAAAAGAAGATGATCATCCAAAACTTGAATTAAAACATTTACCAATAGAACTAAAATATGTTTTTCTTGGTGAAAATCGAACATATCCTATTGTAATATATTCTACTCTTTTACCAAAACAATAATAAGATTTAATAATATTACTTAAAAAACACAAAAATGCAATTGGATGGACTTTGCAAGATATAAAAGGTATAAATCATTTAATCTGCACACATAGAATTCACTTGGAAGAAAATGCTAAAACATATCAACAACCACAAAGAAGATTAAATCCACACATGAAAGAAGTTGTTAAAAATGAAGTGTTAAAATTATTAGATGCCGAAATTATTTATCCAATCTCGGATAGTAAATGGGTAAGTCTAACACAAATAGTACCGAAAAAATCAGGCATAACTGTTATAAAAAATGAAAAGAGGGAATTATTACAAGCTAGGATTCCATCTAGTTGGCGTATGTGTATTGATCACTTTCCGTTACCATTTTAGATCAAATTTTAGAGAAAGTGGCAGGTAATCCTTATTATTGTTTTTTTGATGGGTATTCGGGGTATTATCAAATACCAATATCATGAGAAGATCAAGAAAAAACTACTTTCACTTGTCCTTTTGGAACTTTTGCATTTAAAAGAATGCCATTTGGTTTATGTAATGTTCCGGCTACTTTTCAAAGATGCATACTAAGTATTTTTAGTGACATGATTGAAGAATTTTTGGAAGTTTTTATGGATGATATAACCGTTTTTGGAAACTCATTTGAAAACTGTCTTAAAAATTTGGAAGAAGTTTTAAAAAGATGTGAAGAAAAAAATCTTGTTTTAAATTGGAAAAAATGTCACTACATGTTTAAATCCGAAATTGTGTTAGGGCATGTCATATCCGGAAAAAAAATTGAAGTTGATAAAGCTAAGATTGATGTTATTGCTAATTTACCATCACCAAACACGATCAAAGAAATTCGATCATTTTTGGGTCATGCGGGATTTTATAGAAGATTTATAAAAAATTTTAGCATAATATCGAAACCAATTTCAAATATTTTAACAAAAGATGCACAATTTGAATGGACTCAAGAATGTGAAAATTCTTTTAAAAAGATAATTAATCTTTTAACTACATCACCTATTTTACAACTTCCTGATTGGTCTTTACCATTTGAATTAATGTGTGCTGCAAGTGATTATGCTGTAGGAGCCGTGTTAGGACAAAGAAAAAAAGGTAAACCTCATGTGATCTACTATGCTAGTAGAACCTTAAATAGTGTCCAAATCAATTATTCAACAACTGAAAAAGAATTACTTTCAGTAGTGTTTGCATTAGATAAATTTTGATCTTATTTAATTGGTTCTACTACTATTGTTTATATTGATCATTCTGCCATAAAATATTTATCAAATAAACAAGATGCTAAGCCAAGATTAATAAGATGGATTCTGTTGTTACAAGAATTTGATCTAATAATAAAAGATAAAAAAAGGAAAAGAAAATGTAGTAGCCGATCATTTATCAAGAATAATTTCTGAATCATCTCAAAACGAAATACCAATAAATGAAAATTTTTCGGATGATCAATTATTTTATGCTACTACTATGCATTGGTTTGCTAATATTATAAATTTTCTTGTGACAAATAAAATTCCTTCTCATTGGAGTTCACAAGATAAAAATAAATTCTTGAAAGAGGTAAAAAAAATTTATTGGGATGATCCTTATTTGTTTAAGTATTGTCCTGATCAAATTTTTCGACGATGCATACCCGAAAATGAGGTAAGTAGTGTAATTAAATTTTGTCATTCTGAGTTATGTGTAGATCAATTGTTGTCAAAGAAAACAGCTAAAAATGCAAAGATTTATTAAGATAAAACAAAAGCCTTTCATTATAAAAATATTATGAGTAAATCTTTTAAAATCGGACTAAAAGTTTTAGTTTATAATTATCGCTTGCATTTATTTCCAGGAAAACTTAAATCGCGATGGTCTATACCATTTATTGTTAAATTTATCTATCCTCATGGTGTTGTTGATGTTGAAAATCCCAAAAATAATAATGTATTTAAAGTTAATGTGAAAGACTTAAATCATTTTTAGAAAATAAAATTCTTGATGAAGAGTTTATGCCTTTATTCCCTCTTAATTGTTATTAATATTTTCATTTTATTTTTGCAAAAATTAGTTCACTTCCCGATTAAGTGGTGGATGACGGTACTCCGTGGCTTTTACAGTCGGTTAAATTGGTTTCCCACAATAACTGATCCAAAAATTTTAAAATTTTTTTTTGCTTTATTTTCAAAATGGAAGAAGCTATCATAGTACATGGAAAATATTTATCTTCTTCTGTTTCTAAAAAAGTTTTGAGAATGATCTATGAAGGCAGGCGTGAAAGATTGAGAATGTTTATGCAAAAAGAAATTCCGGAGGATATTCGTCTTATAATTGAAGCCAATGTTCGATTAGGGGGTGAATTTCCAAAACTCTTACCTATTCAAAATATGTATGGACTAGGAAAAAGCACCTATGCGAAGAAAAGGAGGGAAAAAAGGTTAGATGTTTGTCATAAGTGGGCCAGATGGACATGTGACAGACGATGCAGATCTTTGGGATATGTTTCCACAGATAGAGAAGATAAAATTGATTTCATTAAGAATGGGCTGAGTAAAGAGTCATAGATGATATCTCATTGACTCTTGAGATGCATTCTAGTGGAGATGTGCAAGGTCAAATTCTCCGTTTATGGAAACTATTTCAAGCGCAGCGTCACGGTAATAGTCTTGAGAATCTGACTAAAAAAGACCATATTTGCCAATTTATTAGAAAATTGGATGGGAAGCCAACCCTCAATTCATAAGAAGATGTTGAAGTCATCATTGATTCAATATACATGTCGCGTAATGGTTTGTGTTTGTTCCTCATCTTCAATAAATCCCGGGTGATATCTCTTTCATATTTTACTCTTTATTTGTATTTAAAAAATTAAAAATAATTTCATATTCAGGTTTGGGGGTGGGTTTATATAAAAAAATTTAAAATTTTAAAAAATAAAAAAATTGCTATAATAATATATATATATTTTTTCAATGGCAGAGTAATGAGTCAAAAACTCCTGAGACGCATTAGTTTTTATTTATCGCATTATCACAATAGATTAGATTTTAATATTCTGTATATATTCAAATTGCAAACTACTAAGAAAATAAAGTCTTTTTTATATATATATGTTTGTTTACACTTCTTTTTATCAATTTAATAGAAAATATATAATTGATGGGATATAAGTTATAAATAACTATATATTTGTCTGTTTTAATATAACACATTTTTTAAAACTTTTATGAGTATATAGTTAAAATGATATTGATTGAATGAATAATAACATGTATAATTGAAGGAATTAATTTGTAAAAGTGCAATATATACTCACATAAATTTTGTGAGTAAGGGTGAGAATTGAAAAAAACAACTTATAAGCTTTTATTGATTATTAAGAAATGGTTGATTACTAGATTAAAACCATTTTGAAAAAACAATTGTGCATATAAAAATTGGTTGCAAAGTTGTTTGAAGTTTGATTGTAATGATGTAGATATTAATATCAATACTATAATTCACATGGTAAATTTTTAATAGATTTACCTCATAAATAAATAAATTTTGAAAAAAGAAAAAAAGAAAAAAAATGTTACATATTCAAAGTTTATTTTAGGTATTTGGTTTTGTAAAAAAAACTTCGCAGCCAAGTGCCAAAAAAAAAAGAAAAGAAAAGAAAAGAAAAAGAAAGAAAGAAAGAAAAAAAAGAACATAGAAAAACAAAAAAACAAAATGAGTTTATTCTTTGTAAATTATCTTATCTTATTTTCAATATTAGGTTATTTGATTGTCTGCTTTACATATTAGCCATTTTCAATGAGTGTATAATTTTTTCCCAACTCCATGAGTGAAAAACAACTATATATGAAATACTTTAACCCGAGAGAATATGAAGTTGAGACTTTTACATTAATATTCCTGATATTATACATGTTATGAAAATGATATCTATTATCATTTTTATTATATTATTCTCAAAGTTTTTAGAAAATATTTATATAAAAAATTATATATATTTAATATTTTGATATTGTGTGAAATATATATGTATACTCCATTCAATTATATATTAATATAATGGTTGATAATAAGATTTATAAATAAACATATGATCTCCTCACAAGTGTGTTTTAAAATTTCAAAGTTTGCAAATTTGAATATATATAATAAGGAATAAAAATCTAACTTGTGATTTTATGATATTTTATGATATTTTATTACTAAGAGACAAGAAATAAACCGGTTTGGGGGTGTGATGAAACTTAAAATTCGTAATTATTTATATGTTAAAAGTTGTGTTTTAAAATTAAAGTTTCATTAAAATTGTGAAGTATTATTTTAGTATTATGTGTTTATATTTAAATGTTTTACTAAAAATGTTTTATTTTACGGTTTGCGCAGGTTTGATAAAAATAAAATTAATCAAGCTACAGAGGTCATATTGGAGTAATTTTAAATCCTGTAGAATCACAAAATAGGCATCTTCAACTTTGTATAGGACAAAAAATTCCAAAAACCTCATTAAGATGATCAAATTATCAAAAATAAAAAAGGTGACAAATTACTTTTACTATGACCAGCTTGTAGTAAAAATATCATAACTATTCACCTTTTACCCAAAAGAGGTGAATTATATGTCCAAACACATCTACACAAAATTTCCAACGTGTTCTATGTTGAATGAAAAGGCTGAATCGGTGGTCTAAGGCATAAAAAATGCCAATTAAAGTTGGGTCATGGTACTGACATTCAAGGAGACAAACACCCACCAACTTTACTATTTCACATTTAATGAGCCTTGGACTCTTGCTCTCATTTGGCCAATAAATAGATGTGTTGTATAAGCTTTGAAGTGTGCAAAAGTTTAGAGAAATTCCTCACTTGTAAAATAAATATTGTGTGTGTAAGAATAAGAGTTTGAGTGTGCATATTTCTCCAAGTTTAAGTATGAAATTTCTTTTATCCTTACTCTTGAGTCTTATGTTATGGCAAGCTAAATCCTTTTATGTCAAGGTAAAAAGGTTTCATTGTTGGTCAAGTAAGATTGTTTATATTTTGTATATTCTTCCATTTTCTATTTTTATTTTGTTTTACTAATTGATCTTTATTTGTAGGTATAATTTGGATGATTTATTGTTATCTATTTACATAAAATACTTGGTACCTTAAATGTGGTTACCTTGATTTGTTGTCTAATATGATACAATAAATACTACAGTAATTATATACTATAAATATATGTATCAATTTATAATAAAGTCATATATATTATTTAGACAATAGCGTGGCTCTGCCGGTTGTTCTAAATAATATATTGTGATTTGATCTAACATTTACTTTCTCGCATCTAACATTTACTTTTTCGCAACTAACATTTACTTTCTCGCATCTAACATTTACTTTTTAGCAACTAACATTTACTTTCTTGCATCTAACATTTACTTTCTCGTATCTAACATAAAACAAAAGTCATATATTTTATTTAGACGATAGCATGGCTCTGAAGGTTGTTCTAAATGATATATGGTGATTTGATCTAACATTTATTTTTATGTCAATTTATATTTATGCACTTATATATATATATATATATATATATATATATATATATATATATTATGGGTACCATGTATTAATTATCGGTTAATCTGATATTAATATAGTGGAAACTATATTATATGACGTATTTTTATAAATATTTAATTATTCTCTTATGTTTGTGTTTATTTTAGTTTATTTTATTTATTTTTGTTAAGCAATCTTAAATAAACCAACTATGAACCTTTGAAGCCTTGAAAATTTTATAATTTGTGTATTTGAAGTTTTATAATAATATTTCCATCTATAATATATCATTGCTAAAATTAAACTTACAGCATCCTGTCCATGGATCGATCTCGTACTCACGAGTATATTACTTGCAGACAAACTACACTTGAATGAATTACAATTTAAGTTGTAGCATCAACTTAGGGGCAGCCACTCACTCACCTAATATTCTCATTTTGAGTTGCGTTTTCATTCCCTAAAGTTGCATATTCGTGTGCGTGAGTTCTCATTTTCGAGTTGAGTAAAGTTTAAGCAAGTTGAAGCATTTCTTTTGCATCACAAGAAAAGTTAAAGTTTAAAGTCAAGAAAAGTAAAAAGTTTTGAATGAAGTGGGTTTGATTAGTGACACAGAGGGGTTTGGACGGGTTGGGACAAATCCTGGCTTCCCTTACCAACAGACGGGTTTGGACGGGTTGGGAATCCTGGCTTCCCTTACCAACAGAAGGGTTTGGACGGGTTAGGAAAATATTGGCTTCCCTTACCAACAGAGGAGCAATTTGGGGTTGGAAGAAATCTTGACTTCATTGTCGGCATAGTATACTGCAGCCATGATTAATCAAAAACAAAGAAAGCGTCACAATCAATGATCTAAATTCACAAAATGTAAAGTTAAGTTCAAGGAAAGTTTAAAGATAGTTTCAAGCAAGTTCAAATTAAGTTTAAGAAAGTTCCGAGTTTCAAAGTGTGAGTTCATTGCATGCAGTTAGTCTCATTTTCTTTTATCATACAAATTTTCAGAGTAAGTTTCAAAGTAATATTACGTAAAGTATTTTAAGTATTTCCGCATGTATTTTTAACCCTTGTTATTACACAGTTTATATCTGTTGAGTCATTAGACTCACTACGCTTGCTTGGTGCAGGTTAGACTATTCATTGAGATCGAGCGGCATGACTCCCGAGTGGACTGCGACGCGGGCACGACACATCCCTCTGACCTATGCTAGATTTCCGAAAAAGTTATTCAACTTTAATGCTTTAAAGTCTTTTATTCTATTGTTTGGATAAATGTAAATGTAAGGATTTATAGATTTGTAATTATGGCATGTACGCTTTTGTTTGGGGGTTTACTTTGTTTTAGAAATTTTTGTATCATGTTACGATATTCTATTGAATGGCTATTATATTTTAATGCTGAGTTGTGAGAGGTTGGGTTTAAGTAAAAACAAATGGTTCATGGCGATTTTTTTTTTAAAAATCCGTATTTTCTTTATTAATTAATTTAAAGTACAGGCTGAGGTCATTTCAGTTGGTATCAGAGCATGGTTCTGGTTGGGTTGTGCCTACTGCCGGTTGCAAGAAGCTCGAGAAGTCACGCCTCAAAGTCTGTAAGTTTTAAGAAAATTTTATATGTTAGGCGCATTTGAGTTACTACTTTAAATGTTTTGATGACATCCTTTTTTTTAAAAAAATATTTTCAAAACTAGATGTTTAATTTATTTAGATGTGTAGGTCAATGTTTATTTTTGTTTAAAAATTACTTTTAGTAGTTTAAAATGAACCATTTAAATGTTTATTTTTTATGGCATGCGACTTCAAGTTAAGCGGAGTTGGTGTACTAATATTCCTTCTAGTTTTAGATAGTACGTGGGAGTTATTTGAGTTATTAGATAGTGTTAACAATTTTGATGAGATTGTAGGAGTTTGCCGAAAAATATTAAACTTGCGCATTAGGAGATATAAATTGATGTGCCCTTGTTGTAATTTATTCTCTTATAAATGGATTTTAGTCGGATATAACTAAGTGCATAGGTTGCTTAGAAATTGATAGATATAACTAAGTGCATAGGTTGCTTAGAAATTGATAGATGTACTATTATGCAAAATATTTATGTATTTCCGCATGTATTTTTAACCCTTGTTATTACATAGTTTATACTTTTTGAGTCACTAGACTCACTACGCTTGCTTGGTGCAGGTTAGACTATTCGTTGAGAGCGAGCGGCATGACTCCCGAGTGGACTGCGAAGCGGGCATGACACATCCCTCTGACCTATGCTAGATTTTCGCACAATTTATTCAACTTTAATGCTTTAAAGTTTTTTGTTCTGTTGTTTGGATAAATGTAAATGTAAGGATTTATAGATTTGTAATTATGACATTTAAATCGTTTAATTATTTCACGCTTTCGTTTGTGGGTTGACTTTGTTTTGGAAATTTTTGTATCATGTTACGATATTCTATTGAATGGCTATTATATTTTAATGCTGAGTTGTGACAGGTTGGGTTTAAGTAAAAACAAATGGTTCATGGAGAATTTTTTTTTAAAATCCATATTTTCTTTATTAATTAATTTAAAGTAGAGGCTCGGGTCGTTTCACTTCAAGAAACTTAGACATTTATCATTACAAACTGAAGAAAAGTTTGATAAGAGCTTTAAATCTTATCACTGTGAATCTAGGAGTTCCATCATGAGCAGTGGATAAGTCCCAACTTGGATCGGGTGTATTGCAAGACGTTGTAATAACCAAAGTCTTCTAGTGAATCATTCAGAGGTGGAAGAAGGGGTGACATAGGTGATTGAGCTCCGAACATCCAGAAACATATATGTGTTTATTTACGCTACTGCATTACAATATTCCATTATTACCATCTAGCATATTAAGAGCTGTTTCTGCATTATTATAAGTAGCTCTTATATTTCGAGCAAACTAACAAAAAATCAGTTGATTAAACTAACATTTTCTCAATCACATTGCATTAGAATTAAAGATTATCATAAGAGTGTATTCACCCCCCCCCCCCTACACACACACACGATCCCCAAAAAGTGGTATCAGAGAGGTTTTTCTATTAGCTACTGATATTAATCATGACTTTTCTAAATAAAATTCCTATGTTTTCTAAAGAAGTATGATGACTGGAAAATTTATATGCAGACACATCTTTCTGCTCAAGATGATGTCATGTGGTACGCCATCACTGATGGACCCATGAAGATTCTAAAAATCAACGCCGCTGCATCCATTTCAGGAGGCGAACCGCAGATGGTTGAAAAGCCCAGAGCAGAATGGACTAATGAAGACAAGAAGAAATCAAATCTTGATAACGTGGCCAAGGACATAGTGTACAAAATGCTGGATAAAAATATGTTCAACAAGATCAAGACATGCTCAACTGCCAAAGAAATTTGGGAAAAATTTACTCAACTATGCGAAGAAAACAATCAAACCAAGGAAAACAAACTCACTGTTGTTGGAAAACGGTGTTCAGATCAATCAGAATTGATACCCGGTGCAGCGGAAGTTTAAAAATTTTATATGGAATGATTCCATAATAGGTATCAAAACTTTACGATTAAATTGTGCGTGTAAAAATTAAATAACAATTAAATTTTTACCTCCAATCTCGAAACGAGATTATGGACACCAACAGATTACTCTGCTCTTGTTGTATATCCCAGGAACTAATGGACGAACAATTCTTCAATCAGGTCCACGAACAGAAGTTTAATCCCTCTGATAGATTGCACTAGAAAATCTATCAGAAGTTTCTACGAAGATAATTAACGAATTTGATCCGTTAAACCAGACTGCAAATTCAAAATTCACAGGCTGAAATTTTCGAGCAGAGAGGGAGAGGGGGGCGACCACTTAGAGAGAAAAACAGCTAGGGTTTTCGAAAATTGTGACCTCTGTTGTGTAATTTCTGTACTGCAATAACTTATTTATAATGTGGGCTGCTAACAGCTTAGGGCCCATTTGTCATAAGTTCAAGCCTGACAAGCAAAGCCCGCATGTTCAGAAATTAATATAAAATTCATCGTGACTCAGATTGATAAACCAATTTCACCAATATTCACAGAAACCATTTCTGCATCTTTTAGAGTCAAGATAAATTTTCTGAATCCGAATTCAGTGGTTTCCAAAAATGCCCATCCCTATGTAATTTTAGGAAATCTTACTCCTCTACTCTTAAATAAGAAGTCCCACTTCTTTGTTCATTAAATTTAACTCTTTATATTTAACTATCTCAACGGGGATTAAAAATCCATTACTTGTGTGACCCTCAATGGTTCAGGGATACAGCTAGCCGTGGGCTCACAACTCCTTGTGACTCGGAACAACAATTTCCGACTTGCCCATCGAATCATGGTAAGAGCGCCTAGCAACATCGCCCCATGATTCCCTAGGTATCACTGATAGTGCCTGCAAGAACCAATAGATTTTGGTTAGTGTACAGAACGGTCCCTTCATCCAAATATCCCGATCGAATCAACAACCATTGATAAATCGAGAGTCGTTCGAGATTCAATAACTATGCAATACATCTTGAAGATCAAATAGTGACATCGCATGTGCTACTAAGAAACCATTTCTTAAAACGCATCATGTACTCTGGCCAGAGATTCGTCACACTAATATCTCCTCAGATTGCATAGGATATCCACACTAGCAAGTATGTGGTGAATCCTTGACAACAAAGCATCGAATCCTATATGTGTCGTAACTGTACCCAATCCCGACACCTTATGACCCCAATAGAGTCGGTAAACGAGTCAAAGTACAGTACTAGCATATAGTGTCTCAATGATGTTTCAAGTAGTAAGGACTAATGGTGTACAACCAAAACCGCGGACTTTATCCACTCGATAAGTGATAACCACTTGGAAAGTCCGGATAGGGTAGTTCGATCATTCATCGTATGAATATCCATTTGCATGCTTTGAACATCTCTATGTTCCATACCAATGACACGTGGTACTCGGCATCGCAAATGCTAGTCTCAATCTCGAGCGATCCTTATCCTTATTAACGGATGGCTCAATCGACTAGGAACTGTTTAGAATATACAGTGACTATAAGATGTGTTTCATGATAGCCATCCCCATGTGCCACCACATCTTACATACACTATAGTATATTCAAGGTCTTCATCTAAACAACAATAGTATATCACAATATAACAATATGAAGAAAGATAAAGTCAACGCCTTTATAAAAGTGTAAATTATATTAAACAAAAAGATTGTTTATACATAGAGTCATCAAAGCCCTTAGCCACAAGTTGGCTCACCGGGCACCCACTCTTTCAATCTCCCACTTGCCCTAAAGCCAACTAGTCATACTACGTAGACCCATTGCTTCGCGATGTTTGTCAAATAATGGTCCTGGCAAGGGCTTAGTAAGTGGATCAGCGATATTGTCTGCAGAGGCCACTCTCTCGACAGTGATGTCTCCTCTTTCCACGATCTCCCGGATGATGTGGTATTTCCTCAGTACTTGTTTGGATCTTTGATGAGACCTTGGTTCCTTTGCCTGAGCAACGGCACCCGTGTTGTCACAGTACACCGGGACTGGACCAACAACTTCAGGAATAACGCCCAACTCTTGGACGAAATTCTTCATCCAAACGGCCTCTTTAGCAGCAGCTGATGCCGCAATGTATTCTTCCTCAGTGGTGGAATCCGCTGTGGTGTCCTGCTTGGAACTCTTCCAAGAGACAGCACCGCCATTGAGCATGAACACAAATCCAGAGGTTGACTTCGAGTCATCCACGTCACTTTGGAAGCTAGAGTCGGTATAGCCTTCCAATTTTAGTTCTCTTCCTCCATATACCATGAACATATTCTTAGTCCTTCGTAAGTACTTAAGAATGTCCTTCACGGCTTTCCAATGCATTTGACCGGGATTAGCTTGATATCTGCTCGTGAAACTCAGAGCAAATGCTACATCCGGTCTGGTAGATATCATCCCATACATGATACTACCTATGGCTGACGCATATGGTACATGTGTCATTTTCTCTATCTCTTCATCAGTCTTGGGACACATAGACTTGGATAGAGAAACTCCATGACACATAGGTAGATGTCCTCTCTTGGACCCATCCATTGAAAACCGTTTCAATATGGTGTCGATGTAGGTTGCTTGAGTGAGTCCTATCATTCTCTTAGATCTATCTCTATAGATCTGTATCCCTAGAATATAGGATGCCTCACCCAAATCCTTCATCGAGAATCTACCTGATAACCATATCTTTGTTGACTGCAACATCCCTACGTCATTCCCAATGAGTAGGATGTCATCAACATAAAGTACTAAGAATGTCACAGCATCCTTAACTACTTTCTTGTACACGCATGGTTCCTCCGGGTTCTTGATGAAACCAAAATCCTTTATTGTTTCATCAAATTTCTGGTTCCAACTTCTTGATGCCTGTTTGAGACCATAGATTGATCTCTGAAGCTTGCATACCTTATGCTCGCTTCCCATGGATGTGTATCCCTCAGGCTGCGTCATATAGATCTCTTCCTTAATGTTTCCATTAAGAAATGCAGTCTTCACATCCATTTGCCATATCTCATAGTCATACCAAGCAGCTATGACAATAAGGATTCTTATGGACTTGAACATTGCAACTGGTGAAAAGGTTTCATCATAGTCAACTCCTTGTCTTTGAGTATAACCTTTCGCCACCAATCGTGCCTTGTAGGTCAATACCTTACCATCAGGCCCAAGCTTTCTCTTGTAGATCCATTTACACCCTATTGGAACAATTCCATTGGGAGGATCTACTAAAGACCAAACTTGGTTTGTATGCATCGAATCTATTTCCGACTGCATAGCTTCAAGCCATAAATTTGAATCCGCATCAGAAATTGCTTCCTTGAAGTTTCTTGGATCACATCCAACATCGGGTTCATCTTGATCCCCTTCAAGAAGAAGACCATATCGAATAGGAGGTTTAGAAGTCCTCTCGGATCTTCTAGGTATAGGCGTGTCCATCATTGGTTCCTGAGGTGTAGGATCATTATTTTGTATTTCGGGTTCTTCTCGAATTTCTTCGAGTTCCATCATCTCGCCTTTCTTATCCAATAAGAACTCCTTCTCCAAGAAGGTGGCATTCCTTGAAACAAACACTTTTGTTTCAGTAGGATGATAGAAATAATATCCGATTGAATTCTTCGGATACCCTACAAAATAACATAAGGTGGATCGACTATCCAACTTATCTCCCACTGTCTGCTTTACGTAAGCAGGACATCCCCAAATCCTCAAGTACGAATATTTAGGAGCTTTGCCATTCCATAACTCGTATGGTGTTTTGTCCACTGCTTTGGTGTGGACGTTTTTCAACAACAACACCGCCGTTTCAAGCGCGTAGCCCCAAAACTAAGGTGGAAGCTCAGTGAAGCTCATCATGGATCGAACCATGTCCAACAAAGTTCGATTACGACGCTCCGATACACCATTTAGCTAAGGTGTCATAGGAGGAGTCCACTGAGAGAGAATCCCATTCTCTTTCAGATAGTCCAAAAACTCGGTACTTAAGTATTCTCCACCTTGATCCGATCGAAGTGCTTTAATACTTTTACCTAGCTTGTTTTCTACTTCAGCCTTGAATTCTTTGAACTTTTCAAATGCTTCAGACTTATATTTCATTAAATATAAATACCCATACCTTGAATAATCATTAGTAAAGGTAATGAAGTAGGTGTGGCCAAATTGAGTACCAATTCTAAATGGACCACAAACATCTGTATGGATCAAATCCAACAGATTTTGACTACGCTCAGGTTTCCCCTTAAAAGGAGATTTAGTCATTTTTCCTTTCAGGCAGGACTCACAAGTAGGTAGAGAGTTAATATCAGACATATCAAACATGCCCTCTCCCACTAGCTTGTTCATCCTCCTTGAGGAAATATGACCTAGCCTAGCATGCCAAAGGTTTGTCGGGTTTTGACTATCGATTTTCCTTTTGTTTGTTGTTACCGATTTATCAACATAATTTATTGGAACGTCTTTTAATTTTAAGTTATATAGATCGTTTTCAAGTTGTCCATTTCCAATCAAACATTCATTCTTGTAAATATTGCAAATCCCATTCACAAAATTGCAAGAAAAACCATCTCTATCAAGCATAGAAACAGAAATAATGTTTTTAATCAAATCTGGAACAAATAAAACATCTCTCAAAAGTAACTTAAAATCGTTCTGCAAAATTAAATAAACATCTCCCACAGATTTAGCTTCAACTCTAGAAACATTTCCGAGCCTCAGCTGGGTCTCACCCATTCTAAGCTTGCGACTTCTTGTCATCACCTGCAAATCATTGCAAATGTGAGATCCACATCCGGTATCCAATACCCAAGAAGTAGTATTAAGTGAAACATTTATTTCAATATAGAACATACCCTTCGCAGTTCGCAACGGCTCTAGATATTCCTTGCAGTTACGTTTCCAATGACCGGGTTTCTTGTAGTGATGGCAAACATCCTTGGACTTTTCCATGTTTGAAGCCTTTGTCTTGTTCTTCTTCTCGGGTCCGGTTTTCTTGGGTGGGGCAGAACATTTTTTACCCTTTGTACTTGGCCCCTTCTTAGCTGAAGAAGAGGAGCCCACCAAGAGAACTGGTTTATCCTTCTTTAAAGTGGCTTCATATGTTACAAGCATATTGACCATCTCTTCAAGGGAGGCCTCTATCTTGTTCATATTGAAATTCACCACAAATCCGTCAAACGAAGAAGGAAGAGAGAGAAGTAATAAGTCCACCTTGAGTTCATGATCCAACACCAAATCAAGCGTTACCAACTTCTGTATGAGCCAAATCACTCGTACCCCATGATCACGGACCGAAGTCCCTTCACGCATGCGACACGTCATTAGCTTTTTTACAGTATAGAACCTTTCAGCTCTCGATTGAGCCCCAAAAAGTTCCTTTAGTTGTACGTGAATGTCAGCAGCATTCACGGTGTCCTCAAATCGCCTCTGGAGTTCATCAGACATCGAGGCTTGCATATAGCATTTGGCCTTGATATCATGGTCCCACCATGTATCAAGTTTGGCCAACTCTTCCGGACTTATGTCAGCTGGTGCTTCCTTCGGAGGAGATTTTTCTAACACGTAGAGCATCTTCTCCGAGGTCAAGACAATCTTCAACTTACGGAACCATTCCGTATAGTTTGCGCCAGTCAGTTTATTTTGTTCGAGAATAGTGGATTGCGCGAATTCATCTTTATGAAATACTGAAAAGAAACAGACAATTATCAGTGATTGTTTAATTAATTTACTAAGACATAAAATAGGCGAAATTTATTTTATGAATCTCACTCCCACTATTTTAACGATTTCACTACCCTCTAGTGAAAACGGGAAACTGTTTTCCTTAGTGGGAACATGGAGTCCAATTGACAAACTATGGTCCCGAATAATATCAGCCAACCATAATTTTCAAAAGGTAGAGCCCAATTGCTTCCAAAGCAACCTCCACGTTTTTACCTCATGTCCAATAAGGGCCCAATAATATGACGCCGTTTATTGTGACATGTCAAGATGACCCATCAATATTAAGTTGTGATGGACGGTCGCCATGTGGATCCCCCAATAATATGAGCCGATCCCATAGGAGTTCCACCCAACTTACAACATTTTTCGATCCAATGTACAGCTTTCCGACGAACGGGCCCCCCCAATAATATGAGCCGGACCGTATCCGCGGGTAGCATCTCATACATTGATCGTTGATGTAAGGTAGGAACATTTAAACAATTTTAAATTTCCTTTATTTATCTTGATATCAATTTTAAATCATATTTAAAATGAGGGATTTTAATTTTGAAAATTTGTCTCATCATTTAAAATTTGTATGCTTGCGGGATTCATACAATTTAGTATAAAACATGCATACAACGATAATATCATATATTATATAGGATGATCGATTCCATTTCTAATCGACCCGTGGTTGACAATCACGAGTCTAAGTCCAATCCTAGGTAATATTCAGGTATGCAATGCAATCCTATTACATTGAGCTTCCAATTTACATTTCTTCAGTCTTTATTGCCTGTTGGGCCCACCTCCGTCTTCAAATCTTCATCTCCCACTAAGTCTAATGTATTTACAATAAATAACTATGACAAGTAGGGGATACATTTTAAGGGGTGGGAACGGGCCATAAACCAGGCCCACTTTTATTACATATGACAATTCATATTGGGCCATAAATCAGGCCCATTAATAAATCCAACAACAATAAAAACAAATGTAAATTCCTAACATACACCTACAAAATTGGTCATGGCAATAGATCATCCTTATCCAATAATATTTAATTCAAAATTAATTTATTGGATAACATTCAATGGCAATTTAAATTAAAAGGATAAAATCATATTCCATATATAAAATCTTATTTTACATACAAAATCATATTTTATCTTTTTATCAAATAAAATCATATTTTACATATAAAATCCAATTTTATACATAAAATCATATTTTACTCAATATTTCCATAAGATCATATCTTATCATCAATTATACCAAAAATAATTAATTTCATAAAATCTGATTTAACGGATAAAATCTATAAATTTTCAAAAAATTCAAATTTATCCAAAAATCAATTTTAAAATTTTCGGACTCGAACAATTCGATCCGACGCCTCGTGGACCAATCAAAACAATTTTCGATCGGACCAAAAATAGAATTTTAACATATTAAAATTTTAATTTAAAATAAAAAATTAATTTTTGCCGGGCCGCCCGGGACGATTCTGGGCAGCCCGCGCCCCAAAGGGGCTCGGGCCAGGCAGCGATCCAATCGCTGCCCGTGTTTTGCCCGAAAAAAAAAAATTTTATTTTTAAAAAAAAATTTATTTTGTTTCAAAAACCGAGGCTTAAAAATTTTTTGTACAATCGATTAATTTAATCGCTTGATCTGAGCAACCTGGCTTTGATACCACTGTTGGAGAACGTTGTTCAGATCAATCAGAATTGATACCCGGTGCAGCGGAAGTTTAAAAATTTTTATATGGAACGATTCCATAATAGGTATCAAAACTTTACGATTAAATTGTGCGTGTAAAAATTAAATAACAATTAAATTTTTACCTCCAATCTCGAAACGAGATTATGGACACCAACAGATTACTCTGCTCTTGTTGTATATCCCAGGAACTGATGGACGAACAATTCTTCAATCAGGTCCACGAACAGAATTTTAATCCCTCTGATAGATTGCACTAGAAAATCTATCAGAAGTTTCTACGAAGAGAATTAACGAATTTGATCCGTTAAATCAGACTGCAAATTCAAAATTCATAGGCTGGAATTTTCGAGCAGAGAGGGAGAGGGGGGTAGCCACTTAGAGAGAAAAACAGCTAGGGTTTTCGAAAATTGTGACCTCTGTTGTGTAATTTCTGTACTGCAATAACTTATTTATAATGTGGGCTGCTAACAGCTTAGGGCCCATTAGTCATAAGTTCAAGCCTGACAAGCAAAGCCCGCATGTTCAGAAATTAATATAAAATTCATCGTGACTCAGATTGATAAACCAATTTCACCAATGTTCACAGAAACCATTTCTGCATCTTTTAGAGTCAAGATAAATTTTCTGAATCCGAATTCAGTGGTTTCCAAAAATGCCCATCCCTATGTCATTTTAGGAAATCTTACTCTTCTACTCTTAAATAAGAAGTCCCACTTCTTTGTTCATTAAATTTAACTCTTTAAATTTAACTATCTCAACGGGAATTAAAAATCCATTACTTGTGTGATCCTCAATGGTTCAGGGATACAGCTAGCCGTGGGCTCACAACTCCTTGTGGCTCGGAACAACAATTTCCGACTTGCCCATCGAATCATGGTAAGAGCGCCTAGAAACATCGCCCCATGATTCCCTAGGTATCACTGATAGTGCCTGCAAGAACCAATAGATTTTGGTTAGCGTACAGTACGGTCCCTTCATCCAAATATCCCGATCGAATCAACAACCATTGGTAAATTGAGAGTCGTTCGAGATTCGATAACTATGCAATACATCTTGAAGATCAAATAGTGACATCGCATGTGCTACTAAGAAACCATTTCTTAAAACACATCATGTACTCTGGCCAGAGATTCGTCACACTAATATCTCCTAAGATTGCATAGGATATCCACACTAGCAAGTATGTGGTGAATCCTTGACAATAAAGCATCGACTCCTATATGTGTCGTAACTGTACCCAATCCCGACACCTTATGACCCCAATAGAGTCGGTAAACGAGTCAAAGTACAGTACTAGCATAAGAGTCTCAATGATGTTTCAAGTAGTAAGGACTAATGGTGTACAACCAAAACCGCGGACTTTATCCACTCGATAAGTGATAACCACTTGGAAAGTACGGATAGGGTAGTTCGATCATTCATCGTATGAATATCCATTTGCATGCTTTGAACATCTCTATGTTCCATACCAATGAAACGTGGTACTCGGCATCGCAAATGCTAGTCTCAATCTCGAGCGATCCTTATCCTTATTAACGGACGGCTCAATCGACTAGGAACTGTTTAGAATATACAGTTACTATAAGATGTGTTTCATGATAGCCATCCCCATGTGCCACCACATCTTACATACACTATAGTATATTCAAGGTCTTCATCTAAACAACAATAGTATATCACAATATAACAATATGAAGAAAGATAAAGTCAACGCCTTTATAAAAGTGTAAATTATATTAAACAAAAAGATTGTTTATACATAGAGTCATCAAAGCCCTTAGCCACAAGTTGGCTCACCGGGCACCCACTCTTTCAACTGTAGCCATTCAAATGTTTGACAATGCTAAGATGAAAACATGAGAAACAATGACTGAGTTTGATGAATGATTTAACAATATTATTTGTGAATTAATTGCTCTTGGAAAAATATACACTAACCGTGAAATTGCTTTGAAGGTTATGCGAGGACTACCCAGAGAATGGGATCTCAAGACCATAGCCATGAGAGAATCAAAGGATCTAAACAAACAATAGCTTCATGACTTATTTGCAGATCTTAAAGCGTACGAGTTTGAACTCGGAATAAGAATAGAGGAAGAACCATCAGTCTCATACCCCACCAAGGCATTAACGTCAACCATCTTACCTCAACCGACCGAGGAAGCATCAGCAAAGAAGACAGCTGAGAAGATGAGTGGCGAAGCAATGTCTCTTTTTATCAAAAAGTTTGGAAAATTTATGCGTAACAATAAAACAAAGTTTAAACCTTATTATAAACAAGACCATATAGAGGATGATCCTGCGTGTTTTAACTGTGTCAAGCAAGGCCACTTCATTGCAGATTGCACTAAGCCTAAGAACGAAGAAAGAAAGTAGCATTATGAGAAAAAGAAAAGAAAGGAAAGAAGAAGAACGTTCCAAAAGAAGAAGGAACAAAGAGTGCTAGTTGCAGGCGAAGGTAAAAGAAAATGGGCAGAAACAGATTCCGACTCAGCCGATACAGATAGCTCATCCGAAGAAAGCGAGGAAGAGAAAATTCAATGTCTTATGGCTAACTCTCAACATGAAGAAGACGACACTGAGGTATTTGACTTTAACTCATCTGATTTTACACAGGAAGAACTCATTCAGGCACACTTGAGATGGTCACTGAGTATAAGAAGCTTTCTACATCATTCGAGGAAGTAAAAACAGAAAAAGCATGTCTCATGGATAAGTCAACGGAATCTAGCTGTTTACAGCAAAAAAAACTTGATGGTCTAAGGACTAAGCTAAACCAGTTAGCAGCTGAGAATGATGATATGAAACGAGTATTCCAAGACACTTTGTATGAAAATCAAAAGTTGCTTAAAACAATCAACTCTTGGAATAAGGCTTCTACCTTGTTGGATAAGATACATGAGAACCAGAAACAAGCAGGTGATAAAATCGGTCTTGGATATGGCTCAAATGAATGTACTATTTCGAAGGAAAATACTCAATCGTATTCTATTGGGAATGATCCGAATGTAATAAGATTCGTTCGATCTAGTACGATATATGAACACATTGAACCTAAGATCATGATGAATTGTCAAGTCTCTATGAGAGCAAAGGTAAAAATAAAGGACTAGGATATGTGGAGCCTAAGATTCCAAGGAAAGAAGAGACATGGAGAAAACCTATATTGAATGAACAAAGAATGGAAAACCAATCTAAGTTCAAACAGTCGAGGTTTGAACCAAGTCAATCCAAGTACAGGAATCATCGGGTAACACAAAACCGGTACTTCAATTGCATGCCTGTTCAAAAACGATACAGACTGGACAACAAAGATCAAAAGTTCAAACAATACACTGTAAGATCCATAACACACACAAGTACACATCGTACACCTCGACCGACTCACTTTATAGATGCACACACTAGTAAAACTGTCAGAGTAATTCAAGTGTGGGTCCCAAAAGGTCTAATCCAGTTCGGACCCAAATAGATAAGGGTACCATGGTTATATATTCTTCTTGCAGGTGATATCAGTAAAATCAGTCGAGAAAAATAGTCCAATGGAAAAAATAACGTGGTATCTTGACAATGGATGTTCCAGGCACATGACTAGAAATAAAGAACTGTTATCCCAAACCATACAATACAAAGGGCCTAAAATCATTTTTGGTGATAACTCAAAGGGTAAGACCATGGGTAAGGGTAAGATTACTCACGGTAACATTATTATTAATGGCATATTTCTTGTTGATAACTTATGTTATAATCTGATCAGCATTAGTCAACTATGTGATAATGGTTACACTGTTGAATTTCACAAGCACATATGCATGATCAAATCTAGTAATGGTGATATTATATTTACCGGACTAAGAGAACAAAACACTTATAGGCTAAATTGGCAAAGTGAACAACCATTAGTTCCTACATGTTTCGTTGCTCAAAATGATAAGTAGTGGTTATGGCATAAACGGCTCAATCATTTAAATTTTAAGTCCATTAAACATCTGAACAAACATGATTTGGTTCTTGGCCTGCCCAAAGGTGATTTTAAAAAGACAGAGTTTGTTCGGCTTGTCAGCAGGGCAAACAAGTGAGAGCTATTTTTAAAACAAAAGGGTGTACATCTTCTTCTAAATGCTTAGACCTGTTGCACATGGATCTATTTGGTCCTATACCGGTCAGGAGCTTAGGGGAAATGAGATATACCTTTATGATTGTGGAAGATTACTCTCGTTTTACTTGGATAATTTTCTTATCGTCGAAAGATCAAACAGCTACTCACCTGATAAAGATATTTAAACGTTTGCAAAATGAGAAATATACTGGGATAGATCGGATCAGGAGTGGTAGAGGAACTGAATTTTTGAACAAAACCCTCGAATCCTATCTAGATGACCAGGGAATCAAGCATGAGTTGTCTGCTGCTCGGACCCCACAGAAAAATGGTGTTGCTGAGAGAAGAAATAGAACTCTTAAGGAGGCAGCTAGAACTATGATTGCTGATTCCAACGTATCTCAAAGACTTTGGGCAGAAGCAATTAACACAAAATGTTATACTCAAAACAGATCTATGATTAACAAGAAGCACAACAAAACACTATATGAGATCTGGAATGACACAAAACCCAATGTTTCATATTTTAAAGTATTTGGCTGTACATGCTTCGTTCATGACAATAGAAAACACCGCTTTAATAGCCTTTGATGCAAAAGCAAAAGAAGACATATTTCTTGGATATTCCTCAGTCATTCGAGCTTACAGAGTTTTTAACAAAAATCACTGATGGTAGAGGAATCCATTCATATTATTTTTGATGAAACTACTATATGTGCAGATAAATCTCTAACCGATATCAAATATCTAGCAAATAGGCTGTAATCAACTGTTTTAGATGATGAAAGTGACAGTGATGAACCTCCTGTCACAAGAGATAAACCAGTAGAAGTGATAGTTCAACCTAATGAAGAAAGAATAGATCAAGATCATGAAAGACAAAGAATTGGAGAAGTCATTGAACCTGATAACACAATGAGAAATGAGGACGACACTCCAACAGGCACAAGTCCCCTTGGACCAAATCTTCGATGGAATAAAAATCATCCACCCGAGCTGGTCATCGGTAATCCTATTGCCCCTCTTAGTACACGTAATCAAATGATTAATGAACTATTGCATGCAACATTCATTTCACAGCTAGAGCCTAAGAATATAGATGAAGCCTTACAAGATGCTAGCTGGATTGAAGCAATGCAAGAGGAGCTAAATTTGTTCACTAGAAACAAATTTTGGAATTTAGTTCCTCGACCGGATAACCAAAACATCATAGGCACCTGGTGGGTGTTTCGCAACAAATTAAATGCGGATGGGACAGTGATTAGAAATAAAGCCAGACTGGTTGCTCAAGGCTTTAGACAAGAGAAGGGTAGTGATTTTTACGAATCATTCACTCCAGTAGCAAGGCTTGAAGCCATCAGGATATTTCTTACCTATGCTTCTTACAAAAACTTCAAAGTTTATCAAATGAATGTTAAGTCAGCTTTCCTCAATGGGCTACTTCACGAAGAAGTGTATGTTGAGCAACCACCAGGTATTATAAACTCTTTGACTCCTAATCATGTTTTTAAACTTGGTAAAGCTCTCTATGGTTTAAAACAAGCACCACGAGCCTGGTATGACACCTTATCATAGTTTCTATTAGAACACAATTTTGTCATAGGAACAGTCGATAAAACTATCTTTAAATTTGTTAAAGGAGATCATATTTTACTTGTTCAAATCTATGTAGATGATATCATATTTGGATCTACTAATCCTCGTTTATGCAAAAAGTTCTCTAAGTTAATGCAGGAACAATTTGAGATGAGCATGATGGGAGAATTAAATTTCTTTCTTGGACTGCAAGTAAAATAGCTTGAAAATGGCATCTTCATAAATCAGGCTAAGTATACCAAAGAACTTATCAAAAAGTTTGGTATGGAGAATTGCTCTGCCATCTCCACTCCTATGAGGGCTTACATCAAGCTTGATAAAGACAAGGCAGGAGCACCAGTTGAGGTAACAATGTATAGAGGTCTCATAGGTTCATTACTTTATCTCACAGCTAGTAGGCCTGATATTATGTTTGTCGTATGCCTTTTTGCAAGATTTCAAGCAGTACCTAAACAATCTTGACCGGCTAAATCCGTATAAACTAGCAAGTGAACTAGGTTAAGTAATAGTAAAGTGGACAGAGAGTCCAAGTATCGAACCCACAGAGACTGTATAAATATGACTACCAAAATATAATTATTTCTACTTAATCTAGACTAATAAAAAAGAGTGATTTCAGATTTTAAACTAATAAATAAAATTGCAAAAAAAAAATTAAATTCACTAAAAGGCAGCAGAGGTTAAAGGTTGAATTCAATTTGGGAAAAGCTCGATCAAGGACACACGTAGGTACCAGAAAATTCATATAACAAGCAGTCGATTTAAGACTCAGACTTAATCTTAATTCACGAGAATTTTCCTAATTTGTTCAAAGGACTATTTCTAGAACAATCAAACCTATTCAAATATTGACGGATTAATCTTTCGTAATTCTAATCAAATTTGAACGCATAACGAACTGTGAAAAATCAGTATACACCCAAACCGCATAATGAAACCGAATTCTATTTCTAGTCAGTTTTACACTATGTTGATTATCAAAGTGATCAAAATCGAAACCTCCTCTGTCGACTTGGAATCAATTAACATGCAAGCAAATAACTGGCCAGGAAATTCACAAGACAAATATAAATTCAATAATCAATAAAATAAAATCAAGTCTGAAATTCTCAAATAAACAAACAAGTTTTCTACATAAACTGTCTGGCCCAATCACGTGGCCTTGATCGAATAAGAAAAATACTCAATAAATAAATTCATGATTTAAACAAAGTTTTTAATCATGAATAATCAAAAGAAAATAAGAAAAGAAGAAATCTTCTCTCCCAAGCAGTAGCCGCCCTCTCTCGTTCTATGCGTAATCAAAAAGACAAAAGTCTTCAAAAAGATCATAAAACTTCTATTTATAGGATCCACGCCAATTAGAATCCTCCTTGACCTAGATATTATCTTGAAAGAGTAGGTGCCCGGTGAGCCAACTTGTGGCTAAGGGCTTTGATGACTCTTTGTATAAACAATCTTTTGTTTAATATAATTTACACTTTTATTAATGGCAATGACTTTATCTTTCTTCATATTGTTATATTGTGATATACTATTGTTGTTTTGATAAAGACCTTGAATATACTATAGTGTATGTAAGATGTGGTAGAACATGGAGATGTCTATCATGAAACACATCTTATAGTCACTGTATATTCTAAACTGTTCCTAGTCGATTGAGCCGTCCGATAATAAGGATAAGGATCGCTCGAGTTTGATACTAGCATTTGCGATGCAGAGTACCACGTTTCATTGGTAAGGAACATAAAGATGTTCGAAGCATGCAAATGGATATTCATACGATGAATGATCGAACTACCCTATCCGGACTTTCCAAGTGGTTATCACTTATCGAGTGGATAAAGTCCGCGGTTTTGGTTGTACACCATTAGTCCTTACTACTTGAAACATCATTGAGACTCTATATGCTAGTACTGTGCTTTGACTCGTTTACCGACTCTATTGGGGTCATCAGGTGTCGGGATTGGGTACAATTACAACACATATAGGAGTCGATGCTTTGTTGTCAAGGATTCACCACATACTTGCGAGTGTGGATATCCTATGCGATCTGAGGAGATATTAGTGTGACGAATCTCTGGCCAGAGTACATGATGTGTTTTAAGAAATGGTTTCTTAGTAACACATGCGATGTCACTATTTGATCTTCAAGATGTATTGCATAGTTATCGAATCTCGAACGACTCTCGATATACCAATGGTTGTTGATTCGATCGGGATATATGGATGAAGGGACCGTACTGTACGCTAACCAAAATCTATTGGTTCTTGCAGGCACTATCAGTGATACCTAGGGAATCATGGGGCGATGTTGCTAGGCGCACTTACCATGATTCGATGGGCAAGTCGGAAATTGTTGTTCCGAGTCACAAGGAGTTGTGAGCCCACGGCTAGCTGTATCCCTGAACCATTGAGGGTCACACAGAGTAATGGATTTTTAATCCCCGTTGAGATAGTTAAATTTAAAGAGTTAAATTTAATGAACGAAGAAGTTGGACTTCTTATTTAAGAGTAGAGGAGTAAGATTTCCTAAAATGACATAGGGATGGGCATTTTTGGAAACCACTGAATTCGGATTCAGAAAAATTTATCTTGACTTTAAAAGGTGCAGAAATGGTTTCTGTACACATTGGTGAAATCGGTTTATCAATCGGAGTCATGATGAATTTTATATTAATTTCTGAACATGCGGGCTTTGCTTGTCGGGCTTGAACTTATGACTAATGGGCCCTAAGCTGTTAGCGGCCTACATTATAAATAAGTTATTGCAGTACAAAAATTACACACAACAGGTCACAAAATTTTTGAAAAACCCTAGTATTTTTCCTCTGAAGTGGCCGCCCCCTTTTCCCCTCTGCTCGGTAAAATCCAATCTGTGAATTTTGAATTACAGTCTGGTTTAACGGATCAAATTCGTTAATCTCTTCGTAGAAACTTCTGATAGATTTTATAGTGCAATCTATCATAGGGATTAAATATCTGTTCGTGGACCTGATTGAAGAACAGTTCGTCCATCAGTTCCAGGGATATACAACAAGAGCAGAGCAATCTGTTGGTGTCCATAATCTCGCTTCGAGATTGGAGGTAAAAATTTATAATCGTTATTTAATTTTTATACACACAATTTAATCGTAAGGTTTTGATACCCATTATGGAATCGTTCCATATAAAATTTTAAACTTCCGCTGCACCGGGTATCAATTCTGATTGATCTGATCGCCGCGTTCTCCAACATATCTAACATAACAAATTCCCGAACATGCGCGCGCGCCTGGGCTGTTTCTCGCGCGCGCGCAGTTCAAATAAATAGTGGCTTCGTAAACTCTCGCGCACGCGCGAGTCTGGATCTCGCCCAGTTGGTTCCTAAAAACTCCATTATCATACAAAATTCAACCAGGAGAGTAAAATACATGCACATAAAATAAAATACTAACAAAACACACAAAAATAAAATAAATGCGTGCGAAATAATTATAAAAATGACACAAAATAATGTATACACAACACACTTATCAACACCCCCATACTTAAACCTTGATCGCCCTCGAGCAAGACATGCAAAAACACAATGCAATAACACAATTATGAATGAATCATGTTCAAGATAGACTCAGACGAGCTCTACTTCAATTTCCCAAAAACCAAAATAACTTTCGATTGTCCACAATACACTGTCAGTTGAACGCAAACGTGTGTGTGTGCTATGTTATTCCAGTTTCGTGCAACTTGAAAAGAATCCATCCTAAGAATGTTTAGTGGCCTATGACAATTTAGTGCAAGTGTCACAATCCAGCACTCCTTCATCCCAACAATCCCAAACAAAAACATGCACTTTCTTGAGATTAATTACATACCACCGGATTTTGCACCCGGTATTTTTTTTAAGCCCCAATAATTACCCGCAAACTTAGCTATAACTAAGATCGGATTAGAATTTCAATCCCCTCGTCTATAGCTTGGATGGAGCATCAATCCCATTTAACCCGCAAACTTAGCTATGGAACAAAGATTAGGATTTCAATCATTGTCCAAGCCCGGATGAAATTGTTATTTTAAAATTTCAAATTTTCAACCCCATGGAATCCGCATACTTAATCAAGAACAAGCGATTAGGATTTCAATCTCTGCTCGTAACCTGTATGGAGTCAACTTTATTTTCAACCAAAAGATTTTTCAAAAAAAATTGTAGGTACGCCCAAGATCATACATGTAATGTCTAAAATCATCAAGAATCCAAAGACACAATCATGATCAACAAACACCTATTGTCGTGCAATGGTAAAAAAAACACGAACGTCATCAATTATTTCGCTACACTACACTAGTCTAACATGCGTGCTTAATATGATTCACGATTCAACCAAAAGCTTCTCACGTTCAATCAAAAGAAACATTTTCTAAAAAAATGTTTTTTTTCACAAATCTATCATCATCGGCCAACAATCATCATTCTACTTATTCACACAACACACTAAGATATGCATGATTACGAACTAGATGCAATAAACTAAACCATATGAATGCAGAACACAATGATGAACGAAACAAAACTAAATAACCCCCCCATACTTATCCAAAGCATTGCCCTCAATGCTCTAGAAACAAAGAACAAAATGCAAAACAAACACACAAATGCATAGACGAACAAAAACACAATGAAAACAACAATAACACTCCCCTGGTTTTCGATTCATTCTCTTTCTTCTTGACGGTATCCGTTGGGTAAGGTAGCATCAGTCTAGATATATCGGCAGACATGACCAACTGGCATGGAAAAGAAACCAAAAAAATCTAATAAAAAGAAACAAAAACCAAATATAAAATAAAAAGCAAAATAAATAACACTGGGTTGCCTCCCAGTCAGCGCTAAATTTATAGTCTATGACCCGACTATACTCCTCTCTTGAGTGGCGGCATTCAAGGTGGCTTATCCCCCGACTTGGAAAAATTCAGACCAGTCCTGCACTTGCATGCTACACCTCTATAGAAATTTTGCAATGGACCATTTCCTGCGGAGATCTGAACCTGCTGACATTCATAACCAATATCATGAATCACATCAACCAAATAAACAACAGAACAAGATTTTAGTGTTGGGCTCTCAGTAGCCGACTTAAGCATATTAAACACAACTTGCTCATTATTCAATCTCAACACCAATTCTCCTTTTTCAACATCAACTAAGGCTCTACTAGCAGCAAGAAAATGACGCCCTAGAATCAGCGGATCCTCACAATCCTCATCCATGTCAAGAATAAAAAAATCTACAAGATAAATAAAATTGTCTATCTTGACTAGGTCATTCTCTACTACTCCTCTCGGGTATTTAATAGATCCATCACCAGATTTGAGAGAGATAGCAGCAGGTTCAATATTGCATATACCCAATTTCTTAGCAAGTACATGAGGCATCACATTTATGCTCAACCCTAAATCACACAAAACATTTGTAAATGACAAACTTCCAATTTGGCAGGGTATAGAAAAACTCCTTGGATCCTGAGATTTTGGTGGAAGCTTTTTTTTTAGCACTGCCGAGGACTTCTCATTCAGTGTAACCTGCGTAAGATCGTTCAGCTTCTTTTTGTTCCTCAGTAAATCCTTCAAAAATCTTGCATAATTCGGCATCTGAGCTAATGCATCTGCAAAAGGTATGTTAATATGTAGTTTCTTGAAAATTTCAAGAAACTTTTTAAATTGATTCTCAAATAGTAATTTCTTAGCTCTATGGGGAAAAGGTAAGGTAGAAATATCAACATTATCATTAACTTCAAATTTTGAATTTTTACCTTTCTTACCTGCCGTGGAGGAATTTTCAGCACGCACATCCTCCTTGACTTCTGAATTTTTTGGCCCCTCCATCATCTTCTTTTCGTCCATTTGCTACTCCTCAGACTGTGCTCGAGTCACGACCATGATAGCATTCACGCCTCTGGGATTTTGTTTAGTGTTACTTGGTAAAGCTCCAACAGGACGAGTTGATAATTGGGTTGCGATCTGACTCATCTGAATTTCTAACTTCTGCAGCATACTTTCCTCATTTTGTAACCGAGTCTCAGTTCCTGCAATGTATTTCATCATGAACTCTTCAAAGCTCGGTTTTCTCTCCGCTTGCTTGTGCTGCTAGTTCTGATTATAGTTGTTATAAGAGTTGTACGGCTTCCGTCCTTGATTTCTTGCAAAATTAGCCGCTTCAACTTCAAACAATTGTTGCTCTTCTTGCAGAATCCCTTGTGCGTGATTCACTGACGCTACTTTCATGAGTGCCACTTGATGTGTCAGAGCGTCAATCTTTGCATTTGTGGGGCCTCGGGTTGCTAATCTCATTCTTAGGGTAATTAATGATTAATAAACAATTAATCATGTATTTAAAATAATACTCAAACCAAATGAATAAAAAAATTTTTTTTAAAGAAAGGCACCTCGATCGATCGGTGAAATCCTATTGATCGATCGGGCAAAAAAATATATTTCTCGGGTTTGAGCAAATCTTGGCCTCGCTCGATCGGTTGAAAACAACCAATCCATCGGCCCCAAAGTTTCAACTTTTCTGTTTGCAAAATACAGGCCTCGCTCAATCGGTGAAATTCAACCGATCGAGCGGCCTCTCTGCCCAGAAAATCTGCATATTTCATTTTGCTGTCAAAATGTAAACATTCAATCAGATACATTCTAAAAGAAACTCAAAACATGGTTTATCAATTCTAGAACATGCATATATACATATATGAAGTCTCAAGCATCAATCCATGCGATTATTACATCAAACGAATAGTGACAAAGGCATTAAAACCATAAGCTACACAAAGTGTACTTCAAGTCATACTTCTTCTACAAGTTTGATGCTAGTCCGACTATCATAATCATCTAAAACCCGAGTCCTCACTTGATAAATCTCGCTCCCGAGCTATCAATTCCGTCGTTGACTAGCTCCTGCCCTATTTGTTGTCATGCACACATACAAAACAAGACAACAGCCGGATAAACTCTGGTGAGAAATCATTCTCAGTATATAATCGACATATATAAAGCGTTAAATAAATCATATCGACTCTATTCATAATCGAATCAACAATAGAGTAAATAACGCATATATCGATTAAGAATTGATTCATATATCATCGTTGCCATCAAGATTGTAACCGATCTTGACATGAATATCCATCTATCTTAGTCATTCTGGACTAGAAAATAAGATCGCCTCAGATCTTGGCATAAAATCCATTCAATATCATATCATATCATCATCATATCGACTCAAACTCAAAGATCCACTACATGAGATGGATCGACAACATCAAAATAAAATCAAAACAATAAACAAGTATGTGGTTTTGGCGGGACAACTCAAGAAACGTCATTCTCGAGTTTCAAATCCCTGACTCGTGATGTCGTCATTATACCTTCTCGTTCTTGTCAATTCTCTAGCTTCAAATCTGAAATATAACAATAAGAACGATTAGATCAAACTCTATTCAACATCATTGATCAAAACTTCATTCAATATTCATATTCAAATCACTTCAAACCTCGACTTCTTCTTCTTTGGTTCAAAATCAAAGTTCTTGAGTCGTTAGCCTTCCAAACTAATCTGAAATGAAAGAATATAAATGCTACAACATCAACAACATCTCAAAGAACATCTCGAATCAATCATCGGCTATCAAAACAGTCGCAAAACACAAATCGACGGCGTAGCGATTGAAAATCGATAACCAACAAAATATCGAAACCATTTACGACTTTGAATACAATTCATACGTATATCACATCAGCAATAACAACTCAAATAGCAAGATAACAGCAGCTATAACCATCGAAACCAAGCTGAAAATCAGGATTAAGTACAAGCAACATGAATTCTTCGAGCCAGTTTCGATATCGGAATGTAGAAACGTCGAAGAACATATACATAACATCAATATCTGATATCTACCAAATTTTGAGCTTAAAAAAATTCCAAAATAAATCAAGACTTACATCAAATCGAAGCCTTTGTAGCAAGGATTCCAGAACTATTTTCGGAATCAAAATCGGACGATTGGATCAAAAGTTACGGCGATTTGAAAATCAAAGTTTCAAAAGAAAAGGAAGAAGAACTCGGACCCTCTGTTAAAATTCTGAATTCCATATGTTAATACACGAATCAATGCCGAATCACATAATTAAAATCGGATATGTATTCCATAAATTACAATTTAGTCCCTGAAACTTCATAAATTGCAATTCAGTCCTCGACCCTCTCTTTAATTCAATTTCAATCATAAATAATTTAAGAACATTAGAATTTAAATCGAAACTCTAAATATTACCAAATTAAATATACTCGGATTAAAATTAAATAACTTCGGATTAAATCAAATAATCCTGGGCCTTACATTTTTTCCCCACTAAGACATGAGTTCGTCCTCGAATTCATAAGCAATATAGATATGCAGTCTGAATACTCATAAGAATAAAGAATAACAGAAAACTGAATAAGAACTCACATCAATGGAATAAATAAGGAAATCTCTGTCTCATGTCATCTTCAACTTCCCATGTCGCTTCTTCAACTCCGTGCCGACTCCATTGAATCTTCACTAATGGAATGGTCTTCGTTCGGAGTTGCTTTTCCTTCATATCGAGTATCTGCATTGGCTGTTCAAAATAGCTAAGAGTTTCATCTAATTCAGCTTCATTAGGTTGCAAAATATGAGATTCATCAGGTTGATACTTCCTCAGCATCGAGACATGAAAAACATCATGGATACCAGATAAAGATGTAGGAAGAGTGTGTCGATAAGCAAGATTGCCTATGGGAACGATCCCTACTCTCGCTACTACATGTTTAATTGTTTAATCTGAGTTGGGTTAATTTGGGCATGACACGACTAAGCGTTACCAAATTTTGGCGCCGTTGCCGGGGAAGGCGTTTAATTTATTTGTGTTTTTGTTTTTATTTTATTCTTCATTTTCTGATATGTTTTTTTTTCCTTCTGTTTTTGCAAGAGTTCTTATGGTGTAATACTTCGAGATGTCAAATCGACAAGTATTAGCAATTTTTATCCAGCAACACGGAGAGCCTTTCTACGCAGGATGGAAGAGATTCAATGATTTAGCAACCATCTTCCGGTATCATGATTTTTCTAACTATTCTCTCCTTACATATTTTCTTAATGGTTTGGATGCAGTGACAAGAAAATGGGTAATTGATGGAGCTTTCACAACCCGTATTTCAATATTTTGCCAAGATGATGATACCAAGAGACACCTGTTGAATGATATGGCCGAGTTTGACTATTACTGGTATTCACACTCTCAATACCAGGATTTTACAGACCAACCATTTGAGCTTCAAAATGAGGAGGGAAGTTGTTCGCAGTTGATCTTACATCCGCTGGAAGATATCATGAGCAAGCTTGTGGCATCGACTGTGGAAACTGTAGAATATCTGAAAAAGTCTAGATGTGACCTTGTGGATCACATGGAGAATATCAAGAGATCACTCGTCCATGAATACCGAGAACATGAAGTGGAGCAAGATACTCAAGCATTGATCAACCCAATTTGGTTTAATGATGATGACTCAGAGAACCAGAATTGGGAGTGCGAATCAATTCCTACTGAAGATTTAGAGGTGTTTGAGTCTTCTCTTCTTATTGGACCTCAGTCGGAAGATGTTCTGGAAGAAATTTCGTACGATGGAAATATGTTACCACTTGAGTTTGAGGATGACGGAGTTCAAGAGTCTATCGATATGAGCGCATCGATAGGATTATCATACACACATCCCCAGGATCCTTCCTTTTCATTCGTACCAGTCTCAAAATATGAGCGCATCGATAGGATTATCATACACACATCCCCAGGATCCTTCCTTTTCATTCGTACCAGTCTCAAAAGATGTTAGCTTCCAAGAGCCCACCGAGACGTTCTCTTCCCATGTTTATCAGCTACTTTGGAGTGTTGTTGCGGTGACGAGTTTTAACTGTTTATATCTGGCCATGCTTGAGGGCTTATGGAACCAAGACCCATTTGTGGTGTCATATGACACTTATTTTGGGCGTCAGCCGCTCTTTGAGCAGTGCTTCTGAGAGTCAAGCTGAAGACTGAAAATCAAGCGCTGGCTGAGAGGCAACCCAATGTTTTTTTTTTCCTTTATTTCATTTTTGTTTTGTTTTGTTTTGTTTTGTTTTTTCTTTTTTCGTTTTATTTTCTTTGTTTTCAGGAGCCTAGCCGCCCCATCTGCAGACCAATTTTCAATAGGAGTCTTCCATTATTCAGTCAGTTATCGAAGAGGATGACAATGCTAACACTTGAACCAGGGGAGTTCTATTTTAATTTTTCATCTCGTTATCATTTTGTTATTTGTGTTGTGTGTTGTGTTTTTAGTGCTAGAGCATTGAGGGCAATGCTTTAGATATGTGTGGGGGGGGTGCATTCAGTGTTTTGTTGTTTTTTTTGCATTGTGTTTGTTGTGTACTTGCATATAGTTCGTGAATTGTTTCATGTGTGTTTTGTGTGCATAAGTAGAGGATGATTTCTAGCCTATGATGATGAAGTTGAAAAAAAAATTGAAATTTTTGAAATTTTTTACTCTTGATTGGATATGAGAGACCGGAGGTTGTTTGTTGAATATTTTAAGCACACATGTTTAAACCGGTGGATTGTAGCGATGTATTAGATATTATGGATGTCTGTTGGACCATTGCACGACGATAGGTGGTTTGTGGATCTTGATTGTGTTCTATGAATTTTGATGAGACTCTAGTTTACACTTATGATCTTGGGCGCACCTAGAAAAAAAAATAAACTTTATACAACTCCATCCGGGCCTAGAAAGGATTGAAATCCTAATCCTGAAAGATTAAATTCAAGGCTAAGTATGCGGATTAAATGGGGTTGATGCTCCATCCGGGCTATAGACGAGGGGATTGAAATTATAATCTGTCTTAGTTGTAGCTAAGTTAGCGGGTAATTATTGGGGCTAAAGCAATACCGGGTGCAAAATCCGGAGGTGTGTAATTCGTTATCTCAAGAGAGGTGGATATGTATAGAGGTCATTGGAAGGAATGGACACTTGAAAAGTGAAACTTACACTAAATTGTTATAGGTCGGCAAACAGTTTTGAAACTTGTCTTTTGAAGTTGCATGTAACTGGGGTAACATGTCACACACGCACGTTCGCATTCAACTGAAGGTGTATCATTGACGACCGATAATGGTTGTGAACTTTTTTTTAGTTGAGAATCTTTTCTGAGGCTATATTATGCATGATCGTCCTTTCTTATGTTTTTGTTCTGTTTCATTTTGTTTTTGCATAAATTGCTCGAGGGCGAGCAAGGATTAAGTGTGGGGGTATTTGATAGGCATGTTTGTGTTGCATATTTTATTATCATTTTATTGTCATTTGTGCGTGCATTCATTTGTTTTAATTAAGTTTTTGTTGGTTTTTCATACATCGTGTCTACATTACACGCTCGCGTGTTTATTGTATAGGACGTAGCGTTTTGTCGAGGAAAAGATGGAAAAGCTTTTGCGCGAGAATGAATTACGGAGAAGCAATGATCTGAAAATTATATTTATTCTCATTGAATATTCACCATTGGAAATTTAATTCATGTTTCACCTTAATTTTAGTTAACTAGACACAAGTGTTCTAAATTAACCCTTACCAATGAATTAACCCAATTCAAGCGATTAGATTTAAACCCACGGCAGCATTCAAACTAGCAAAACTGATAAATCTAGACAACCCATACACAAGCGGATGAATTTAGCCTAGTCAATTATTATCCCTACATTTCCTAATCTCACAAGCGGACGATTATTAATTGTAGTTGCTTCACAAATCAGAGATTTCAAACAATTACGGATTTGAATTCCAATTTAGCAGTAGATTGTATAGAAATCACAGGCCTATAATCTCACACACAAGCATGAAAATCAATTAAGAATAACTCTTGATACGCAATTTGAATTAAACGATCAAAATCTGAATCTCACAAATTAAATAAATTCAAGGGTTTCGTCTTCCTTAACCAAGAACAAAAACTAAAAGATTAAAAACTAAGAACAAGGAAGAACTTAGCCGCCTCCAGATCTCTTCTGCTTCAACCGTCTCAAGTCTGCCTCGTTCCCTCTGATCTCCTCTCTATTGTGTCTTTTAAATCTCTTTTATATGTCCTCGAAGCCCGTCAAAGAAAGCCCGACAAATCGAGTGTTTTAAAGTTACAAAAATCGGCCAATTTCTCTAACAGAGTAGCGCGGGCGTGCCTACGGAACAGCGCGGGCGCGCTTAAGCTACGAAATTACACTTCTTTTCACGTCCAGGGACGGCGCGGGCGCGCTTTCCTCTCGCATGTGTTATTCTGCAGCGCGCGACAATTTTCAAAAAATCATTTTTCACAATCTAACCGTCGGATTGAGCTGAAATTTTGACAGAAGCTTTAAAACATATTGAACGTCATTCTGAACGGTGGAGATTAGATTTTGACTTCTATAAAATTAAATATAATTTTCAGATCATTGCGTCTCCGTAATTCATTTTCGCGCAAAAGCTTTTCCATCTTTTCCTCGACAAAATGCTACGTCCTATACAATAAACACGGGAGCGTGTAATGTAGACACGATGTATGAAAAACCAACAAAAACTTAATTAAAACAAATGAATGCACACACAAATGATAATAAAATGATAATAAAATATGCAACACAAACATGCCCATCAGCCTATCTTCTAAAGTATCTCATACGGCCTAATAAATCGCGGAGATAACTTCCCTCGCTTGCCAAATCTGACTGTGCCCTTGAACGGTGAAATCTTAAAGAACACTCTATCTCCCTGTTCAAAAGATAATGGCCGACGTCGAACATTCGCATATCTGGCTTGTTTATACTGCGCTGTTCTCATTTTTTGCTGAATCAACTTCACTTTCTCAGTCATCTGTCTGATCATATCCGGTCCCAACTCAAGCACCTCTGATATATCATCACAATACAATGGCGATCGACATTTCTTCCCATACAATGCTTCAAATGGAGCCATCACTATACTCGTCTGATAGCTGTTGTTATATGAAAAATCCACAAGTGGTATTGAATCTTGCCATGTAGTACCAAAATCAAGTACTACAACTCTAAGAATATCCTCAAGAGTCTGAATAGTTTGTTCAGATTGTCCGTCAGTTTGAGGATGATAAGCAGTACTCAAATGTAAGCGCGTACCTAGAGCTTCCTGTAGGCTATGCCAAAATTGCGATGTAAATCTAGGATCTCGATCAGATACAATCAACTTTGACACACCGTGCAGTCTTATCACTTCTCTAATATAGAGATCTGCCATTTGATCATGCCGATAAGTCATTCGGTAGGGAATAAAACACGCAGATTTCGTCAACCTGTCAATGAAGACCCAAATAGCATCACATCCTCGGGATGATCGTGGAAATTTCGTCACAAAATCCATGGAAATGTGGTCCCATTTCCATTTAGGAATAGATAAACTCTGCAATAAGCCACCTGGTTTCTTCTTCTCAGCCTTCACCTGTTGGCAATTCAGACATTTTGACACAAATTCAGTCACATCAGACTTCATTTGTTTCCACCAGTACTGATTCTTCAAATCATTGTACATTTTCTTGCCTCCAGGGTGAATACTGAATCGACTACAATGAGCTTCTTTCAAAATATTCTGTCTAAAATCTGAAAGATCGGGAACAACAATTCGGTTATTCACATACAAAATATCATCATCACTAACCTTAAAATCAGACTGATGTCCTGATCTGATTATTTCAATCGACCTCTGAACATTCAAATCAGATTTTTGTGCTTCTTTGATTCGAATCAACAGTTCTGGCTCAGCACTGATAGCACAAATTCTCATCGGTCTCCTATCTGTCTCAAATATATATCCAGAAATACAGCAATCTTCAATCAAATTAGATCACCTATAGTAGACAAGTACAAAGCACATACCTTTCTACTCAGGGCATCTGCTGCTGCATTTGACTTTCCTGGATAATATTTGATTTCACAATCGAAATCCTTTAATAAATCGAGCCACATTCTTTGTCTCATGTTCAGCTCAGATTGTGAAAACAGATACTTCAAACTCTTGTGATCAGAAAATATTTCAAATTTTTCACCATACAGGTAATGTCACCAGATTTTCAATGCAAAGTCAATAGCTACCAATTCAATATCATGAATTGGATATCTAACTTCATGCGGTTTCAGATGTCGAGAAGAATAAGCGACAACATGTCCTCTCTGCATTAATACACATCCCAAACGTTGTTGAGAAGCATCGCAATAGACAATAAAATCACCAGTACCTGAAGGGATTGTCAAGACTGGTGCTGAATTCAATCTTTTCTTCAGCTCTAGAAAACTAGATTCACATGATTCAAACCACACAAACGGTGATTTTTTTTGTGTAAGCTATGTAATAGGCTTTGCAATAGACGAGAAATCTCGGATAAATCGACGATAATATCCTGCCAAGCCCATGAAACTTCAAATTTCTGGCACAGATGTCGGTCTCTGCCAACTGATCACTACTTCCACTTTACTTGGATCAACTAAAATACCATCTCCTGATATAATATGACCCAAAAATATCACCTGTTTCAACCAAAACTCACATTTGGATAGCTTATCATACAGTTTATCTTCTCTCAATTTCTTCAAAACTGTTCTCAAGTGGTCAGCATGATCACACAAATTCTTAGAGTATATCAAAATATCATCGATAAATATGATCACGAAGTAATCTAGATACTTTTGAAATACTCTATTCAATAATCCCATAAATACTGCTGGTGCATTTGTTAGACCAAAAGGAATGACTATAAATTCGTAATGGCCATAACTAGTTCTAAATGCAGTCTTAGGGATATCTTCATCTCTTACCCTCAGTTGATGATAGCCAGATCGTAAATCAATCTTCGAATATACTGACAAACCCTGCAATTGATCAAATAAATCATCGATACGAGGTAAAGGATAACGATTCTTTACCGTTGCCTTGTTCAATTGCCGGTAGTCAATAAATAACCTCATCGATCCATCTTTCTTTCTAACAAACAAAACCGGAGCACCCCAAGGGGAAACACTCGGTCTAATATAACATTTGGCTAACAGATCTTCAAGCTATTCCTTCAGTTCTTTCAATTCAATTGGTGCCATACGGTAAGGTGCTTTCGATATTGGTTGCGTACCTGGCATCAATTCTATGCTGAAATATACATCTCAAAACGGAGGTAATCCCGGAATCTCGTCAGGAAAAATATCAGCGAATTCACTAACCACTGGAAAGTTAGCCAATTTCGGGCTAGTTTTCATCATATCTATTGCATAAATCAGAAATCCTTCTGCTCCTTTCTGCAATAAATCAGTCATAGCAAGAACAAATATCAAAGGAATTCTGGCTCGTGAACCCTTACCATAAAATTTCCACTCGTCATCCATCTGCGGTCTGAACCTTACAAACTTCTGAAAACAATCAACTGTGGCTCTGTACTTGGTTAGCATATCGATATCGATGATACAATCAAAATAAGATAACCCAAGAACAATACAGCCTAACTCAATCTCATGACCTTCAAACTGCAATGTACAATTTCTGACAGACTTCACTGATATAATACCTCTGCCCAAAGGTGATGAAATAGACACTACCGTAGCTAAGGGTTCAACAGGAAATTCATGTAATGCAACAAATTTCTCGGAAATAAAGGTATGAGATGCACCAGTATCAAATAATACATAGGCAGGATAACTAGAAATGAAACAGTTACCTGCAATCACATCATCTGGTGCAGCTTGTGCTTGCTCCTCAGTCAATGCAAACACTCGAGCCTGTTGCCTCTGTTGCTGGCTCCCAGCTTGACTTCCTCCATTACGGCTCTGTGATGATGGCTGGGGTTGGAATGAATGCACTGAGGATGCTTGCCTCTATGGCTGTATCACTGATCGAGATGATCCAGCACCCTGTGCACTTCCAGAACCTCGCTGTGGACATACTCTCGCAAAATTACCTGGTTGTTGGCAAATATGACAGGTGCCAAAAAATCCTCTACACTGCTCAATGGTGTGACGCCCCCCACACTTAGAACAGTAGACATCAGAAGTACAGGATTTCTGTCCACCCCTGAACTGTTTGGATCCACGTGAACTCGAAGAGCTACCACCTGGATGTTTAAATTGTTTGCTTTTACCTTTAAAGAAATTTTTCTTACCACTACTGCTTCCTACAACATCAAATCGAGGTGGTGGTGGAATCTTTGGCTGCTCTTGCGGTTGTCTCATCAGTTGTGGCACAAACTGTGCTCCTCGTTGCCTCAATATCCCTGCTTCAGGTCCCTTTGCACGATTCAGAGCATCGACAAAGTTATTCGATCCTCCAGCATTAACAAGGGTAAACACGTCAGGATTCAAGCCATTTATAAATTGATCAGCTTGAGCTTCATTACTCCCAGCAATATGTGGAGCAAACTTCAGTAGGCTGGTAAACTTTGCAACATATTCTTCAATATTCATCTGGCCTTGTTGCAAACTTGCAAACTCCGCTCCCTTATCCTTTCGATAAGAAACAGGGAAAAAACGTTGATAGAAAGCAGTTTTAAAGACATCCCAAGTAATAACCGTACCTCGATGTTCAAATGCTCTCTTCGTCGCTATCCACCAACTTTTCGCAAGACCATGCAGTTGATGAATTATTAGTCTCACACGACGATCATCTGTATAATCGAGGGACTCGAATAATTGCTCGATATCCTCTAGCCAATTCTCATAGTCAACAGAATTTTTAGTTCCTTTCAATGTTGGTGGTTTGAATGACTGGAATTGTTTTAGAAGTTTCTCCATCGAATTAGCTGTTGGAGAATGCGGCGATCAGATCAATCAGTATTGATACCCGGTGCAGCGGAAGTTTTAAAATTTTATATGGAACGATTCCATAATGGGTATCAACCTTACGATTAAATTGTGTGTGTGTAAAAATTAAATAACGATTATAAATTTTTACCTTTAATCTCGAATCGAGATTTTGGACACCAACAGATTGCTCTGCTCTTGTTGTATATCCCTGGAACTGATGGACGAACTGTTCTTCAATCAGGTCCACGAACGGATATTTAATCCCTCTGATAGATTGCACTAGAAAATCTATCAGAAGTTTCTACGAAGAGATTAACGAATTTGATCCGTTAAACCAGACTGCAATTCAAAATTCACAGACTGGATTTTCCGAGCAGAGGGGAGAAAGGTGGCGGCCACTATTGAGAGAAAAATACTAGGGTTTTCGAAAATTGTGAACTGTTGTGTGTAATTTCTGTACTGCAATAACTTATTTATAATGTAGGCCACTAACAGCTTAGGGCCCATTAGTCATAAGTTCAAGCCCGACAAGCAAAGCCCGCATGTTCAGAAATTAATATAAAATTCATCGTGACTCCGATTGATAAACCGATTTCACCAATGTGTACAGAAACCATTTATGCACCTTTTAAAGTCAAGATAAATTTTTCTGAATCCGAATTCAGTGATTTCCAAAAATGTCCATCCCTATGTCATTTTAGGAAATCTTACTCCTCTACTCTTAAATAAGAAGTCCCACTTCTTTGTTCATTAAATTTAACTCTTTAAATTTAACTATCTCAACGGGGATTAAAAATCCATTACTCTGTGTGGCCCTCAATGGTTCAGGGATACAGCTAGTCGTGGGCTCACAACTCCTTTTGACTCAGAACAACAATTTCCGACTTGCCCAACGAATCATGGTAAGAGCGCCTAGCAACATCGCCCCATGATTCCCTAGGTATCACTGATAGTGCCTACAAGAACCAATAGATTTTGGTTAGCGTACAGTACGGTCCCTTCATCCATATATCCCGATCGAATCAACAACCATTGGTATATCGAGAGTCGTTCGAGATTCGATAACTATGCAATACATCTTGAAGATCAAATAGTGACATCGCATGTGTTACTAAGAAACCATTTCTTAAAACACATCATGTACTCTGGCCAGAGATTCGTCACACTAATATCTCCTCAGATCGCATAGGATATCCACACTCGCAAGTATGTGGTGAATCCTTGACAACAAAGCATCGACTCCTATATGTGTTGTAACTGTACCCAATCCCGACACCTGATGATCCCAATAGAGTCGGTAAACGAGTCAAAGCACAGTACTAGCATATAGAGTCTCAATGATGTTTCAAGTAGTAAGGACTAATGGTGTACAACCAAAACCGCGGACTTTATCCACTCGATAAGTGATAACCACTTGGAAAGTCCGGATAGGGTAGTTCGATCATTCATCGTATGAATATCCATTTGCATGCTTCGAACATCTCTATGTTCCTTACCAATGAAACGTGGTACTCTGCATCGCAAATGCTAGTCTCAAACTCGAGCGATCCTTATCCTTATTATCGGATGGCTCAATCGACTAGGAACAGTTTAGAATATACAGTGACTATAACATGTGTTTCATGATAGACATCCCCATGTTCTACCACATCTTACATACACTATAGTATATTCAAGGTCTTTATCAAAACAACAATAGTATATCACAATATAACAATATGAAGAAAGATAAAGTCATTGCCATTAATAAAAGTGTAAATTATATTAAACAAAAGATTGTTTATACAAAGAGTTATCAAAGCCCTTAGCCACAAGTTGGCTCACCGGGCACCCACTCTTTCAATCTCCCACTTGCCCTATAGCCATCTAGTCATACTACGTAGAGCCATTTCTTTGCGATGTTTGTCAAATAATGGTCCTGGCAAGGGCTTAGTAAGTGGATCAGCGATATTGTCTGCAGAGGCCACTCTTTCGACAGTGATGTCTCCTCTTTCCACAATCTCCCGGATGATGTGGTATTTCCTCAGTACGTGTTTGGATCTTTGAAGAGACCTTGGTTCCTTTGCCTGAGCAACGACACCCGTGTTGTCACAGTACACCGGGACTGGACCAACAACTTCAGGAATAACGCCCAACTCCTGGACGAAATTCCTCATCGAAACGGCCTCTTTAGCAGCAGCTGATGCTGCAATGTATTCTGCCTCAGTGGTGGAATCCGCTGTGGTGTCCTGCTTGGAAATCTTCCAAGAGACAACACCGCCATTGAGCATGAACACAAATCCAGAGGTTGACTTCGAGTCATCCACGTCACTTTGGAAGCTAGAGTCGGTATAGCCTTCCAATTTTAGTTCTCTTCCTCCATATACCATGAACATATTCTTAGTCCTTCGTAAGTACTTAAGAATGTCCTTCACGGATTTCCAATGCATTTGACCGAGATTAGCTTGATATCTGCTCGTGACACTCAGAGCAAATGCTTCATCCGGTCTGGTAGATATCATCCCATACATGATACTACCTATGGCTGACGCATATGGTACATGTGTCATTTTCTCTATCTCTTCATCAGTCTTGGTACACATAGACTTGGATAGAGAAACTCCATGACACATGGGTAGATGTCCTCTCTTGGACCCATCCATTGAAAACCGTTTCAATATGGTGTCGATGTAGGTTGATTGAGTGAGTCCTATCATTCTCTTAGATCTATCTCTATAGATCTGTATCCCTAGAATATAGGATGCCTCACCCAAATCCTTCATCGAGAATCTACCTGATAACCATATCTTTGTTGACTGCAACATCACTACGTCATTCCCAATGAGTAGGATGTCATCAACATAAAGTACTAAGAATGTCACAGCATCCTTAACTACTTTCTTGTACACGCATGGTTCCTTCGGGTTCTTGATGAAACCAAAATCCTTTATTGTTTCATCAAATTTCTGGTTCCAACTTCTTGAAGCTTGTTTTAGACCATAAATTGATCTCTGAAGCTTGCATACCTTATGCTCGCTTCCCATGGATGTGTACCCCTCAGGCTGCTTCATATAGATTTCTTCCTTAATGTCTCCATTAAGAAAAGCAGTCTTCATATCCATTTGCCATATCTCATAGTCATACCAAGCAGCTATGGCAATAAGGATTCTTATGGACTTGAACATTGCAACTGGTGAAAAGGTTTCATCATAGTCAACTCCTTGTCTTTGAGTATAACCTTTCGCCACCAATCGCGCCTTGTAGGTCAATACCTTACCATCAGGCCCAAGCTTTCTCTTGTAGATCCATTTACACCCTATTGGAACAATTCCATCGGGAGGATCTACTAAAGACCAAACTTGGTTTGTATGCATCGAATCTATTTCCGACTGCATAGCTTCAAGCCATAAATTTGAATCCGCATCAGAAATTGCTTCCTTGAAGTTTCTTGGATCACATCCAACATCGGGTTCATCTTGATCCCCTTCAAGAAGAAGACCATATCGAATAGGAGGTCTAGAAGTCCTCTCGGATCTTCTAGGTACAGGCGTGTCTATCAATGGTTCCTGAGGTGTAGGATCGTTATTTTGTATTTCGGGTTCTTCTCGAATTTCTTCGAGTTCCATCATCTCGCCTTTCTTATCCAATAAGAACTCCTTCTCCAAGAAGGTGGCATTCCTTGAAACAAACACCTTTGTTTCAGCAGGATAATAGAAATAATATCCGATTGAATTCTTCGGATACCCTACAAAATAACATAAGGTGGATCGACTATCCAACTTATCTCCCACTGTCTGCTTCACGTAAGCAGGACATCCCCAAATCCTCAAGTACGAATACTTAGGAGCTTTGCCATTCCATAACTCGTATGGTGTTTTGTCCACTGCTTTAGTGTGGACGTTGTTCAACAACAATACCGCCGTTTCAAGCGCATAGCCCCAAAATGAAGGTGGAAGCTCAGTGAAGCTCATCATGGATCGAACCATGTCCAACAAAGTTCGATTACGACGCTCCGATACACCATTCAGCTGTGGGGTCATAGGAGGAGTCCACTGAGAGAGAATCCCATTCTCCTTTAGATAGTCCAAAAACTCGGTACTTAAGTATTCTCCACCTCGATCCGATCGAAGTGCTTTAATACTTTTACCTAACTTGTTTTCTACTTCAGCCTTGAATTCTTTGAACTTTTCAAATGCTTCAGACTTATATTTCATTAAATATAAATACCCATACCTTGAATAATCATCAGTAAAGGTAATGAAGTAGGTGTGGCCATATTAAGTACCAACTCTAAATGGACCACAAACATCTGTATGGATCAAATCCAACAGATTTTGACTACACTCAAGTTTCTCCTTAAAAGGAGATTTAGTCATTTTTCCTTTTAGGCAGGATTCACAAGTAGGTAGAGAGTTAATATCAGACATATCAAACATGCCCTCTCCCACTAGCTTGTTCATCCTCCTTGAGGAAATATGACCTAACCTAGCATGCCAAAGGTTTGCCGGGTTTTGACTATCGATTTTCCTTTTTTTTGTTGTTGCCGGTTTATCAACATAATTTATTGGAACGTCTTTTAGTTTGTTTTGTTGGAGAATTGAAACATGTGGATTACGAAGATTCATCATAATGATATACTGAGATGAAACAGACAATTATCGATGATTGTTTAATTAATTTACTAAGACATAAAATAGGCGAAATTTATTTTATGAATCTCACTCCCACTATTTTAACGATTTCACTACCCTCTAGTGAAAACGGGAAACTGTTTTCCTTAGTGAGAACATGGAGTCCAATTGACAAACTATGGTCCCGAATAATATCAGCCAACCATAATTTTCAAAAGGTAGAGCCCAATTGCTTCCAAAGCAACCTCCACGTGTTTACCTCATGTCTAATAAGGGCCCAATAATATGACGCCGATTATTGTGACATGTCAAGATGACCCATCAATATTAAGTTGTGATGGACGGTCGCCATGTGGATCCCCCAATAATATGAGCCGATCCCATGGGAGTTCCACCCAACTTACAACATGTGTCAATCCAATGTACAGCTTTCCGACGAACGGGCCCCCCCAATAATATGAGCCGGACCGTATCCGCGGGTAGCATCTCATACATTGATCGTTGATGGAAGGTAGGAACATTTAAACAAATTTAAATTTCCTTTATTTATCTTGATATCAATTTTAAATCATATTTAAAATGAGGGATTTTAATTATGAAAATTTGTCTCATCATTTTTAAAATTTTTTATGCTTGCCGGATTCACACAATTTTGTCTAAAACATGCATACAACAATAATATCACATATTATATAGGATGATCGATTCCATTTCTAATCGACCCGTGGTTGCCAATCACGAGTCTTAGTCCAATCCTAGGTAATATGCAGTATGCAATGCAATCCTATTACATTGAGCTTCCAATTTACATTTCTTCTGTCTTTATTGTCTGCTGGGCCCACCTCCGTCTTCAAATCTTCATCTCCCACTAAATCTAATGTATTTACAATAAATAACAATGATAAGTAGGGGATATATTTTTAAGGGGTGGGAACGGGCCATAAACCAAACCCACTTTTATTACATATGACAATTCATATTGGGCCATAAACCAGGCCCATTAATAAAACCAACAACAATAAAAACAAATGTAAATTCCTAACATACACCTACAGAATTGGTCATGGCAATCGATCATCCTTATCCAATAACATTTAATTCAAAATTAATTTATTGGATAACATGCAATGACAATTTAAATTTAAAAGGATAAAATCATATTTCATACATAAAATCTTTATTTTACATACAAAATCATATTTTATCTTTTTATCAAATAAAATCATATTTTATCTATAAAATCATATTTTATCTATAAAATCCAATTTTATACATAAAATCATATTTTACTCAATATATCCATAAGATCATATCTTATCATCAATTGTACCAAAAATAATTAATTTCAAAATTCAATTTAACGGATAAAATATTTAAATTTTCCAAAAATTCAAATTTATCCAAAAATCAATTTTAAAATTTTCGGACTCGAACAATTCGATCCGATGCCTCGTGGACCAATCAAAAACAATTTTCGATCGAACCAAAAATAGAATTTTAACATATTAAAATTTAATTTAAAAATTAAAAAATTAATTTTTCCCGCGGGCCGCCCGGGACAGCTGCCCGCGCCCTAATGGGGTCGGGCCGGGCAGCGCCGTGCGCTGCCCGGGGCAGCGACCATCGCTGCCCCCCCCCCCCCCGGGCAGCGACCATCGCTGCCCGGGTTTTTGCCCGAATTTTTTTTTTTATTATTTTTAAAATATTTATTTTGTTTCAAAAAACCGAGGCTTAAAAATTTTTTTGTACAATCGATTAATTTAATCGCTTGATCTGAGCAACCTGGCTCTGATACCACTGTTGGAGAACGCGGCGATCAGATCAATCAGTATTGATACCCGGTGCAGCGGAAGTTTTAAAATTTTATATGGAACGATTCCATAATGGGTATCAACCTTACGATTAAATTGTGTGTGTGTAAAAATTAAATAACGATTATAAATTTTTACCTTTAATCTCGAATCGAGATTTTGGACACCAACAGATTGCTCTGCTCTTGTTGTATATCCCTGGAACTGATGGACGAACTGTTCTTCAATCAGGTCCACGAACGGATATTTAATCCCTCTGATATATTGCACTAGAAAATCTATCAGAAGTTTCTACGAAGATATTAACGAATTTGATCCGTTAAACCAGACTGCAATTCAAAATTCACAGACTGGATTATCCGAGCAGAGGGGAGAAAGGGGGCGGCCACTATTGAGAGAAAAATACTAGGGTTTTCGAAAATTGTGACCTGTTGTGTGTAATTTCTGTACTGCAATAACTTATTTATAATGTAGGCCACTAACAGCTTAGGGCCCATTAGTCATAAGTTCAAGCCCGACAAGCAAAGCCCGCATGTTCAGAAATTAATATAAAATTCATCGTGACTCCGATTGATAAACCGATTTCACCAATGTGTACAGAAACCATTTCTGCACCTTTTAAAGTCAAGATAAATTTTTCGGAATCCGAATTCAGTGATTTCCAAAAATGCCCATCCCTATGTCATTTTAGGAAATCTTACTCCTCTACTCTTAAATAAGAAGTCCCACTTCTTTGTTCATTAAATTTAACTCTTTAAATTTAACTATCTCAACGGGGATTAAAAATCCATTACTCTGTGTGACCCTCAATGGTTCAGGGATACAGCTAGTCGTGGGCTCTCAACTCCTTGTGACTCGGAACAACAATTTCCGACTTGCCCAACGAATCATGGTAAGAGCGCCTAGCAACATCGCCCCATGATTCCCTAGGTATCACTGATAGTGCCTGCAAAAACCAATAGATTTTGGTTAGCGTACAGTACGGTCCCTTCATCCATATATCCCGATCGAATCAACAACCATTGGTATATCGAGAGTCGTTCGAGATTCGATAACTATGCAATACATCTTGAAGATCAAATAGTGACATCGCATGTGTTACTAAGAAACCATTTCTTAAAACACATCATGTACTCTGGCCAGAGATTCGTCACACTAATATCTCCTCAGATCGCATAGGATATCAACACTCGCAAGTATGTGGTGAATCCTTGACAACAAAGCATCGACTCCTATATGTGTTGTAACTGTACCCAATCCCGACACCTGATGACCCCAATAGAGTCGGTAAACGAGTCAAAGCACAGTACTAGCATATAGAGTCTCAATGATGTTTCAAGTAGTAAGGACTAATGGTGTACAACCAAAACCGCGGACTTTATCCACTCGATAAGTGATAACCACTTGGAAAGTCCGGATAGGGTAGTTCGATCATTCATCGTATGAATATCCATTTGCATGCTTCGAACATCTCTATGTTCCTTACCAATGAAACGTGGTACTCTGCATCGCAAATGCTAGTCTCAAACTCGAGCGATCCTTATCCTTATTATCGGATGGCTCAATCGACTAGGAACAGTTTAGAATATACAGTGACTATAACATGTGTTTCATGATAGACATCCCCATGTTCTACCACATCTTACATACACTATAGTATATTCAAGGTCTTTATCAAAACAACAATAGTATATCACAATATAACAATATGAAGAAAGATAAAGTCATTGCCATTAATAAAAGTGTAAATTATATTAAACAAAAGATTGTTTATACAAAGAGTTATCAAAGCCCTTAGCCACAAGTTGGCTCACCGGGCACCCACTCTTTCAATCTCCCACTTGCCCTATAGCCATCTAGTCATACGTAGAGCCATTTCTTTGCGATGTTTGTCAAATAATGGTCCTGGCAAGGGCTTAGTAAGTGGATCAGCGATATTGTCTGCAGAGGCCACTCTTTCGACAGTGATGTCTCCTCTTTCCACAATCTCCCGGATGATGTGGTATTTCCTCAGTACGTGTTTGGATCTTTGAAGAGACCTTGGTTCCTTTGCCTGAGCAACGACACCCGTGTTGTCACAGTACACCGGGACTGGACCAACAACTTCAGGAATAACGCCCAACTCCTGGACGAAATTCCTCATCGAAACGGCCTCTTTAGCAGCAGCTGATGCTGCAATGTATTCTGCCTCAGTGGTGGAATCCGCTGTGGTGTCCTGCTTGGAACTCTTCCAAGAGACAACACCGCCATTGAGCATGAACACAAATCCAGAGGTTGACTTCGAGTCATCCACGTCACTTTGGAAGCTAGAGTCGGTATAGCCTTCCAATTTTAGTTCTCTTCCTCCATATACCATGAACATATTCTTAGTCCTTCGTAAGTACTTAAGAATGTCCTTCACGGATTTCCAATGCATTTGACCGAGATTAGCTTGATATCTGCTCGTGACACTCAGAGCAAATGCTACATCCGGTCTGGTAGATATCATCCCATACATGATACTACCTATGGCTGACGCATATGGTACATGTGTCATTTTCTCTATCTCTTCATCAGTCTTGGTACACATAGACTTGGATAGAGAAACTCCATGACACATGGGTAGATGTCCTCTCTTGGACCCATCCATTGAAAACCGTTTCAATATGGTGTCGATGTAGGTTGATTGAGTGAGTCCTATCATTCTCTTAGATCTATCTCTATAGATCTGTATCCCTAGAATATAGGATGCCTCACCCAAATCCTTCATCGAGAATCTACCTGATAACCATATCTTTGTTGACTGCAACATCACTACGTCATTCCCAATGAGTAGGATGTCATCAACATAAAGTACTAAGAATGTCACAGCATCCTTAACTACTTTCTTGTACACGCATGGTTCCTCCGGGTTCTTGATGAAACCAAAATCCTTTATTGTTTCATCAAATTTCTGGTTCCAACTTCTTGAAGCTTGTTTTAGACCATAAATTGATCTCTGAAGCTTGCATACCTTATGCTCGCTTCCCATGGATGTGTACCCCTCAGGCTGCTTCATATAGATTTCTTCCTTAATGTCTCCATTAAGAAAAGCAGTCTTCATATCCATTTGCCATATCTCATAGTCATACCAAGCAGCTATGGCAATAAGGATTCTTATGGACTTGAACATTGCAACTGGTGAAAAGGTTTCATCATAGTCAACTCCTTGTCTTTGAGTATAACCTTTCGCCACCAATCGCGCCTTGTAGGTCAATACCTTACCATCAGGCCCAAGCTTTCTCTTGTAGATCCATTTACACCCTATTGGAACAATTCCATCGGGAGGATCTACTAAAGACCAAACTTGGTTTGTATGCATCGAATCTATTTCCGACTGCATAGCTTCAAGCCATAAATTTGAATCCGCATCAGAAATTGCTTCCTTGAAGTTTCTTGGATCACATCCAACATCGGGTTCATCTTGATCCCCTTCAAGAAGAAGACCATATCGAATAGGAGGTCTAGAAGTCCTCTCGGATCTTCTAGGTACAGGCGTGTCTATCAATGGTTCCTGAGGTGTAGGATCGTTATTTTGTATTTCGGGTTCTTCTCGAATTTCTTCGAGTTCCATCATCTCGCCTTTCTTATCCAATAAGAACTCCTTCTCCAAGAAGGTGGCATTCCTTGAAACAAACACCTTTGTTTCAGCAGGATAATAGAAATAATATCCGATTGAATTCTTCGGATACCCTACAAAATAACATAAGGTGGATCGACTATCCAACTTATCTCCCACTGTTTGCTTCACGTAAGCAGGACATCCCCAAATCCTCAAGTACGAATACTTAGGAGCTTTGCCATTCCATAACTCGTATGGTGTTTTGTCCACTGCTTTAGTGTGGACGTTGTTCAACAACAATACCGCCGTTTCAAGCGCATAGCCCCAAAATGAAGGTGGAAGCTCAGTGAAGCTCATCATGGATCGAACCATGTCCAACAAAGTTCGATTACGACGCTCCGATACACCATTCAGCTGTGGGGTCATAGGAGGAGTCCACTGAGAGAGAATCCCATTCTCCTTTAGATAGTCCAAAAACTCGGTACTTAAGTATTCTCCACCTCGATCCGATCGAAGTGCTTTAATACTTTTACCTAACTTGTTTTCTACTTCAGCCTTGAATTCTTTGAACTTTTCAAATGCTTCAGACTTATATTTCATTAAATATAAATACCCATACCTTGAATAATCATCAGTAAAGGTAATGAAGTAGGTGTGGCCATATTAAGTACCAACTCTAAATGGACCACAAACATCTGTATGGATCAAATCCAACAGATTTTGACTACACTCAAGTTTCTCCTTAAAAGGAGATTTAGTCATTTTTCCTTTTAGGCAGGATTCACAAGTAGGTAGAGAGTTAATATCAGACATATCAAACATGCCCTCTCCCACTAGCTTGTTCATCCTCCTTGAGGAAATATGACCTAACCTAGCATGCCAAAGGTTTGCCGGGTTTTGACTATCGATTTTCCTTTTTTTTGTTGTTGCCGGTTTATCAACATAATTTATTGGAACGTCTTTTAGTTTGTTTTGTTGGAGAATTGAAACATGTGGATTACGAAGATTCATCATAATGATATACTGAGATGAAACAGACAATTATCGATGATTGTTTAATTAATTTACTAAGACATAAAATAGGCGAAATTTATTTTATGAATCTCACTCCCACTATTTTAACGATTTCACTACCCTCTAGTGAAAACGGGAAACTGTTTTCCTTAGTGAGAACATGGAGTCCAATTGACAAACTATGGTCCCGAATAATATCAGCCAACCATAATTTTCAAAAGGTAGAGCCCAATTGCTTCCAAAGCAACCTCCACGTGTTTACCTCATGTCTAATAAGGGCCCAATAATATGACGCCGATTATTGTGACATGTCAAGATGACCCATCAATATTAAGTTGTGATGGACGGTCGCCATGTGGATCCCCCAATAATATGAGCCGATCCCATGGGAGTTCCACCCAACTTACAACATGTGTCAATCCAATGTACAGCTTTCCGACGAACGGGCCCCCCCAATAATATGAGCCGGACCGTATCCGCGGGTAGCATCTCATACATTGATCGTTGATGGAAGGTAGGAACATTTAAACAAATTTAAATTTCCTTTATTTATCTTGATATCAATTTTAAATCATATTTAAAATGAGGGATTTTAATTATGAAAATTTGTCTCATCATTTTTAAAATTTTTTATGCTTGCCGGATTCACACAATTTTGTCTAAAACATGCATACAACAATAATATCACATATTATATAGGATGATCGATTCCATTTCTAATCGACCCGTGGTTGCCAATCACGAGTCTTAGTCCAATCCTAGGTAATATGCAGTATGCAATGCAATCCTATTACATTGAGCTTCCAATTTACATTTCTTCTGTCTTTATTGTCTGCTGGGCCCACCTCCGTCTTCAAATCTTCATCTCCCACTAAATCTAATGTATTTACAATAAATAACAATGATAAGTAGGGGATATATTTTTAAGGGGTGGGAACGGGCCATAAACCAAACCCACTTTTATTACATATGACAATTCATATTGGGCCATAAACCAGGCCCATTAATAAAACCAACAACAATAAAAACAAATGTAAATTCCTAACATACACCTACAGAATTGGTCATGGCAATCGATCATCCTTATCCAATAACATTTAATTCAAAATTAATTTATTGGATAACATGCAATGGCAATTTAAATTTAAAAGGATAAAATCATATTTCATACATAAAATCTTTATTTTACATACAAAATCATATTTTATCTTTTTATCAAATAAAATCATATTTTATCTATAAAATCATATTTTATCTATAAAATCCAATTTTATACATAAAATCATATTTTACTCAATATATCCATAAGATCATATCTTATCATAAATTGTACCAAAAATAATTAATTTCAAAATTCAATTTAACGGATAAAATATTTAAATTTTCCAAAAATTCAAATTTATCCAAAAATCAATTTTAAAATTTTCGGACTCGAACAATTCGATCCGATGCCTCGTGGACCAATCAAAAACAATTTTCGATCGGACCAAAAATAGAATTTTAACATATTAAAATTTAATTTTAAAATTAAAAAATTAATTTTTCCCGCGGGCGCCCGGGACAGCTGCCCGCGCCCTAATGGGGTCGGGCCGGGCAGCGCCGTGCGCGGCCCCCCCCCCCCCCCGGGCAGCGACCATCGCTGCACGGGTTTTTTCCCGAAATTTTTTTTTTATTATTTTTAAAATATTTATTTTGTTTCAAAAAACCGAGGCTTAAAAAAATTTTTGTACAATCGATTAATTTAATCGCTTGATCTGAGCAACCTGGCTCTGATACCACTGTTGGAGAACGCGGCGATCAGATCAATCAGTATTGATACCCGGTGCAGCGGAAGTTTTAAAATTTTATATGGAACGATTCCATAATGGGTATCAACCTTACGATTAAATTGTGTGTGTGTAAAAATTAAATAACGATTATAAATTTTTACCTTTAATCTCGAATCGAGATTTTGGACACCAACAGATTGCTCTGCTCTTGTTGTATATCCCTGGAACTGATGGACGAACTGTTCTTCAATCAGGTCCACGAACGGATATTTAATCCCTCTGATATATTGCACTAGAAAATCTATCAGAAGTTTCTACGAAGATATTAACAAATTTGATCCGTTAAACCAGACTGCAATTCAAAATTCACAGACTGGATTATCCGAGCAGAGGGGAGAAAGGGGGCGGCCACTATTGAGAGAAAAATACTAGGGTTTTCGAAAATTGTGACCTGTTGTGTGTAATTTCTGTACTGCAATAACTTATTTATAATGTAGGCCACTAACAGCTTAGGGCCCATTAGTCATAAGTTCAAGCCCGAAAAGCAAAGCCCGCATGTTCAGAAATTAATATAAAATTCATCGTGACTCCGATTGATAAACCGATTTCACCAATGTGTACAGAAACCATTTCTGCACCTTTTAATGTCAAGATAAATTTTTCGGAATCCGAATTCAGTGATTTCCAAAAATGCCCATCCCTATGTCATTTTAGGAAATCTTACTCCTCTACTCTTAAATAAGAAGTCCCACTTCTTTGTTCATTAAATTTAACTCTTTAAATTTAACTATCTCAACGGAGATTAAAAATCCATTACTTTGTGTGACCCTCAATGGTTCAGGGATACAGCTAGTCGTGGGCTCACAACTCCTTGTGACTCGGAACAACAATTTCCGACTTGCCCAACGAATCATGGTAAGAGCGCCTAGCAACATCGCCCCATGATTCCCTAGGTATCACTGATAGTGCCTGCAAAAACCAATAGATTTTGGTTAGCGTACAGTATGGTCCCTTCATCCATATATCCCGATCGAATCAACAACCATTGGTATATCGAGAGTTGTTCGAGATTCGATAACTATGCAATACATCTTGAAGATCAAATAGTGACATCGCATGTGTTACTAAGAAACCATTTCTTAAAACACATCATGTACTCTGGCCAGAGATTTGTCACACTAATATCTTCTCAGATCGCATAGGATATCCACACTCGCAAGTATGGGGTGAATCCTTGACAACAAAGCATCGACTCCTATATGTGTTGTAACTGTACCCAATCCCGACACCTGATGACCCCAATAGAGTCGGTAAACGAGTCAAAGCACAGTACTAGCATATAGAGTCTCAATGATGTTTCAAGTAGTAAGGACTAATGGTGTACAACCAAAACCGCGGACTTTATCCACTCGATAAGTGATAACCACTTGGAAAGTCCGGATAGGGTAGTTCGATCATTCATCATATGAATATCCATTTGCATGCTTCGAACATCTCTATGTTCCTTACCAATGAAACGTGGTACTCTGCATCGCAAATGCTAGTCTCAAACTCGAGCGATCCTTATCCTTATTATCGGACGGCTCAATCGACTAGGAACAGTTTAGAATATACAGTGACTATAAGATGTGTTTCATGATAGACATCCCCATGTTCTACCACATCTTACATACACTATAGTATATTCAAGGTCTTTATCAAAACAACAATAGTATATCACAATATAACAATATGAAGAAAGATAAAGTCATTGCCATTAATAAAAGTGTAAATTATATTAAACAAAAGATTTTTTATACAAAGAGTCATCAAAGCCCTTAGCCACAAGTTGGCTCACCGGGCACCCACTCTTTCATTAGCATCGCCAAACACATCACCAGAAGTACTACTCTATCCAGGTTCAGGTGCTGTCACTGGTATCTGTGCAGCATTAGTCTGTTCAGGCTGATTTACTGCCAATGTCTATCTAACTCTTGGTGCTGGTCGGGGAGACATATCTGATAATCAAACAGATTAGTATACAGTTCATTATCATATCATAACACATTTCTGTTTTAGGCCCTCCTCTGATTAGCATTTTCATGCATCTTCAAGAGATCGAGCTCTGATTCATTCTCATTCAATACATGCTGTTACTCAACTTCAGAAAATCAGATAGCATGTAATTCGAAAGACTGTACTGCATACTCTTCTCATTTAATCACAGAATCATGTGATCATAAACATCGAAAGGTAATAAGTCATATACCATACAAGTATGTAATCACTAAATAAAGCAATCAATCAGACATTATCTACCCCGCTCATCTATTCTCAGTCCGAGAAACTTAAGTTCTGATACCACCTGTTGTGGGGCCTTGGGTTGATTATCTCATTCTTAGGGCAATTAACGATTAATAAACAATTAATCATGTATTTAAAATAATACTCAAACCAAATGAATAAAAGAAATTTTTTTTTTAAAGAAAGGCACCTCGATCGATCGGTGAAATCCTACCGATCGATCGGGCAAGAAAATCCATTTCTCGGGTTTGAGCAAATCTTGGCCTCGCTCGATCGGTTGAAACCAACCAATCGATCGGCCCCAAAGTTTCAACTTTTCTATTTGCAAAATACAGGCCTCGCTCGATCGGTGAAATTCAACCGATCGAGCGGCCTCTCTGCCCAAAAAATTTGAAGATTTCATTTTGCTGTCAAAATGTAAACATTCAATTAGATACATTCTAAAAGCAACTCAAAACATGGTTTATCAATTCTGGAGCATGCATATATACATATATGAAGTCTCAAGCATCAATCCATGCGATTATTACATCAAACGAATAGTGACAAAGGCATTAAAACCATAAGCTACACAAAGTGTCTTCAAGTCATACTTCTTCTACAAGTTTGATGCTAGTCCAACTATCATACATCATTTAAAACCCAAGTCCTCACTTGCTAAATCTCGCTCCCGAGCTATCAATGTCGTCGTTGACTAGCTCCTGCCCCATCTGTTGTCATGCACACATACAAAACAAGACAACAGCCGGATAAACTCCGGTGAGAAATCATTCCCAGTATAATCGACATATATAAAGAGTTAAATAAATAATATAGACTCTATTCATAATCGACTCAACAATAGAGTAAATAACACATATATTGATTAAGAATTGATTCAATTATCGTAATTGCCATCAAGATTCGTAACCGATCTTGACATGGATATCCATCTATCTTAGTCATTCTGGACTAGAAAATAAGATCGCCTCAGATCTTGGCATAGAATCAATTCAATATCATATCATATCATCATCATATCGACTCAAACTCAAAGATCCACTACCTGAGATGGATCGACAACATCAAAATCAAATCAAAACAATAAACAAGTATGTGGTTTTGGTGGGACAACTCAAGAAACATCATTTTTGAGTTTCAAATCCCTGACTCGTGATGTCGTCATTATACCTTCTCGTTCTTGTCAATTCTTTAGCTTCAAATATGAAATATAACAATAAGAACAAGTAGATCAAACTCTATTCAACATCATTGATCAAAACTTCATTCAATCTTCATACTCAAATCACTTCAAACCTTGACTTCTTCTTCTTTGGTTCGAAATCAAAGTTCTTGAGTCGTTAGCCTTCCAAACTAATCTGAAATGAAAGAATATAAATGATACAACACCAACAACATCTCGAAGCACATCTCAACTCAATCATCGGCTATCAAAACAGTCGCAACACAAAAAATGACGGCGTAGCGATTGAAAATCGGTAACCGACAAAATATCAAAACCATTTCCGACTTCGAATACAATTCATACGTATATCACATCAGAAATAACAACTCAAATAGCAAGATAACAGCAGCTATAACCATCGAAACCAAGCTGAAAATCAGGATTAAGTACAAGAAACATGAATCCTTTGAGCCATTTTCGATATCGGAATGTAGAAACATCGAAGAACATATACATAACATCAATATCTGATATCTACCAACTTTCGAGCTTCAAAACATGCCAAAATAATTCAAGACTTACATCCAATCGAAGCCTTCGTCGCAAGGATTCCAGAACTATTTTCGGATTCAAAATCGGACGATCGGATCAAAAGTTACGGCGATTTGAAAATCAAAGTTTTAAAAGAAAAGGAAGAAAAACTCGGACCCTCTGTTCAAATTCTGAATTCCATATGTGAATACACGTATCAATGCCGTCTCACATAATTAAAATTGGATATGTATTGCATAAATTTCAATTTAGTCCCTAAAACTAAAGGAGTGGGTGCCCTGCTAGCCAACTTTTTGCTAAGGGCCTTTATGAATCTATTTGTAAACAATTTTTGTTTAATATAATTTACACTTTTTATTGGCATTTACTTTATCTTTATCATATTGTTATGTTGTGACGTACTATATGATGTTTAGATAAATACCTTGAATATACTAAAGTGCATGTAAGATGTGATAGTGGATATGAATGACTATCATGAAACACATCTTATAATCACTGTATATTCTAAACCAGTTCCTAGTCAATTAAGCCGTCCGCAATAAAGATAAGGATCGCTCGAGATTGAAACTAGCATTAGCGATGCCGAGTACCACGTTTCATTGGTATGGAACATGGAGATGTTCAAAGCATGCAAATGGATATTCATTGGATGGATGATCGAACTACCCTATTCGGACTTTCCAAGTGGTTTTCACAAATTGAGTGGAAAAGTTCGTGGTTTTGGTTGTACACCATTAGTCCTTACTACTTGAAACATCATGGAGACTCTATATGCTAGTATTGTACTTTGACTCATTTACCGACTCTATGAGGGTCATCAGGTGTCGAGATTAGGTACAGTTACAACACATATATGAGTCAATGCTTTGTTTTCAAGGTATGAGACCTCGGTTCTAAACATCTTATTAAGGAGTAAATAATAATTAAGCATACAAGATCCAAGAACTAAAAGAAAAGGCCAAAACAAAAGAATTTTTGTTTTTTTTTTTTAAAAGGGGCCGCGCTCGGGCGGCCATAAACTGCCGCTCGAGCGCGCCCTACTACTTGGCGCTACTGGAATACACGGAATGGGGTGAGCTCGGGCTGCCAAAAAATGCAGCTCGAGCGCCCTCCTACAGCAGAAATAGAACAGCAGAATTTATGCTAAAACTCGAGTCCAAAACCATCAACTAATAATCATGCATTACAATCATGAATTCTCCAACTAATACATGAAGTTCTAGAGTTGATCAAATGTCCAAAAGGCTAGAACATACAACGATCATATCTCGACAAGGCTATTACAATACGAATACAAATATAAGAAGTTCGAATTCTAACATGCTACTATCTAAACTAGATGAACATGCTGACACGACTTCTAAACCGAGTCTCACTACTAGCTCTCCCTTTTGAAGCTAACCATGCCTCTTCTGACTTGGTCCTACCCCACCTGTTGCCAAGTACACATACAAAACAAAGCAACAGCCGGAAAATCGGTGAGAATGATAATCCCAGTAAAAGCAACATATCAAATAATGGATATACAACATGCTATCCAAACAACATATTCAAGTCGAAGCTAAAGAAATGCATGTGTTTAAAACCAGGATATCGATTCTGATAAACAAGGGAGTGCTGCTCTGCTTTTGGGATCCCGAGGATGAGATCACGTAACGACTCACCGACTCTCCCAATCGAGGTGGTGCCACGTATCCCACTCCTCTAGTCTTTGAGCAACCATAATGAGTATGCTAGCACTAGGCGAAATACTACAACCTAGGCCACTCAATCATAATTCCCAAACGTCTAAACAAAAAGGGCGGTTCTGCCCGCTGAAGACAAGATTGGCTCAAGATGAATGCATAACAGAAACATAAAACATAAGCCATTTAACAAAAGCCAAAACAATCAAACAAAACACAAGTTCCTCATGCTAGAACAAGTGTAGATGCAAGTACGTGATTTCAAAAGGGAAAAATCGAGAACCACAGTCCCGAGTATGCTATCCTTCTACGATGACTGCTTTTACCTTTCAATGCAGTAGCTTCCAACTCTGGATACGCTACAAAAGAGACTGTATCAACAACTATACAATATAACAACAACAAGGCAACGGTTCAAGGAAATTCTCTATACCGTTCTTTGTTCAAATCTCGAAAATGATCAAACAGCTGCTAACTCTGGGCTTGATACCTCCAAACGAATCTGTACGGAAACAAATGAATGATCAATAACCAAGATCAACTTATAAGCCAAGTTCCAACAACTCAAAAACGGTTCAAAATCTCCAAAACTCAAACCGACGGCATAACGGCTATATACTGAACAAACCGGCAACGCAGACAGCAGTTCAATACCGATATCAACTCAACTCAATGCTAATATAACAACAACAAGGCAAACCCAACACATCTCAAAACTCACATTTCCGAAAATAGCTTCCAAAAATCATAACAATTCCGAACGTCGCTCTATTTCAAAACCGACAGATAATAAACGATCAGAACTCTGTCAAGAACAACATACTCGAATCTAGAACGATTCTAACAACATCCAAAAACTAGAATGTATCGGATCGAAGAAGAACTTACGATATAACAGAGTTCTCACTGCAGTGATCGATAATCTGCCTTCAGAAATAAATTCCAACGGCCGGATCGAGCTCGGACTGAAATCTAGGAGCTTGGAGAAAGCTTGGGGCATTTCAATGGAGTCTTTCGTTTGTGAGGAGGAGGAGGAATGCTTTCAAAAGTCAATACAAGTGTAGATAATATATTAAATCCCCTATTTGCGTTTTAGTTCCTGAAATTTCCAAAATTTGCAAAAAGGACCCTGATCAAAATCAAATCGGCTTGTGTACTCTGCAATCTCCGATTAACTCAAATAAACTCATTTAAGATAAAAACGGGGCGTTACAATTCTCCCCTACTAAGAAGAGATTTCGTCCTCGAAATCAACGAGAACCACAACTCATAAGATAGAATAAAGAACTAAAGACAGTAAGAAGAACTCACGTCATCCTAATAGCTCTGGAAAACATTGTCTCATGTCAGACTCTGTCTCCCAAGTCGCTTCCTCGACTCCGTGATGGCTCCACTGCACTTTCACCAACGGAATCAACTTGGTTCTGAGTTGCTTTTCTTTCCGATCAAGGATCTGAATCGGTCGTTCAAAGTAGCTCAGAGTCTCGTATAACCCGGCTTCGTCAGGCTGAAGGATATGAGAAGGATCTGGATGATACTTTCGCAGCATAGAGACGTGGAAAACGTCGTGAATACCAGATAAAGACGGAGGAAGTGCAAGTCTGTAGGCAAGATCGCCTATCTTCTCAAGAATCTCGTACGGCCCGATGAATCTCGGAGATAACTTCCCTCTCTTACCGAATCTGACAGTGCCTCTGAAAGGTGAAATCTTCAGAAAGACTCGGTCCCCCTTATCAAAACTCAGAGGTCTATGCCTGACATTCGCATACTTTGCCTGTCTATCTTGAGCTGACTTCATTCTGGTCTGAATGATCTTAACCTGCTCTGCCATATCTCTAAGCATCTCCGGTCCCAAACCTGGTGACTCGGACAAGTCATCCCAAAACAACAGAGATCGACACTTCTTACCATTCAATGCCTCAAAAGGCGCCATACCGATACTCGCTTGGAAGTTGTTGTTGTAAGAAAACTCGACAAGAGACAAAGAATCTTGCCAACTAGTGCCAAAGTCTAGCACTACCGCTCGCAGCATATCCTCTAACATCTGGATAGTCCGCTCTGACTGTCCATCTGTCTGAGGATGATAAGCTGTACTCAGGTGCAAACGAGTACCAAGTGCCTCTTGTAAACTGTGCCAGAAGTGCGAAGTGAATCTAGGGTCTCTGTCTGAAACGATCGACTTCGGCACCCCATGCAGTCTCACAACATTGCTAACATAAAGCTCAGCCATCTGATCATGACGATACGTCATCCTGTACGGAATAAAACAAGCAGACTTCGTCAATCGGTTGATCACTACCCAAATAGCATCGCATCCTCGAACGGATCGTGGTAGCTTCGTGACGAAATCCATAGAAATGTGATCCCATTTCCATTCAGGAACAGATAAGCTGTGCAATAGACCACCTGGTTGCTTTCGCTATGCTTTCACTTGCTGACAATTCAAACACCGAGATACAAACCTCGCGATGTCGCTCTTCATTTTCTTCCACTAGAACTGAATCTTCAAATCGTTGTACATCTTACGACCTCCAGGATGAACGCTAAACCGACTGCAATGAGCCTCTCGGAGAATATGCTGTCTCAACTCCAGAATATCAGGCACAACAATACGGTTATTCACAAACAAGACGTCATCTCTAACCTGGAATTAAGACTGATGCCAGTTCTGACTTTCTCTACTGAAACCTGAATGCTCGGCTCAGACTTTTGTGCTTCTCTGATCGCAGCAAACAACTCTAGCTCTGCTTGAATAGCAAATACTCTGATAGTCTTCCTATCTGTTTCAAACTCTAAACTAGAAGTGCAACAATCATCGACCAACTGAGAAACACCGATAGTAGAAAGAGATAAAGAACAAAGTTTTTGGCTCAAGGCATCTGCAACTGCATTCGACTTCCCCGGATAATACTTGATCTCACAGTCGAAATCCTTCAACAGATCTAACCATCTTCTCTGTCTCATATTCAGCTCTGCCTGTGAAAACAAGTACTTAAGACTCTTATGATCAGAAAAGGTCTCGAAAGACTCACCATAAAGATAGTGACGCCAGATCTTCAGAGCAAATACAATCGCAGCTAGTTCAAGATCATGAACCGGATAACGAGTCTTGTGCGGTTTCAGCTGCCTCGATGCATACGCTATCACATGCTTATGCTGCATAAGAACACAACCCAAGCCTCGGATAGAAGCATCACAATAGACTGTGAAACCTCCAGTACCCTTCGGAATAGAAAGAATTGGAGCACTGGTCAGTCTCCTCTTCAGATCAACAAAGCTAGCCTCACAATCTGGAGTCCAAACAAAAGGCGCATTCTTCTGAGTCAGCTGGGTAATTGGCTTGGCAATAGACGAGAAACCCTCGATGAAACGACGGTAATAACCAGCTAAACCCATGAAGCTTCGGATCTCCGGCACTGAAGTAGGTCTAGGCCAATTCATAACCGCTTCAATCTTGCTGGGATCGACAGAAATCCCATCTTCAAAAATAATATGACCGAGAAAGACAACTCGATCTATTCAGAATTCACACTTAGATAGCTTGGCAAACAACTGCTCAACTCGCAAAATCTGCAGTACGGTCCTCAAGTGCTCTGCATGGTCAGTACGGTTCTTCGAGTAGATAAGAATATCATCGATAAAGATAATGACGAACTCATCTAAATAACGCTGAAAGATACGGTTCATCAATCCCATAAAAACAGCTGGAGCAATAGTCAAACCGAACGGCATGACTATAAACTCAAAGTGACCATACCTCGTTCTGAATGCGGTCTTAGGAACGTCTTCCTCTCGCACTCTCAGCTGATGATAGCCTGACCTCAGATCAATTTTAGAGTAGACAGAAGAACCCTGCAGTTGATCAAACAAGTCATCTATTCGGGGTAAAGGATATCTGTTCTTAACTGTAGCCTGATTCAATTGGCGGTAGTCGATACAGAGCCGCATAGAACCATCCTTCTTCCGAACAAAAAGAACAGGAGCACCCCAAGGCGATACACTAGGTCTGATGTATCCCTTGGCAATCAAATCCTCAAGCTGCTCCTTCAACTCTCTCAATTCAACAAGTGTCATACGATACAGAGCTTTTGAGATAGGTTGAGTACCTGGCACTAAGTCAATGCTGAATTGGATTTCTCGAATAGGTGGTAAACCTGGAACATCTTCCGGGAATACACCAGCAAATTCTCTAACCACCGGTAAATCTACCAAAGTTGGGCTAGATTTCAGTACATCAACTGCATACACCAAAAATCCTTCTGCACCTCTCTGTAGCAAACGAGTCATAGATAACACTGAAATTAAAGGAATTCTAGATCGAGAACCCTTATCAAAGAATTTCCACTCGTCTGCCATTTCGGGTCTGAACCTGACAACTTTCAGAAAGCAATCGACTGTTGCCCTGTACTTGGTTAAAGCATCTATACCGACAATACAATCAAAATCTGACAGTCCAAGTACAATACAGTCGAATTCTATGAATTTTCCTTCAAAACACAGTTCACAGTTCCTGACTAATCGGACAGAAACAATTCCTCCACCCAAAGGTGAAGTAACAACTACTAATGTAGGCAACAACTCAGTAGGCAAAGCATGCAACAACACAAATTTCTCAGAGATAAAGGAATGGGAAGCACCTGTATCTATCAAGACATGAGCAGAATAACCAAAAATCGAACAATTACCTGTTATAACATCGTCAGGTGCTGCTTGAGCCTGATCCTCTGTCAGAGCAAAGACTCATGCTTGCTGTCTCGGAGGCTGATTTGTTGGAAAACGGTGTTCAGATCAATCAGAATTGATACCCGGTGCAGCGGAAGTTTTAAAATTTTATATGGAACGATTCCATATCATGGGTATCAAAACATTACGATTAAATTGTGCGTGTAAAAATTAAATAACAATTAAATTTTTACCTTGAATCTCGAAACGAGATTATGGACGCCAACAGATAACTCTGATAGATTCTTCAATCAGGTCCACGAACAGAATTCGAATCCCTCTGATAGATTGCACTAGAAAATCTATCAGAAGTTTCTACGAAGAGAATTAACGAATTTGATCCGTTAAACCAGACTTCAAATTCGAAATTCACAGACTGGATTTCAGAGAGAAAAACACAGAGAGGGGGCGGCCACTCTAGGTCTCAAAACCCTAGTGTTCGAAAATTATGAGACTTGTGTCTAATTTCTGCACTGCAATAACTTATTTATAATGTGGGCTGCTAACACCTTAAAGCCCATTAGTCATAAGTTAAAGCCTAACAAGCAAAGCCTGCATATTCAGAAATTAATATAAAATTCATCGTGACTCAGATTGATAAACCAATTTCACCAATGTGCACAGAAACCATTTCTGCATCTTTTAAAGTCAAGATAAATTTTCTGAATCCGAATTCAGTGATTTCCAAAAATGTCCATCACTATGTCATTTTAGGAAATCTTACTCCCTCTACTCTTAAATAAGAAGTCCCACTTCTTTATTCACTAAATTTAACTCTTTAAATTTAATTATCTCAACGGGGATTAAAAATCCATTACTTGTGTGACCCTCAATGGTTCAGGGATACAGCTAGCCATGGGCTCACAACTCCTTGTGACTCGGAACAACAATTTCCGACTTGCCCATCGAATCATGGTAAGAGCACCTAGCAACATCGCCCCATGATTCCCTAGGTATCACTGATAGTGCCTGCAAGAACCAATAGATTTTGGTTAACGTAGAGTACGGTCCCTTCATCCATATATCCCGATCGAATCAACAACCATTGGTAAATCGAGAGTCGTTCGAGATTCGATAACTATGCAATGCATCTTGAAGATCAAATAGTGACATCGCATGTGCTACTAAGAAACCATTTCTTAAAACACATCATGTACTCTGGCCAGAGATTCGTCACACTAATATCTCCTCAGATTGCATAGGATATCCACACTAGCAAGTATGTGGTGAATCCTTGACAACAAAGCATCGACTCCTATATGTGTCGTAACTGTACCCAATCCCAACACCTGATGACCCCAATAGAGTCGGTAAATGAGTCAAAGTACAGTACTAGCATATAGAGTCTCAATGATGTTTCAAGTAGTAAGGACTAATGGTGTACAACCAAAACCTCGGACTTTATCCACTCGATAAGTGATAACCACTTGGAAAGTCCGGATAGGATAGTTCGATCATTCATCGTATGAATATCCATTTGCATGCTTTGAACATCTCTATGTTCCATACCAATGAAACGTGGTACTCGGCATCGCAAATGCTAGTCTCAATCTCGAGCGATCCTTATCCTTATTAACGGACGGCTCAATCGACTAGGAACTGTTTAGAATATACAGTGACTATAAGATGTGTTTCATGATAGCCATCCCCATGTGCCACCACATCTTACATACACTATAGTATATTCAAGGTCTTCATCTAAACATCTTATAGTATGTCACAACATAATAATATGATAAAAGATAAAGTAAACGCCATTATAAAAGTGTAAATTATATTAAACAAAAGATTGTTTATACATAGAGTCATAAAATCCCTTAGCCACAAGTTGGCTCACCGGGCACCCACTCTTTCAATCTCCCACTTGCCCTAAAGCCAACTAGTCATACTACGCAGTCCCATTGCTTCGCGATGTTTGTCAAATAATGGTTCTGGCAAGGGCTTAGTAATTGGATCAGCGATATTGTCTGCAGAGGCCACTCTCTCGACAGTGATGTCTCTTCTTTCCACGATCTCTCGGATGATGTGGTATTTCCTCAGTACGTGTTTGGATCTTTGATGAGACCTTGGTTCCTTTGCCTGAGCAATGGCACCCGTGTTGTCACAGTACACCGGGACTGGACCAACAACTTCAGGAATAACGCCCAACTCTTGGACGAACTTCCTCATCCAAACGGCCTCTTTAGCAGTAGCTGATGCCACAATGTATTCTGCCTCAGTGGTGGAATTCGCTGTGGTGTCCTGCTTGGAACTCTTCCAAGAGACAGCACCGCCATTGAGCATGAACACAAATCCAGAGGTTGACTTCGAGTCATCCACGTCACTTTGGAAGCTAGAGTCGGTATAGCCTTCCAATTTCAATTCTCTTCCTCCATATACCATGAACATATTCTTAGTCCTTCGTAAGTACTTAAGAATGTCCTTCACGGCTTTCCAATGCATTTGACCGGGATTGGCTTGATATCTGCTCGTGACACTCAGAGCAAATGCTACATCCGGTCTGGTAGATATCATCCCATACATGATACTACCTATGGCTGACGCATAGGTACATGTGTCATTTTCTCTATCTCTTCATCGGTCTTGGGACACATGGACTTGGATAGAGAAACTCCATGACACATAGGTAGATGTCCTCTCTTGGACCCATCCATTGAAAACCTTTTCAATATGGTTTCGATGTAAGTTGATTGAGTGAGTCCTATCATTCTTTTAGATCTATCTCTATAGATCTGAATTCCTAGAATATAGGATGCCTCACCTAAATCCTTCATCGAGAATCTACCTGATAACCATATCTTTGTTGACTGCAACATCCCTACGTCATTCCCAATGAGTAGGATGTCATCAACATAAAGTACTAAGAATGTCACAGCATCCTTAACTACTTTCTTGTATACGCACGGTTCCTTCGGGTTCTTGATGAAACCAAAATCCTTTATTGTTTCATCAAATTTCTGGTTCCAACTTCTTGATGCTTGTTTGAGACCATAGATCGATCTCTGAAGCTTGCATACCTTATGCTCGCTTCCCATGGATGTGTATCCCTCAGGCTGCGTCATATAGATCTCTTCCTTAATGTTTCCATTAAGAAATGCAGTCTTCACATCCATTTGCCATATCTCATAGTCATACCAAGCAGCTATGGCAATAAGGATTCTTATGGACTTGAACATTGCAACTGGTGAAAAGGTTTCATCATAGTCAACTCCTTGTCTTTGAGTATAACCTTTCGCCACCAATCGTTCCTTGTAGGACAATAACTTACCATCAGGCCCAAGCTTTCTCTTGTAGATCCATTTACACCCTATTGGAACAATTCCATCGGAAGGATCTACTAAAGACTAAACTTGGTTTGTATGCATCGAATCTATTTCCGACTGCATAGCTTCAAGCCATAAATTTGAATCCGCATCAGAAATTGCTTCCTTGAAGTTTCTTGGATCACATCCAACGTCGGGTTCATCTTGATCCCCTTCAAGATGAAGACCATATCGAATAGGAGGTCTAGAAGTCCTCTCGGATCTTCTAGGTATAGGCGTGTCCTTTGAAGATTCTTGAGGTATGGGATCATTATTTTGTATTTCGGGTTCTTCTCGAATTTCTTCGAGTTCCATCATCTTGCCTTTCTTATCCAATAAGAACTCCTTCTCCAAGAAGGTGGCATTCCTTGAAACAAACACTTTTGTTTCAGTAGGATGATATAAATAATATCCGATTGAATTCTTCGGATACCCTAAAAAATAACATAAGGTGGATCGACCATCCAACTTATCTCCCACTGTCTGCTTTACGTAAGCAGGACATCCCCAAATCCTCCAGTACGAATACTTAGGAGTTTTGCCATTCCATAACCCGTATGGTGTTTTATCCACTGCTTTGGTGTGGACGTTGTTCAACAACAACACAGCTGTTTCAAGCGCGTAGCCCCAAAACGAAGGTGGAAGCTCAGTGAAGCTCATCATGGATCGAACCATGTCCAACAAGGTTCTATTACGACGCTTCGAAACACCATTCAGCTGTGGTGTCATAGGAGGAGTCCACTGAGAGAGAATCCCATTCTCTTTTAGATAGTCCAAAAACTCGGTACTTAAGTATTCTCCACCTCGATCCGATCGAAGTGCTTTAATACTTTTACCTAGCTTGTTTTCTACTTCAGCCATGAATTCTTTGAACTTTTCAAATGCTTTAGACTTATATTTCTTTAAATATAAATACCCATATCTTGAATAATCATCTGTAAAGGTAATGAAGTAGGTGTGGCCAAATTGAGTACCAATTCTAAATGGACCACAAACATCCGTATGGATCAAATCTAATAGATTTTGACTACGCTCAGGTTTCCCCTTGAATGGAGATTTAGTCATTTTTCCTTTCAGGCAGGATTCACAAGTAGGTAGAGAGTTAATATCAGACATATCAAACATGCCCTCTCCCACTAGCTTGTTCATCCTCCTTGAGGAAATATGACCTAGCCTAGCATGCCAAAGGTTTGCCGGGTTTTGACTATCGATTTTCCTTTTGTTCGTTGTTACCGGTTTATCAACATAATTTATTGGAACGTCTTTTAATTTTAAGTTATATAGATCGTTTTCAAGTTGTCCATTTCCAATCAAACATTCATTCTTGTAAATATTGCAAATTTCATTCACAAAATTGCAAGAAAAACCATCTCTATCAAGCATAGAAACAGAAATAATGTTTTTAATCAAATCTGAAACAAATAAAACATCTCTCAAAACTAACTTAAAATCGTTCTGCAAAATTAAATAAACGTCTCCCACAGCTTTGGCTTCAACTCTAGAACCATTTCCGAGCCTCAGCTGGGTCTCACCCATTCTAAGCTTGCGACTTCTTGTTATCACCTGCAAATCATTTCAAATGTGAGATCCACATCCGGTATCCAATACCCAAGAAGTAGTATTAAGTGAAACATTTATTTCAATATAAAACATACCCTTCGCAGTTCGCAACTGCTCTAGATATTCCTTGCAGTTACGTTTCCAATGACCGGGTTTCTTGCAGTGATGGCAAACATCCTTGGACTTTTCCATGTTTGAAGCCTTTGTCTTATTCTTCTTCTTGGGTCCGGTTTTCTTGGATGGGGCAGAACGTTTCTTACCTTTTGTACTTGGCCCCTTCTTAGCAGAAGAAGAGGAACCCACCAAGAGAACAAGTTTATCCTTCTTTAAAGTGGCTTCATAAGTTACAAGCATATTGACCATCTCTTCAAGGGAGGCCTCTATCTTGTTCATATTGAAATTCACCACAAAACCGTCAAACGATGTAGGAAGAGAGAGAAGTAATAAGTCCACATTGAGTTCATGCTCCAATACCAAATCAAGCGTTACCAGCTTCTGAATGAGCCAAATCACGCGTACCCCATGATCACGGACCGAAGTCCCTTCAAGCATGCGACACGTCATTAACTCTTTTACAGTAGCGAACCTTTCAGATCTCGATTGAGCCCCAAAAAGTTCCTTGAGTTGTACGTGAATGTCAGCAGCATTCACGGTATCCTCAAATTGCCTCTGGAGTTCATCAGACATCGAAGCTTGCATATAACATTTGGCCTTGATATCATGGTCCCACCATTTATCAAGTTTGGCCAACTCTTCCGGACTTATATCAGCTGGTGCTTCCTTCGGAGGAGATTTTTCTAACACGTAGAACATCTTCTCCGAGGTCAAGACAATCTGTTGGAGAACGGCGATCAGATCAATCAGAATTGATACCCGGTGCAGCGGAAGTTTAATTTTATATGGAACGATTCCATAATGGGTATCAAAACTTTACGATTAAATTGTGTGTGTAAAAATTAAATAACAATTATAAATTTTTACCTCCAATCTCGAATCGAGATTATGGACACCAACAGATTACTCTGCTCTTGTTGTATATCCCTGAAACTGATGGACGAACTGTTCTTCAATCAGGTCCACGAACAGAGATTTAATCCCTCTGATAGATTGCACTAGAAAATCTATCAGAAGTTTCTACGAAGAGAATTAACGAATTTGATCCGTTAAACCAGACTGCAAATTCAAAATTCACAGGCTGGAATTTTCGACAGAGAAAGGGAGGGGGCGGCGGCCACTGTGTAAAAACAGCTAGGGTTTTCAAAATATTTTGTGACCTCTGTTGTGTAATTTCTGTACTGCAATAACTTATTTATAATGTGGGCTGCTAACAGCTTAGGGCCCATTAGTCATAAGTTCAAGCCTGACAAACAAAGCCCGCATGTTCAGAAATTAATATAAAATTCATCGTGACTCAGATTGATAAACCAATTTCACCAATGTGCACAGAAACCTTTTCTGCATCTTTTAAAGTCAAGATAAATTTTTCTGAATCCGAATTCAGTGATTTCCAAAAATGCCCATCCCTATGTCATTTTAGAAAATCTTACTCCTCTACTCTTAAATAAGAAGTCCCACTTCTTTGTTCATTAAATTTAACTCTTTAAATTTAACTATCTCAAAGGGGATTACAAATCCATTGCTCTGTGTGACCCTCAATGGTTCAGGGATACAGCTAGCCGTGGGCTCACAACTCCTTGTGACTCGGAACAACAATTTCCGACTTGCCCATCGAATCATGGTAAGAGCGCCTAGCAACATCGCCCCATGATTCCCTAGGTATCACTGATAGTGCCTGCAAGAACCAATAGATTTTGGTTAGCATACATTACGGTCCCTTCATCCATATATCCCGATCGAATCAACAACCATTGGTAAATCGAGAGTCGTTCGAGATTCGATAACTATGCAATGCATCTTGAAGATCAAATAGTGACATCGCATGTGTTACTAAGAAACCATTTCTTAAAACACATCATGTACTCTGGCCAGAGATTCGTCACACTAATATCTCCTCAGATTGCATAGGATATCCACACTCGCAAGTATGTGGTGAATCCTTGACAACAAAGCATCGACTCCTATATGTGTCGTAAATGTACCCAATCCTGACACTTGATGACCCCAATAGAGTCGGTAAACGAGTCAAAGTACAGTACTAGCATATAGAGTCTCAATGATGTTTCAAGTAGTAAGGACTAATGGTGTACAACCAAAACCGCGGACTTTATCCACTATAAGTGATAACCACTTGGAAAGTCCGGATAGGGTAATTCGATCATTCATCGTATGAATATCCATTTGCATGCTTCGAACATCTCTATGTTCCTTACCAATGAAACGTGGCACTCTACATCGCAAATGCTAGTCTCAAACTCGAGCGATCCTTATCCTTATTATCGGACGGCTCAATCGACTAGGAACTGTTTACAATATACAGTGACTATAAGATGTGTTTCATGATAGTCATCCCCATGCACTATCACATCTTACATACACTATAGTATATTCAAGGTCTTTATCAAAACAACAATAGTATATCACAATATAACAATATGAAGAAAGATAAAGTCATTGCCATTAATAAAAGTGTAAATTATATTAAACAAAAGATTGTTTATACAAAGAGTCATCAAAGCCCTTAGCCACAAGTTGGCTCATCGGGCACCCACTATTTCAATCTCCCACTTGCCCTAAAGCCAACTAGTCATACTACGTAGACCCATTGCTTCGCGATGTTTGTTAAATAATGGTCCTGGCAAGGGCTTAGTAAGTGGATCAGCGATATTGTCTGCAGAGGCCACTCTCTCGACAGTGATGTCTCCTCTTTCCACAATCTCCCGGATGATGTGGTATTTCCTCAGTACGTGTTTGGATCTTTGATGAGACCTTGGTTCCTTTGCCTGAGCAACGGCACCCGTGTTGTCACAGTACACCGGGACTGGACCAACAACTTCCGGAATAACGCCCAACTCTTGGACGAAATTCCTCATCCAAACGGCCTCTTTAGCAGCAGCTGATGCTGCAATGTATTCTGCCTCAGTGGTGGAATCCGCTGTGGTGTCCTGCTTGGAAATCTTCCAAGAGACAGCACCGCCATTGAGCATGAACACAAATCCAGAGGTTGACATCGAGTCATCCACGTCACTTTGGAAGCTAGAGTCGGTATAGCCTTCCAATTTTAGTTCTCTTCCTCCATATACCATGAACATATTCTTAGTCATTCGTAAGTACTTAAGAATGTCCTTCATGGCTTTCCAATGCATTTGATCGGGATTAGCTTGATATCTGCTCGTGACACTCAGAGCAAATGCTACATCCGGTCTGGTAGATATCATCCCATACATGATACTACCTATGGCTGACGCATATGGTACATGTGTCATTTTCTCTATCTCTTCATCAGTCTTGGGACACATAGACTTGGATAGAGAAACTCTATGACACATAGGTAGATGTCCTCTCTTGGACCCATCCATTGAAAACCGTTTCAATATGGTGTCGATGTAGGTTGCTTGAGTGAGTCATATCATTCTCTTAGATCTATTTCTATAGATCTGTATCCCTAGAATATAGGATGCCTCACCCAAATCCTTCATCGAGAATCTACCTTATAACCATATCTTTGTTGACTGCAACATCCCTACATCATTTCCAATGAGTAGGATGTCATCAACATAAAGTACTAAGAATGTCACAACATCCTTAACTACTTTCTTGTACACGCATGGTTCCTCCGAGTTCTTGATGAAACCAAAATCCTTTATTGTTTCATCAAATTTTTGGTTCCAACTTCTTGATGCTTGTTTGAGACCATAGATTGATCTCTGAAGCTTGCATACCTTATGCTCGCTTCCCATGGATGTGTATCCCTCAGGCTGCGTCATATAGATCTCTTCCTTAATGTTTTCATTAAGAAATGCAGTCTTCACATCCATTTGCCATATCTCATAGTCATACCAAGCAGCTATGGCAATAAGGATTCTTATGGACTTGAACATTGCAACTGGTGAAAAGGTTTCATCATAGTCAACTCCTTGTCTTTGAGTATAACCTTTCGCCACCAATCGTGCCTTGTAGGTCAATACCTTACCATCAGGCCCAAGCTTTCTCTTGTAGATCCATTTACACCTTATTGGAACAATTCCATCGGGAGGATCTACTAAAGACCAAACTTGGTTTGTATGCATCGAATCTATTTCCGACTGCATAGCTTCAAGCCATAAATTTGAATCCGCATCAGAAATTGCTTCCTTGAAGTTTCTTGGATCACATCAAACATCGGGTTCATCTTGATCCCCTTAAAGAAGAAGACCATATCGAATGGGAGGTCTAGAAGTCCTCTCGGATCTTCTAGGTATAGGCGTGTGCATCAATGGTTCTTGAGGTGTAGGATCATTATTTTGTATTTCGGGTTCTTCTCGAATTTCTTCGAGTTCCATCATCTCGCCTTTCTTATCCAATAAGAACTCCTTCTCCAAGAAGGTGGCATTCCTTGAAACAAACACCTTTGTTTCAGCAGGATGATAGAAATAATATCAGATTGAATTCTTCGGATACCCTAAAAAATAACATAAGGTGGATCGACTATCCAACTTATCTCCCACTGTCTGCTTCACGTAAGCAGGACATCCCCAAATCCTCAAGTACGAATACTTAGGAGCTTTGCCATTCCATAACTCGTATGGTGTTTTGTCCACTGCTTTGGTGTGGACGTTGTTCAACAACAATACCGCCGTTTCAAGAGCATAGCCCTCAAACGAAGGTGGAAGCTCAGTGAAGCTCATCATGGATCGAACCATGTCCAACAAAGTTCGATTACGACGCTCCGATACATCATTCAGCTGAGGTGTCATAGGAGGAGTCCACTGAGAGAGAATCCCATTCTCTTTCAGATAGTCCAAAAACTCGGTACTTAAGTATTCTTGTAAATATTGCAATCAAACATTCATTCTTGTAAATATTGCAAATCTCATTCACAAAATTTCAAGAAAAAACCATCTCTATCAAGCATAGAAACAGAAATAATGTTTTTAATCGAATCTGACACAAATAAAACATCTCTCAAAAGTAACTTAAAATCGTTCTGCAAAATTAAACGAATATTTCCCATAGCTATGGATTTAACTCTGGAACCATTCTTGAGCCTTGACTGGGTCTCACCCATCCTTAGCCTATTACTTCTTGTCATCATTTGCAACTCATTGCAAATATGGGATCTACATCTGGTATCCAATACCCAAGAAGTAGTATTAAGAAAAACATTTATTTCAATGTAAAACATACCCTTTGCAGTTCGCAACTGCTCGAGGTATTCCTTGCAGTTACGTTTCCAATGACCGGGTTTCTTGCAGTGATAGCAAACTTGTTTAGACTTGTCCAATTTTTCATGTAACATTTGGCCTTCAGATCATGGTCCAACCATTTCTCTAGTTCGGCCAACCTTTCGGCAGTTACATCAGCCGGGGCTGTTTTCGGAGAAGCCTTTTCTAACACTTAGAAAATCTTTTCCGAACTTAGGACAATCTTAACTTATGGAATCATTCTGTGTTGTTTGCGCCAGTAAGTTTGTTTTGTTCGAGAATAGAGAATAGTGGATTATGAAGATTCATCATAATGATATACTAAGATGAAACAGACAATTATCGATGATTGTTTAATTAATTTACTAAGACATAAAATAGGCGAAATTTATTTTATGAATCTCACTCCCACTATTTTAATGATTTCACTACCCTCTAGTGAAAACGGGAAACTATTTTCCTTAGTGGGAACATGGAGTCCAATTGACAAACTATGGTCCCGAATAATATCAGCCAACCATAATTTTCAAAAGGTAGAGCCCAATTGCTTCCAAAGCAAACTCCACGTTTTTACCTCATGACCAACAAGGGCCCAATAATATGACGCCGTTTATTGTGACATGTCAAGATGACCCATCAATATTAAGTTGTGATGGACGGTCGCCATGTGGATCCCTAAATAATATGAGCCGATCCCATGGGAGTTCCACCCAACTTACAACATGTGTCGATCCAATGTACAGCTTTCCGACGAACGGCCCCCCCCAATAATATGAGCCAGACCGTATCCGCGGGTAGCATCTCATACATTGATCGTTGATGGAAGGTAGGAACATTTAAACAATATTTAAATTTCCTTTATTTATCTTGATATCAATTTTAAATCATATTTAAAATGAGGGATTTTAATTTTGAAAATTTGTCTCATCATTTTAAAAAATTTTATGCTTGCGGGATTCATACAATTTTGTCTAAAACATGCAAACAACTATAATATCATATATTATATAGGATGATCGATTCCATTTCTAATCGACCCGTGGTTGCCAATCACGAGTCTAAGTTCAATCCTAGGTAATATGCAGGTATGCAATGCAATCCTATTACATTGAGCTTCCAATTTACATTTCTTCAGTCTTTATTGTCTGCTGGGCCCACCTTCGTCTTCAAATCTTCATCTTCCACTAAGTCTAATGTATTTACAATAAATAAACATGACAAGTAGGGGATACATTTTAAGGGGTGGGAACGGGCTATAAACCAGACCCACTTTTATTACATATGACAATTCATATTGGGCCATAAACCAGGCCCATTAATAAATCCAACAACAATAAAAACAAATGTAAATTCCTAACATACACCTACAAAATTGGTCATGACAATCGATCATCCTTATCCAATAACATTTAATTAAAAATTAATTTATTAGATAACATGCAATGGCAATTAAATTTAAAAGGATAAAATCATATTCCATATATAAAATCTTATTTTACATACAAAATCATATTTTATCTTTTTATCAAATAAAATCATATTTTACATATAAAATCCAATTTTATACATAAAATCATATTTTACTCAATATTTCCATAAGATCATATCTTATCATCAATTGTACCAAAAATAATTAATTTCATAAAATCTGATTTAACGGATAAAATCTATAAATTTTCCAAAAATTCAAATTTATCCAAAAATCAATTTTAAAATTTTCGGACTCGAACAATTCGATACGACGCCTCGTGGACCAATCAAAAACAATTTTCGATCATACCAAAAATAGAATTTTAACATATTAAAATTTTAATTTAAGATTAAAAATTAAATTTTTCCCGGGCCGCCCGGGACACTCCCGGGCTGCCCGCGCCCCAAAGGGGCTCGGGCCGGGCAGCCCTTCGCTGCCCCCTGGGCAGCGATCCAATCGCTGCCCGTGTTTTGCCCGAAAAAATTAAATTTTTATTTTTTAAAAAATTTATTTTTTTTCAAAAACCGAGGCTTAAAATTATTTTGTACAATCGATTAATTTAATCGCTTGATCTGAGCAACCTGGCTCTGATACCACTGTTGGAGAACGGCGATCAGATCAATCAGAATTGATATCCGGTGCAGCGGAAGTTTAAAAATTTTATATGGAACGATTCCATAATGGGTATCAAAGCTTTACGATTAAATTGTGTGTGTAAAAATTAAATAACAATTATAAATTTTTACCTCCAATCTCGAATCGAGATTATGGACACCAACAGATTACTCTGCTCTTGTTGTATATCCCTGGAACTGATGGACGAACTGTTCTTCAATCAGGTCCACGAACAGAGATTTAATCCCTCTGATAGATTTCACTAGAAAATCTATCAGAAGTTTCTACGAAGAGAATTAACGAATTTGATCCGTTAAACCAGACTGTTGGAAAACTGGCGAGTTCCCAGACCAATTACGATTGATACCCGGTGCAGCGGAAGTTTAAAAATTTTCATGGAACGTTTCCATGGTATGGGTATCAACCGTTCATCGATTGAATTACGTGTGTGTAAAATTTAAATAACAATTAAATAAATTTTACCTCAAATCTCGCAACGAGATTAATGGACACCAACAGAACAATTCTGCTCTTGTTGTCTCTCCCTGGAACCGATGAACGCCTTCAATCAGGTCCACGAACAGAGGTTTAATCCCTCTGATAGATTGCACTAGAAAATCTATCAGAAGTTTTCTGCGAAGAGAATACACGAATTTGATTCGTTATTCCTTACTGCGATTCAAAATCACAGACCGGAATTTTCTCGGGCAGAGGGGGAGGGTTCGGCCGATTTGTTGAGAGAGAGGCTAGGGTTCGATTTTTGCTCTGTCTCAAAAATTATGACCTGTTGTGTGTAATTTCTGTACTGAAATAACTTATTTATAATGCAGGCCACTAACACCTTAGGGCCCATTAGTCATAAGCTGGGGCCCGACAAGCAAAGCCCGCTCGTTCAAAAATTAATATAAAATTCATCGTGACTCCGATTGATGAAACGATTTCACCAATGTGCACAGAAACCATTTCTGCACGTTTTAAAGTCAAAATAAATTTTCCTGAATCCGAATTCAGTGGTTTCCAAAAATGTCCATCCCTATGTCATTTTAGGAAATCCTACTCCCTTACTCTTATTTAAGAAGTCCAACTCCTTAGTTCATTAAATTTAACTCTTTAAATTTAACTATCTCAACGGGGATTAAAACTCCATTACACTGTGTGACCCTCATTGGTTCAGGGATACAGCTAGCCGTGGGCTCACAACTCCTTGTGACTCGGAACAACACTTTCCGACTTGCCCAACGAATCATGGTAAAGCGCCTAGCAACATCGCCCCATGATTCCCTAGGTATCACTGATAGTGCCTACAAGAACCAGTAGATTTTGGTTAGCGTACAGTACGGTCCCTTCATCCAAATATCCCGATCGAATCAACAACCATTGGTATATCGAGAGTCGCTCAAGATTCGATAACTATGCAATACATCTTGAAGATCAAATTAGTGACATCGCATGTGCTACTAAGAAACCATTTCTTAAATCACATCAAGTACTCTGGCCAGAGATTTGTCACACTAATATCTCCTCAGATCGCATAGGATATCCACACTCGCAAGTATGTGGTGAATCCTTGACAACAATGCATTGACTCCTATATGTGTCGTAACTGTACCCAATCTCGACACCTGATGACCCCCTCAGAGTCGGTAAACGAGTCAAAGCACAGTACTAGCATATAGAGTCTCCATGATGTTTCAAGTCGTAAGGACTAATGGTGTACAACCAAAACCGCGGACTTTATCCACTCGATAAGTGATAACCACTTGGAAAGTCCGGATAGGGTAGTTCGACTATTCATCCTATGAATATCCATTTGCATGCTTCGAACATCTCCATGTTCCCTACCAATGAAACGTGGTACTCCGCATCGCAAATGCTAGTCTCAAACTCGAGCGATCCTTATCCTTATTATCGGACGGCTCAATCGACTAGGAACGGTTTTAGAATATACAGTGACTATAAGATGTATTTCATGATAGACATCTCCATGTTCTACCACATCTTACATACACTATAGTATATTCAAGGTCTTTATCAAAACAACAATAGTATATAACAATATGAAGTAATATAAAGTCATTGCCATAAAAGTGTAAATAATATTAAACAAAAGATTGTTTATACAAAGAGTCAACAAAGCCCATAGCCACACAGTTGGCTCACTGGGCACCCACTCTTACAATCTCCCACTTGCCCTATAGCCAACTAGTCATACTACGTAGACCCATTGCTTCGCGATGTTTGTCAAACAATGGTCCTGGCAAAGGCTTAGTAAGTGGATCAGCGATATTGTCTGCAGAGGCCACTCGTTCGACACTGATGTCTCCTCTTTCCACAATCTCCCGGATTATGTGGTATTTCCTCAGTACGTGTTTGGATCTTTGATGAGACCTTGGTTCCTTTGCTTGAGCAACGGCACCCGTGTTGTCGCAGTACACCGGGACTGGACCAACAAATTCAGGAATGACGCCCAACTCTTGGACGAAATTCCTCATCCAAACGGCCTCTTTAGCAGCAGCTGATGCTGCAATGTATTCAGCCTCAGTGGTGGAATCCGCTGTGGTGTCCTGCTTGGAACTCTTCCAAGAGACAGCACCACCATTGAGCATGAACACAAATCCAGAGGTTGACTTCGAGTCATCCACATCACTTTGGAAGCTAGAGTCGGTATAGCCTTCTAGTTTGAGTTCTCGTCCTCCATAAACCATGAACATATTCTTAGTCCTTCGCAAGTACTTAAGAATGTCCTTCACGGCTTTCCAATGCATCTGACCAGGATTAGACTGATATCTGCTCGTGACACTCAGAGCAAATGCTACATCCGGTCTGGTAGATATCATCCCATACATGATACTACCTATAGCTGACGCATATGGTACATGTGTCATATTCTCTATCTCTGCATCAGTCTTGGGACACATAGACTTGGATAGAGAAACTCCATGACACATGGGTAGATGTCCTCTCTTGGACCCATCCATTGAAAACCGTTTCAATATGGTATCGATGTAGGTTGATTGAGTGAGTCCTATCATTCTCTTAGATCTATCCCTATAGATCTGTATCCCAAGAATGTAGGATGCCTCACCCAAATCCTTCATCGAAAATCTACCTGATAACCATATCTTTGTTGACTGCAACATCCCTACATCATTCCCAATGAGTAGGATGTCATCAACATAAAGTACTAAGAATGTCACCGCATCCTTAACTACTTTCTTGTACACGCAAGGTTCCTCCGGGTTCTTGATGAAACCAAAATCTTTAATTGTTTCATCAAATTTATGGTTCCAACTTCTTGATGCTTGTTTTAGACCATAAATTGATCTCTGAAGCTTGCATACCTTATGCTCGCTTCCCATGGATGTGAACCCCTCAGGCTGCTTCATATAGATTTCTTCCTTAATGTCTCCATTAAGAAAAGCAGTCTTCACATCCATCTGCCATATCTCATAGTCATACCATGCAGCTATGGCAATTAGGATTCTTATGGACTTGAACATTGCGACTGGTGAAAAGGTTTCATCATAGTCAACTCCTTGCCTTTGAGTATAACCTTTCGCCACCAATCGCGCCTTGTAAGTCAATATCTTACCATTAGGCCCAAGCTTTCTTTTGTAGATCCATTTACACCCTATTGGAACAATTCCATCGGGAGGATCCACTAAAGACCAGACTTGGTTAGTATGCATCGAATCCAATTCTGACTGCATAGCTTCAAGCCATAAATTCGAATCCGCATCAGAAATTGCTTCCTTGAAGCTTCTTGGATCACATCCAATGTCGGGTTCATCTTGACCCTCTTCAAGAAGAAGACCATATCGAACTGGAGGTCTAGAAGTCCTCTCGGATCTTCTAGGTGCAGGCGTGTCCAGCAATGGTTCCTGAGGTGTGGGATCGTTATTTTGTATTTCGGGTTCTTCTCGAACTTCTTCGAGTTCCATCATCTCGCCTTTCTTATCCAATAAGAACTCCTTCTCCAAGAAGGTGGCATTCCGTGAAACAAACACCTTTGTTTCAGCAGGATAATAGAAATAATATCCGATTGAATTCTTCGGATACCCCACAAAATAACACAAGCTGGATCGACTATCCAACTTATCTCCCACTGTCCGCTTCACGTAAGCAGGACATCCCCAAATCCTCAAGTATGAATACTTAGGAGCTTTGCCATTCCATAACTCGTATGGTGTTTTGTCCACTGCTTTAGTGTGGACGTTATTCAACAACAATACCGCCGTTTCAAGCGCATAGCCCCAAAACGAAGGTGGAAGCTCAGTGAAGCTCATCATGGATCGAACCATGTCCAACAAAGTTCGATTACGACGCTCCGATACACCATTAAGCTGTGGTGTCATAGGAGGAGTCCACTGAGAGAGAATCCCATTCTCTTTTAGATAGTCCAAAAACTCGGTACTCAAGTATTCTCCACCTCGATCCGATCGAAGTGCTTTAATACTTTTACCTATCTTGTTTTCTACTTCAGCCTTGAATTCTTTGAACTTTTCAAATGCTTCAGACTTATATTTCATTAAATATAAATACCCATACCTAGAATAATCATCAGTAAAGGTAATGAAGTAGGTGTGGCCATGTTGAGTCCCTACTCTAAATGGACCACAAACATCTGTATGGATCAAATCCAACAGATTTTGACTACGTTCAGGCTTCCCCTTAAAAGGAGATTTAGTCATTTTCCCTTTTAGGCAGGATTCACAAGTAGGTAGAGAGTTAATATCAGACATATCAAACATGCCCTCTCCCACTAGCTTGTTCATCCTCCTTGAGGAAATATGACCTAGTCTAGCGTGCCAAAGGTTTGCCGGGTTTTGACTATCGATTTTCCTTTTGTTTGTTGTCGCCGGTTTGTCAATACAATTTACTGGAACGTCTTTTAGTTTTAAATTGTATAGATCGTTTTCAAGTTGTCCATTTCCAATTAAACATTCATTCTTGTAAATATTGCAAATCCCATTCACAAAATTACAAGAATAACCATCTCTATCAAGCATAGAAATAGAAATAATGTTTTTAATTAAATCTGGCACAAATAAAACATCTCTCAACAATAATTTAAAACCATTCTGCAAAATCAAACAAACATCTCCAATGGCCGTAGCTTCAACTCTGGAACCATTCCCGAGCCTCAGTTGGGTCTCACCCATTCTAAGCCTGCGACTTCTTGTCATCACCTGCAAATCATTGCAAATGTGAGATCCACATCCGGTATCCAATACCCAAGAAGTTGTATTAAGTGACATGTTTATTTCGATATAGAACATACCCTTTGCAGTTCCCAACTGCTCAAGATACTCCTTGCAGTTGCGCTTCCAATGACCCGGCTTCTTGCAGTAATGGCAAACATCCTTGGATTTTCCATCGTTTGAAGCCTTTGTCTTTTGCTTCTTCTCGGGTTCCACTTTCTTGGGTGGGGCAGAACGTTTCTTGCCCTTCATACTTGGCCCCTTCTTAGCAGAAGATGAGGAGCCCACCAAGAAAGCTGGCTTATCCTTCTTAAGTGTGGATTCATATGTAACGAGCATATTGACCATCTCTTCAAGGGTGGCCTCTATCTTGTTCATATTAAAATTTATCACGAATCCATCAAATGAAGAAGGAAGAGATAGAAGCAGCAAGTCCACATTGAGTTCATGCTCCAACACCAAATCAAGGGTCGCTAACTTCTGTATGAGCCAAATCACTCGTACCCCATGATCACGGACCGAAGTCCCTTCACGCATGCGGCACGTCATCAACTCCTTAACAGTAGAGAACCTTTCAGCCCTCGACTGAGCCCCAAAAAGTTCCTTGAGTTGCGTGTGAATGTCAGCAGCATTCACCGTGTCCTCAAATCGCCTCTGGAGTTCATCAGACATCGAGGCTTGCATATAGCATTTGGTCTTGATGTCATGGTCACACCATGCATCAAGTTTGGCCAATTCCTCCGGACTTATGTCAGCTGGTGCTTCCTTCGGAGGTGCTTTCTCTAACACTTAGAGCATTTTCTCCGAAGTTAAGACAATCTTCAACTTCCGGAACCATTCCGTATAGTTGGCGCCAGTCAGCTTGTTTTGTTCGAGGATCGAGAATAAAGGATTTCGCGAATTCATTGTATGAAATACTGAAAAGGAAAAACAGACATATATCAATGATTGTTTAACAATTTACTAAGACATAAAATAGGCGAATTTAATTTTATGAATCTCACTCCCACTATTTTAACGATTTCACCACCCTCTAGTGAAAACGGGAAACTTTTTCCTTAGTGAGAACATGGAGTCCAATTGACAAACTTATGGTCCCGAATAATATCAGCCAACCATAATTCTCAAAAGGTAGAGCCCAATTGCTTCCAAAGCAACCCCCATGTATTTACCTTATGTCCAATAAGGGCCCAATAATATGACGCCGTTTAAAGTGACATGTCAAGATGACCCATCAATATTAAGTTGTGATGGACGGTCGCCATGTGGATCCCCCAATAATATGAGCCGATCCCATGGGAGTTCCACCCAACTTACAACATTTTTCGATCCAATGTACAGCTTTCCGACGGACGGGCCCCCCCAATAATATGAGCCGGACCGTATCCGCGGGTAGCATCACATACATTGACCGTTGATGGAAGGTAGGAACATTTAAACAATATTTAAATTTCCTTTATTTATCTTGATATAAATTTTAAATCATATTTAAAATGAGGGATTTTATTTATAAAAATATTTGTCTCATCATATTTAATTTATTGCATGCATTGCCGGATTCACGCAATTTATGTCTAAACATGCATACAATCATAATATCACATATTATATAGGATGATCGATTCCATTTCTAATTGACCCGTGATTGCCAATCACGGGTCTTAGTCCAATCCTAGGTAATATGCAGTATGCAAATGCAATCCTATTACATATGCTTCCAATTTACATTTCTTCAGTCTTCATTGTCTGCTGGGCCCACCATCTTCAAATCTTGATCTCCCACTAAATCTAATGTATTTACAATAAATAACAATGACAAGTAGGGGATACATTTTTAGGGGGTGGGAACGGGCTATAAACCAAGCCCACTTTTATTACATATGATATTCATATCGGGCCATAAACCAGGCCCATTAATAAAACCAACAACAATAAAGACAAAATGTAAATTCCTAACATACACCTACAAAATTGGTCATGGCAATCGATCATCCTTATCCAATAACATTTAATTCAAAATTAATTTATTGGATAACATGCTGTGGCAATTCAAATTTAAACAAGATAAAATCATATTTTATATATAAAATCACATTTCACATATAAAATCATATTTTATCTCCATATCAAATAAAATCATATTTTATCTATAAAATCCAATTTTACAAATAAAATCATATTTTATCTAATATATCATAAGATCATATCTTATCATCAATTGTACCAAAATAATTGATTTCAAAATTCAATTTACGGATAAAATATTAAAATTTTCCAAAAATTCAAATTTATCCAAAATCAATTTTAAAATTTACGGACTCGAACAATTCGATCCGAAATCTCGTGAACCAATCAAAAACAATTTTTGACCGGACCAAAAATAAAATTTTAACATATTAAAATTAATTTTTAATAAAATATTAATTTTTCCCGCGGGCCACCCGGGACACTCCCGGGTTGGCCCGCACCCGGGGCACGGGCCGGGGGCAGCCCGGCTGCCCCCTTAGGGCAGCAACGCTTGCTGCCAGGGCGGCGCCTGGCGCTGCCCCTGGGCGGCGCCGAGCGCTGCCCTGCGCAGCGCCCAGCGCTGCCCTGGGCAGTGCCGTGCGCCGCCCTGGGCGGCGACGGTCGCCGCCCTGGGCGGCGCCGTGCGCCCCCTTTGGGCGGCGCCGTGCGCCGCCCCTGGGGGCAGCGACCATCGCTGCCCCTTCCGGGCAGCGATCCAATCGCTGCCCGGGTTTCGCCCCCGGAAAAAAAAAATTTTTTTTTTTATTAAAAATATTTATTTTGTTTCAAAAACCGAGACTCAAAAATTTTGTACAATTGATTAATTCAATCGATTGATCTGAGCAACCTGGCTCTGATACCACTGTTGGAAAACTGGCGAGTTCCCAGACCAATTACGATTGATACCCGGTGCAGCGGAAGTTTAAAAATTTTCATGGAACGTTTCCATGGTATGGGTATCAACCGTTCATCGATTGAATTACGTGTGTGTAAAATTTAAATAACAATTAAATAAATTTTACCTCAAATCTCGCAACGAGATTAATGGACACCAACAGAACAATTCTGCTCTTGTTGTCTCTCCCTGGAACCGATGAACGCCTTCAATCAGGTCCACGAACAGAGGTTTAATCCCTCTGATAGATTGCACTAGAAAATCTATCAGAAGTTTTCTGCGAAGAGAATACACGAATTTGATTCGTTATTCCTTACTGCGATTCAAAATCACAGACCGGAATTTTCTCGGGCAGAGGGGGAGGGTTCGGCCGATTTGTTGAGAGAGAGGCTAGGGTTCGATTTTTGCTCTGTCTCAAAAATTATGACCTGTTGTGTGTAATTTCTGTACTGAAATAACTTATTTATAATGCAGGCCACTAACACCTTAGGGCCCATTAGTCATAAGCTGGGGCCCGACAAGCAAAGCCCGCTCGTTCAGAAATTAATATAAAATTCATCGTGACTCCGATTGATGAAACGATTTCACCAATGTGCACAGAAACCATTTCTGCACGTTTTAAAGTCAAAATAAATTTTCCTGAATCCGAATTCAGTGGTTTCCAAAAATGTCCATCCCTATGTCATTTTAGGAAATCCTACTCCCTTACTCTTATTTAAGAAGTCCAACTCCTTAGTTCATTAAATTTAACTCTTTAAATTTAACTATCTCAACGGGGATTAAAACTCCATTACACTGTGTGACCCTCAATGGTTCAGGGATACAGCTAGCCGTGGGCTCACAACTCCTTGTGACTCGGAACAACACTTTCCGACTTGCCCAACGAATCATGGTAAAGCGCCTAGAAACATCGCCCCATGATTCCCTAGGTATCACTGATAGTGCCTACAAGAACCAGTAGATTTTGGTTAGCGTACAGTACGGTCCCTTCATCCAAATATCCCGATCGAATCAACAACCATTGGTATATCGAGAGTCGCTCAAGATTCGATAACTATGCAATACATCTTGAAGATCAAATTAGTGACATCGCATGTGCTACTAAGAAACCATTTCTTAAATCACATCAAGTACTCTGGCCAGAGATTTGTCACACTAATATCTCCTCAGATCGCATAGGATATCCACACTCGCAAGTATGTGGTGAATCCTTGACAACAATGCATTGACTCCTATATGTGTCGTAACTGTACCCAATCTCGACACCTGATGACCCCCTCAGAGTCGGTAAACGAGTCAAAGCACAGTACTAGCATATAGAGTCTCCATGATGTTTCAAGTCGTAAGGACTAATGGTGTACAACCAAAACCGCGGACTTTATCCACTCGATAAGTGATAACCACTTGGAAAGTCCGGATAGGGTAGTTCGACTATTCATCCTATGAATATCCATTTGCATGCTTCGAACATCTCCATGTTCCCTACCAATGAAACGTGGTACTCCGCATCGCAAATGCTAGTCTCAAACTCGAGCGATCCTTATCCTTATTATCGGACGGCTCAATCGACTAGGAACGGTTTTAGAATATACAGTGACTATAAGATGTATTTCATGATAGACATCTCCATGTTCTACCACATCTTACATACACTATAGTATATTCAAGGTCTTTATCAAAACAACAATAGTATATAACAATATGAAGTAATATAAAGTCATTGCCATAAAAGTGTAAATAATATTAAACAAAAGATTGTTTATACAAAGAGTCAACAAAGCCCATAGCCACACAGTTGGCTCACTGGGCACCCACTCTTACACAGACTGCAAATTCAAAATTCACAGGCTGGAATTTTCGACAGAGAGAGGGAGGGGGCGGCGGCCACTGTTTAAAAACAGCTAGGGTTTTCAAAATATTTTGTGACCTCTGTTGTGTAATTTCTGTACTGCAATAACTTATTTATAATGTGGGCTGCTAACAGCTTAGGGCCCATTAGTCATAAGTTCGAGCCTGACAAGCAAAGCCCGCATGTTCAGAAATTAATAAAAAATTCATCGTGACTCAGATTGATAAACCAATTTCACCAATGTGCACAGAAACCATTTCTGCATTTTTTAAAGTCAAGATAAATTTTTCTGAATCCGAATTCAGTGATTTTCAAAAATGCCCATCCCTATGTCATTTTAGGAAATCTTACTCCTCTACTCTTAAATAAGAAGTCCCACTTCTTTGTTCATTAAATTTAACTCTTTAAATTTAACTATCTCAACGGGGATTAAAAATCCATTACTCTGTGTGACCCTCAATGGTTCAGGGATACAGCTAGCCGTGGGCTCACAACTCCTTGTGACTCGGAACAACAATTTCCGACTTGCCCATCGAATCATGGTAAGAGTGCCTAGCAACATCGCCCCATGATTCCCTAGGTATCACTGATAGTGCCTGCAAGAACCAATAGATTTTGGTTAGCGTACAGTACGGTCCCTTCATCCATATATCCCGATCGAATCAACAACCATTGGTAAATCGAGAGTCGTTCGAGATTCGATAACTATGCAATGCATCTTGAAGATCAAATAGTGACATCGCATGTGTTACTAAGAAACCATTTCTTAAAACACATCATGTACTCTGCCAGAGATTCGTCACACTAATATCTCCTAAGATTGCATAGGATATCCACACTGGCAAGTATGTGGTGAATCCTTGACAACAAAGCATCGACTCCTATATGTGTCGTAAATGTACCCAATCCCGACACCTAATGACCCCAATAGAGTCGGTAAACGAGTCAAAGTACAGTACTAGCATATAGAGTCTCAATGATGTTTCAAGTAGTAAGGACTAATGGTGTACAACCAAAACCGCGGAATTTATCCACTCGATAAGTGATAACCACTTGGAAAGTCCGGATAGGGTAATTCGATCATTCATCGTATGAATATCCATTTGCATGCTTCGAACATCTCTATGTTTCTTACCAATGAAACGTGGTACTCTGCATCGCAAATGCTAGTCTCAAACTCGAGCGATCCTTATCCTTATTATCGGACGGCTCAATCGACTATGAACGGTTTAGAATATACAGTGACTATAAGATGTGTTTCATGATAGTCATCCCCGTGCACTACCACATCTTACATACACTATAGTATATTCAAGGTCTTTATCAAAACAACAATAGTATATCACAATATAACAATATGAAGAAAGATAAAGTCATTGCCATTAATAAAAGTGTAAATTATATTAAACAAAAGATTGTTTATACAAAGAGTCATCAAAGCCCTTAGCCACAAGTTGGCTCATCGGGCACCCACTCTTTCACAATATTCAACTTACGGAACCATTCCGTATAGTTTGCGCCAGTCAGTTTATTTTGTTCGAGAATAGAGAATAGTGGATTGCGCGAATTCATCTTAATAAAATACTGAAAAGAAACAGACAATAATCAGTGATTGTTTAATTAATTTACTAAGACATAAAATAGGCAAAATTTATTTTATGAATCTCACTCCCACTATTTTAACGATTTCACTACCCTCTAGTGAAAACGAGAAACATTTTCTTCAGTGGGAACATGGAGTCCAATTGAAAAACTATAGTCCCGAATAATATCAGCCAACCATAATTTTCAAAAGGTAGAGCCCAATTGCTTCCAAAGCAACCTCCACATTTTTACCTCATGTCCAATAAGGGCCCAATAATATGACGCCGTTTATTGTGACACGTCAAGATGACCCATCAATATTAAGTTGTGATGGACGGTCGCCATGTGGATCCCCAATAATATGAGCAAATCCCATGGGAGTTCCACCCAACTTACAACATGTGTCGATCCAATGTACAGTTTTCCGACGAACGGGCCCCCCAATAATATGAGCCGGACCGTATCCGCGGGTAGCATCTCATACATTGATCGTTGATGGAAGGTAGGAACATTTAAACAATATTTAAATTCCCTTTTAATCTTGATATCAATTTTAAATCATATTTAAAATGAGGGATTTTAATTTTGAAAATTTGTCTCATCTTTCATACATCAATAATATCATATATTATTTAGGATGATAGATTCCATTTCTAATCGACCCGTGGTTGCCAATCACGAGTCTAAGTCCAATCCTAGGTAATATGTAAGGATGCAATGCAATCCTATTACATTGAGCTTCCAATTTACATTTCTTCAGTCTTTATTGTCTGCTGGGCCCACCTTCGTCTTCAAATCTTCATCTCCCACTAAGTCTAATGTATTTACAATAAATAACCATGACAAGTAGGGGATACATTTTAAGGGGTGGGAACGGGCTATAAACCAGACCCACTTTTATTACATATGACAATTCATATTGGGCCATAAACCAGGCCCATTAATAAATCCAACAACAATAAAAACAAATGTAAATTCCTAACATACACCTACAAAATTGGTCATGACAATCGATCATCCTTATCCAATAACATTTAATTAAAAATTAATTTATTAGATAACATGCAATGGCAATTAAATTTAAAAGGATAAAATCATATTCCATATATAAAATCTTATTTTACATACAAAATCATATTTTATCTTTTTATCAAATAAAATCATATTTTACATATAAAATCCAATTTTATACATAAAATCATATTTTACTCAATATTTCCATAAGATCATATCTTATCATCAATTGTACCAAAAATAATTAATTTCATAAAATCTGATTTAACGGATAAAATCTATAAATTTTCCAAAAATTCAAATTTATCCAAAAATCAATTTTAAAATTTTCGGACTCGAACAATTCGATACGACGCCTCGTGGACCAATCAAAAACAATTTTCGATCATACCAAAAATAGAATTTTAACATATTAAAATTTTAATTTAAGATTAAAAATTAAATTTTTCCCGGGCCGCCCGGGACACTCCCGGGCTGCCCGCGCCCCAAAGGGGCTCGGGCCGGGCAGCCCTTCGCTGCCCCCTGGGCAGCGATCCAATCGCTGCCCGTGTTTTGCCCGAAAAAATTAAATTTTTATTTTTTAAAACATTTATTTTTTTTCAAAAACCGAGGCTTAAAATTATTTTGTACAATCGATTAATTTAATCGCTTGATCTGAGCAACCTGGCTCTGATACCACTGTTGGAGAACGGCGATCAGATCAATCAGAATTGATATCCGGTGCAGCGGAAGTTTAAAAATTTTATATGGAACGATTCCATAATGGGTATCAAAGCTTTACGATTAAATTGTGTGTGTAAAAATTAAATAACAATTATAAATTTTTACCTCCAATCTCGAATCGAGATTATGGACAACAACAGATTACTCTGCTCTTGTTGTATATCCCTGGAACTGATGGACGAACTGTTCTTCAATCAGGTCCACGAACAGAGATTTAATCCCTCTGATAGATTTCACTAGAAAATCTATCAGAAGTTTCTACGAAGAGAATTAACGAATTTGATCCGTTAAACCAGACTGCAAATTCAAAATTCACAGGCTGGAATTTTCGACAGAGAGAGGGAGGGGGCGGCGGCCACTGTTTAAAAACAGCTAGGGTTTTCAAAATATTTTGTGACCTCTGTTGTGTAATTTCTGTACTGCAATAACTTATTTATAATGTGGGCTGCTAACAGCTTAGGGCCCATTAGTCATAAGTTCGAGCCTGACAAGCAAAGCCCGCATGTTCAGAAATTAATAAAAAATTCATCGTGACTCAGATTGATAAACCAATTTCACCAATGTGCACAGAAACCATTTCTGCATTTTTTAAAGTCAAGATAAATTTTTCTGAATCCGAATTCAGTGATTTTCAAAAATGCCCATCCCTATGTCATTTTAGGAAATCTTACTCCTCTACTCTTAAATAAGAAGTCCCACTTCTTTGTTCATTAAATTTAACTCTTTAAATTTAACTATCTCAACGGGGATTAAAAATCCATTACTCTGTGTGACCCTCAATGGTTCAGGGATACAGCTAGCCGTGGGCTCACAACTCCTTGTGACTCGGAACAACAATTTCCGACTTGCCCATCGAATCATGGTAAGAGTGCCTAGCAACATCGCCCCATGATTCCCTAGGTATCACTGATAGTGCCTGCAAGAACCAATAGATTTTGGTTAGCGTACAGTACGGTCCCTTCATCCATATATCCCGATCGAATCAACAACCATTGGTAAATCGAGAGTTGTTCGAGATTCGATAACTATGCAATGCATCTTGAAGATCAAATAGTGACATCGCATGTGTTACTAAGAAACCATTTCTTAAAACACATCATGTACTCTGCCAGAGATTCGTCACACTAATATCTCCTAAGATTGCATAGGATATCCACACTGGCAAGTATGTGGTGAATCCTTGACAACAAAGCATCGACTCCTATATGTGTCGTAAATGTACCCAATCCCGACACCTAATGACCCCAATAGAGTCGGTAAACGAGTCAAAGTACAGTACTAGCATATAGAGTCTCAATGATGTTTCAAGTAGTAAGGACTAATGGTGTACAACCAAAACCGCGGAATTTATCCACTCGATAAGTGATAACCACTTGGAAAGTCCGGATAGGGTAATTCGATCATTCATCGTATGAATATCCATTTGCATGCTTCGAACATCTCTATGTTTCTTACCAATGAAACGTGGTACTCTGCATCGCAAATGCTAGTCTCAAACTCGAGCGATCCTTATCCTTATTATCGGACGGCTCAATCGACTATGAACGGTTTAGAATATACAGTGACTATAAGATGTGTTTCATGATAGTCATCCCCGTGCACTACCACATCTTACATACACTATAGTATATTCAAGGTCTTTATCAAAACAACAATAGTATATCACAATATAACAATATGAAGAAAGATAAAGTCATTGCCATTAATAAAAGTGTAAATTATATTAAACAAAAGATTGTTTATACAAAGAGTCATCAAAGCCCTTAGCCACAAGTTGGCTCATCGGGCACCCACTCTTTCACAATCTTCAACTTACGGAACCATTCCGTATAGTTTGCGCCAGTCAGTTTATTTTGTTCGAGAATAGAGAATAGTGGATTGCGCGAATTCATCTTAATGAAATACTGAAAAGAAACAGACAATAATCAGTGATTGTTTAATTAATTTACTAAGACATAAAATAGGCAAAATTTATTTTATGAATCTCACTCCCACTATTTTAACGATTTCACTACCCTCTAGTGAAAACGAGAAACATTTTCTTCAGTGGGAACATGGAGTCCAATTGAAAAACTATAGTCCCGAATAATATCAGCCAACCATAATTTTCAAAAGGTAGAGCCCAATTGCTTCCAAAGCAACCTCCACATTTTTACCTCATGTCCAATAAGGGCCCAATAATATGACGCCGTTTATTGTGACACGTCAAGATGACCCATCAATATTAAGTTGTGATGGACGGTCGCCATGTGGATCCCCAATAATATGAGCAAATCCCATGGGAGTTCCACCCAACTTACAACATGTGTCGATCCAATGTACAGTTTTCCGACGAACGGGCCCCCCAATAATATGAGCCGGACCGTATCCGCGGGTAGCATCTCATACATTGATCGTTGATGGAAGGTAGGAACATTTAAACAATATTTAAATTCCCTTTTAATCTTGATATCAATTTTAAATCATATTTAAAATGAGGGATTTTAATTTTGAAAATTTGTCTCATCTTTCATACATCAATAATATCATATATTATTTAGGATGATAGATTCCATTTCTAATCGACCCGTGGTTGCCAATCACGAGTCTAAGTCCAATCCTAGGTAATATGTAAGGATGCAATGCAATCCTATTACATTGAGCTTCCAATTTACATTTTTTCAGTCTTTATTGTCTGTTGGGCCCACCTTCGTCTTCAAATCTTCATCTCCCACTAAGTATAATGTATTTACAATAAATAACTATGACAAGTAGGGGATACATTTTAAGGGGTGGGAACGGGCCATAAACCAGGCCCACTTTTATTACATATGACAATTCATATTGGGCCATAAACCAGACCCATTAATAAATCCAACAACAATAAAAACAAATGTAAATTCCCTAACATACACCTACAAAATTGGTCATGGTAATCGATCATCCTTATCCAATAATATTTAATTCCAAATTAATTTATTGGATACCATGCAATGGCAATTAAATTAAAAAGGATAAAATCATATTTCATATATAAAATCTTATTTTACATACAAAATCCTATTTTATCTTTTTATCAAATAAAATCATATTTTACATATAAAATCCAATTTTATACATAAAATCATATTTTACTCAATATTTCCATAAGATCATATCTTATCATCAATTGTAACAAAAATAATTAATTTCATAAAATCTGATTTAACGGATAAAATCTATAAATTTTCCAAAAATTCAAATTTATCCAAAAATCAATTTTAGAATTTTCGGACTCGAACAATTTGATCCGACACCTCGTGGATCAATCAAAAACAATTTTTGATCGGACCAAAAATAGAATTTTAACATATTAAAATTTTAATTAAAAATAAAAAATTAATTTTCCCGGGCAGCCCGCGCCCCAAAAGGGGCTCGGGCCGGGCAGCGATCAAATCGCTGCCCATGGGCAGCGACGTTCGCTGCCCCGGGTTTGCCCATTAATTTTAAATTTTTAAAATCCTTTTGTTTCAAAAAACCAAGGCTTAAAATTTTTGTACAATCGATTAATTTAATCGCTTGATCTGAGCAACCTGGCTCTCATACCACTGTTGGAAAACGGTGTTCAGATCAATCAGAATTGATACCCGGTGCAGCGGAAGTTTTAAAATTTTATATGGAACGATTCCATATCATGGGTATGAAAACTTTACGATTAAATTGTGCGTGTAAAAATTAAATAACAATTAATTTTTTACCTTGAATCTCGAAACGAGATTATGGACACCAACAGATAACTCTGCTCTTGTTGTATATCCCAGGAACTGATGGACGAACAATTCTTCAATCAGGTCCACGAACAGAATTCAAATCCCTCTGATAGATTGCACTAAAAAATCAATCAGAAGTTTCTACGAAGAGAATTAACGAATTTGATCCGTTAAACCAGACTGCAAATTCGAAATTCACAGACTGGATTTCAGAGAGAAAAACACAGAGAGGGGGCGGCCACTCTAGGTTTCAAACTCCCTAGTGTTCGAAAATTATGAGACTTGTGTCTAATTTTTGCACTGCAATAACTTATTTATAATGTGGGCTGCTAACAGCTTAGGGCCCATTAGTCATAAGTGAAAGCCTGACAAGCAAAGCCTGCATATTCAGAAATTAATATAAAATTCATCGTGACTCAGATTGATAAACCAATTTCACCAATGTGCACAGAAACCATTTCTGCATCTTTTAAAGTCAAGATAAATTTTCTGAATCCGAATTCAGTGATTTCAAAAAATGTCCATCACTATGTTATTTTAGGAAATCTTACTCCCTCTACTCTTAAATAAGAAGTCCCACTTTTTTATTCACTAAATTTAACTCTTTAAATTTAATTATCTCAACGGGGATTAAAAATCCATTACTTGTGTGACCATCAATGGTTCAGGGATACAGCTAGCCGTGGGCTCACAACTCCTTGTGACTTGGAACAACAATTTTCGACTTTCCCATCGAATCATTGTAAGAGCGCCTAGCAACATCGCCCCATGATTCCCTAGGTATCACTGATAGTGCCTACAAGAACCAATAGATTTTGGTTAACGTAGAGTACGGTCCCTTCATCCATATATCCCGATCAAATCAACAACCATTGGTAAATCGAGAGTCGTTCGAGATTCGATAACTATGCAATGCATCTTGAAGATCAAATAGTGACATCGCATGTGCTACTAAGAAACCATTTCTTAAAACACATCATGTACCCTGGCCAGAGATTCGTCACACTAATATCTTCTCAGATTGCATAGGATATCCACACTAGCAAGTATGTGTTGAATCCTTGACAACAAAGCATCGACTTCTATATGTGTCGTAACAGTACCCAATCCCGACACCTGATGACCCCAATAGAGTCAGTAAACGAGTCAAAGTACAGTACTAGCATATAGAGTCTCAATGATGTTTCAAGTAGTAAGGACTAATGGTGTACAACCAAAACCGCGGACTTTATCCACTCGATAAGTGATAACCACTTTGAAAGTCCGGATAGGGTAGTTCGATCATTCATCGTATGAATATCCATTTGCTTGCTTTGAACATCTCTATGTTCCATACCAATGAAACGTGGTACTCGGCATCGCAAATGCTAGTCTCAATCTCGAGCGATCCTTATCCTTATTAACGGACGGCTCAATCGACTGGGAACTGTTTAGAATATACAGTGACTATAAGATTTCTTTCATGATAGCCATCCCAATGTGCCACCACATCTTACATACACTATAGTATATTCAAGGTATTCATCTAAACATCTTATAGTATGTCACAACATAATAATATGATAAAAGATAAAGTAAACGCCATTATAAAAGTGTAAATTATATTAAACAAAAGATTTTTTATACATAGAGTCATAAAAGCCCTTAGCCACAAGTTGGCTCACCGGGCACCCACTCTTTCATGATTTGCACTGGTACTACCTCCCTGTCTGTTCTGCTGCAGCTGAGGTTGGAAAGAGTGAACTTCAGAAGACTGCCTCTAAGGCTGAGCTGCAGGTCTAGATGAATTCCCACTCTGAGCTCTATCTCTGTTACGCTGAGGGCACACTTTAGAGAAGTGTCCCGGTTGCTGACAGGTGTTACAATTGCCAAAGACTCCCACACACTGATCCGGTGAGTGTCTTCCTCCACACTTGCTGCAGTACAAGGATGATGACACAGGACTCGGTCCTGAACCGAATTGCTTCGAACCACTGGAACTGGACGAACTGTTTCCTTGCCTCTTAAACTGCTTACCTCTTGCTTTGTACTGATCTTTTCTGTTTCCCCCACTGCTACTGTAGTGACCCTTACCCGGATCACCTACTAAACAGAACTTAGGCATGCAATTAACTTATTTAAACAGATATCAGAATAAAACTGCGGAAACCATAAAATAGTTTACAACCCCAAGTAAAGGAATCTGTAATTTATCCAATAATATACAACCAAATCGAATAGCTGTATAAACCCAAACAACAGTAATAAAACCTAAACGAAGCTCCAGCTGGCCAACCACTGACTAGCCCCTCCTGGATCCACCCTCCTCGTCCAATCGCAAACCTGCCCCATGGAATAGGGTGTCCAGAAAATACAGAGTACGAGACGTGAGCATAAAACGCTCAGTGCGAGAGTATGATGAGTATACATGCATGCAAAGTGAACTCCCTATAGACTCGAGGTCAAGGATCAGATAACAGAGACAGACCGGGCCCTGGTATGTAGCACGCTGTGCCGTCGCTTCAAGAGGTGGCTCCCATACCGAGATAACCGTGGATACGCCGGACCCAAATCGATGGAAGTCCAATCCACTAATAGGATAGGGTACAACCCTACTAACAGACATCTCGAAGGAGATACAGCAAGATGCAAATGAATGCAGCATAATATCATGGCATATAAATCATGCAGTCACATAATACATGCATACTCAGTCAGGATATCTCGAACAGTACTTTCGTACCTCAATACAGTGCAAGCTCTACCAACTCTAGGTCCACGCCTATAGTCTGCTCTACACTGCCAAATGATACTACTATCATTAAAGTGCTCTAAAAGCCTTAACTAAGCTATTGCATACTCCTAAATATTTATAGGAAGCAAAAGCTATACCTTCGTCCGTCGTTAGCCCTTTGATGTCGATGCCTCCAGAACTTGGGCACAACTCCGCTACGACTACTGAACGCCTAGCCGACCTCCGGACCAAGCCTAAGAAGACTAGAACAGCTCCAAAAGGACTAGAATGGAAAGGAGAACTCGGAATTGGCAATGAAAGTGAAGCTTCGGCCTTCTATTTATAGACAACGATCGGAACTTCCGATCCTTGATCGGAACGTCCTAACCTCGATCGGAACGTCCGATCCTGCCATCGGAGCTTCCGAAGATCCTGATCTACCACGTGTCAAAATATCACTTGTTGACTCCGGATAGGGGTGATCGGAGCCTCCGGTCCTGATCGGAGCTTCCGATCCAACCACACGTCATGCCTGACGTAATAACATCGGTGCCTCCGATCGCTCATCGGAGCTTCTGATCCTGTTTGGAGCTTCCGATCATGCCTTCGGAGCTTCCGATCCGTCCAATACCCAATTCAATTAATTAGCATTAATCCTTTAATTACTCAATTAGGGTACGGGCTACTACATTCTCCCCCACTTAAGATATTTCGTCCTCGAAAACAGATCTTAAGTATCGAATGCAAATATAGAAATCAGAAACATTCTTTATTTAAATCAAACGTTTACAGAGTTTGCAACTGAATACATCTTAAAGAATGAAATCAAAACAACTCAGGATGGTCTTTACGCATCCTGTCCTCAAGCTCCCAAGTAGCTTCCTCAGTGCCTCGGCGCTGCCACTGAACTAAAACCAAAGGAATGACTTTGTTCCGTAAAACCTTATCCTTATAATCCAGGATACGAAGAGGTTTCTCAACATAAGTCAAATCCTTGTCTACCTGAACCTCAGATCGCTGCAGAATATGAGATTCATCCGCCACATACCGTCGCAACAGAGATACGTGGAACACGTCGTGAATACTGGATAGATACGGTGGCAAAGCTAGTCGATAAGCCAAATCTCCAATGCTCTCCAAGATCTCAAACGGACCGATAAATCTGGGAGACAACTTGCCCTTAAGGCCAAATCTGAGAATCTTGCGGAAAGGTGACACTCTCAGAAACACTTTCTCCCCGACCTCGAACTGCAAGGGCCTACGCTTGATATTAGCATAGCTGGCCTGACGATCCTGTGCAGTCTTAATCCGTTTCTTGATCTGATCAACAATGTCTATCGCCTGCTGGATAAATTCCGGTCCCTCAGCCTGTCTCTCCCCCACTTCTTCCCAGAAGAGTGGAGTACGACAACGTCGCCCATACAACGCCTCAAAAGGTGCCATCCCAATACTAGTGTGATAGCTGTTGTTGTAAGCGAACTCGATCAACGGCAAATGATCCTGCCAGGCTGAACCCAAATCCAAGACGCACGCTCTAAGAATATCCTCTAACGTACGGATAGTGCGCTCTGACTGACCATCAGTCTCCGGATGATAGGCTGTACTCAAACTGAGAGTAGTACCCATCGCACGCTGAACACTCCCCCAGAATCTAGAAGTAAACCTGGGGTCCCGATCGCTGACAATGCTCACAGGCACTCCATGAAGTCGGACGATCTCCTGAATGTACATCCGTGCCATGAGATCCACAGAGTACTCTCGACTATAGGCAATGAAATGCGCTGACTTGGTGAGTCGGTCCACCACAACCCAGATAGCATCACAGTTCCTCGGGGATACCGGCAATTGGGTCACAAAGTCCATAGTGATAAACTCCCATTTCCATTCAGGAGTAGGCAGACTGTGAAGCAATCCTCCAGGTCGTCGGTGCTCTGCCTTGACCTGTTGACACACCAAACATCTTGAAACAAACTGATAAACACTGCGTTTCATTCCCTTCCACCAGAAACGAGTACGGAGATCCTTGTACATCTTGTTGCTCCCAGGATGAATACTCAACTTAGTGCGATGCGCCTGAGACAAAATCTCCTCTCGCAACTCATTATCCTGCGGAATCACAAGCCTACCAGACAAACACAGAAAACCATCTGACTGATAATGAAATCCAGACGAGCTACCCTCGTTAGCTAGACGAGCTAAACGCTGGGTCTTCGAATCAGACATCTGAGCATCTCGGATCCGCGAATACAAGGCTGGCTCAGATAATATCGCAAACATCTGGATACTCTGCATACCTTTCTTATGCTTGAAGGTATACCCTGAAGTACAACAGTCACTGATCGCACTAGACATCGAACAAGTCTGAAGTGCGGATAATCGCACCTTGCGACTCAAAGCATCAGCGGTGAGATTAGCAGCTCCCGGATGGTACTTAATCTCGCAATCATAATCCTTAAGCAAATCCATCCAATGTCTCTGCCTCATGTTCAACTCCGCCTGAGTGAACAAATACTTGAGACTCTTATGGTCGGTGAAGATCTCAAATTTCTCGCCATACAGATAATGACGCCAGATCTTCAAAGCGAACACGATGGCTGCTAACTCCAAATCATGGACTGGATAGTTGTCCTCGTGAAGCTTCAGCTGTCTAGAACCGTATGCGATCACATGCCCATTCTGAGTCAGGACACAACCTAACCCCTGAAGAGAAGCATCCGTGTAAACTACATACCCTCCAGATCCTGACGGTAATGCCAACACCGGCGCAGAAGTCAACCGCCGTCGAAGCTCACAGAAATTCTCCTCGCACTCGGAGGACCACTCGAAATCCACACCCTTGCGGGTAAGCTGCGTCAACGGTCGAGCTAACTGAGAGAAGTTCAGAATGAAGCGACGATAATACCCTGCTAGACCCAGAAAACTACGGATCTCAGCAACTGTCGTCGGATGCGACCAATTAAGTACCGCTTCAATCTTGCTTGGATCAACAGAAATCCCTTCCCTGGATATGATATGGCCAAGAAAAACCACTCTATCCATCCAGAACTCACACTTGCTCAGCTTGGCGTACAACTGCTCATCTTGAAGAGTCTGTAGTACTAACCGCAAGTGAGAAACATGCTCTTCCGTATTACGCGAATACACCAAGATGTCGTCAATGAAGACCACGACAAACTTGTCCAAATACTCCCTGAAGACACGGTTCATCAAATCCATTAATATAGCCGGCGCATTAGTCAATCCAAATGGCATCACTAGAAACTCGTAATGCCCATAGCGAGTACGGAATGCCGTCTTGGCTACGTCCTGATCACGGACTCTCAACTGATGATACCCAGATCTCAAGTCAATCTTGGAGTAAACCGACGTGCCCTGCAGCTAATCGAACAAGTCATCAATACGAGGCAACGGATACTTGTTCTTCACAGTGACTCGATTCAGCTGCCGATAGTCAATGCACAGCCGCATCGACCCATCCCTCTTCTTCACGAAGAGAACAGGAGCTCCCCAAGGAGATACACTAGGACGAATGTACCCCTTGTCCAAAAGATCCTGTAACTGATTCTTCAACTCACGCATCTCTGACGGAGCCAGACGATACGGTTCTCTAGAAATAGGTGAAGTACCCGGCATCAACTCTATGCCAAACTCGACTTCCCTAGCAGGAGTAAAACCCGGAATCTCATCAGGAAACACATCTGGAAATTCATCCACAACAGGAATGCTCTCTATCCCAATACTCTCAGCGGAAAAATCAACTGCATAGATAAGGTAGCCTTCCCCGCCAGACTCCAGAGCTCGACAGGCTCTCAAAGCTGATACCAAAGGCATCGGGGGTCGCGCTCCCTCACCATAGAAGAACCAACTCTCACTCTCTTCCGGATGAAAGCGTACTAATTTCTGATAGCAGTCCACTGAAGCTCGATAGGTAGTCAACACATCTATTCCCAGAATGCAATCAAAGTCGTCCATCGCCAGGACCATGAGATTCGCTAACAAAATGTTCCCTTCGAACTCTAAAGGGCAACCCATCACTAGACGCTTAGCCAAAGCAGATTGGCCCGTCGGAGTAGAAACAGACATCACTACGTCTAGTACAATGCATCGTAACTTATGCCTCTTAACAAAACGTGCAGAAATGAAGGAATGAGATGCACCAGTGTCAATAAGTACAAGAGCAGGTATACCATAAAGCAAAAATTTACCTGCGATGACTTTCTCATTCTCCTCCACTGCCTGATCATGTCTCAGGGCAAACACCTGGCCAGAAGCTCGTGGCCTCAAATGAGAACTCCCAGCAGACTGTCCCTGCGACCTCTGTTGTACGGTGGCCTGAGAACCCTATCCTGAACCAGAACCAGAACCGCCTCCCCTAGACTGTGGACAATCCCTCCGGATATGACCAGTCTCTCCACAACGGAAACAAGCTCCAAAAGCTCTGCGGCACTTGTCGGATGGATGGTTCTTCCCACAGTGATCACACTTGTCCTTCTTACTGAAACGGACAACACCCCCAGAACCAGAGGAAGAAGAAGATCCAGACTTCTTGAAAGTTTGGGCACGGGGACCCAAAGAACTAGCAGGCCTCGACTGAGGGAAAGACCTGTTCCGCCGAATGCTGTCCTCCGCCTGGTGACAACGGCTCACCAAACCCTCGTAGGACATGTCGTCGCCAACCGCCACACAGTCATGGATCTCAGGGTTAAGGCCCTGAAGGAACAGATTATACTTCATCTCTGAGCTATCAGCAATCTCGGGGCAATAGGATAGCAGATCAAAGAACCTCTACTGATACTCATCGATAGACATGGCTCCCTGTCGTAGACTCAGTAGCTCGCCTGCCTTCGACTGACGGAGTGCAGGAGAAAAATACCGCTTTTGGAAAGCTGTGCGAAACTCGGCCCAGGTGGCCACTCCTCTCGCCGTAACAAAAAGTGCAGAAGTAAAGCTCCACCACCTGCGCGCACGCCCATCCAGAAGATAGCTAAGGGTCTCCACCTTCTGCTCATCGGTGCATTGGAAAGTCTGAAAAGTCGTCTCCATGCGGTCTAACCAGTTCTTCGCATCCTCCGGAGACTCACCTCCAACTAAGGGCTTAGGACCCATAGCTATGAATCGGCGCACAGTGAAACGCTCGTCGTCATGGTGACGATGACGCCGTTCTCGACGAGGCTCCCGGTCGGCATCACCCCAACGCCCACCAACACTGCCATGAGAACTCTGGTCGTCACGATTTGACATCTACAAAAATACCTAAAGATGAGACTAAATCCCAAGAAATCTTTTGCATGCTTTGATACCATAAATGTAGTGACCCTTACCCGGATCACCTACTAAACAGAACTTAGGCATGCAATTAACTTATTTAAACAGATATCAGAATAAAACTGCGGAAACCATAAAATAGTTTACAACCCCAAGTAAAGGAATCTGTAATTTATCCAATAATATACAACCAAATCGAATAGCTGTATAAACCCAAACAACAGTAATAAAACCTAAACGAAGCTCCAGCTGGCCAACCACTGACTAGCCCCTCCTGGATCCACCCTCCTCGTCCAATCGCAAACCTGCCCCATGGAATAGGGTGTCCAGAAAATACAAAGTACGAGACGTGAGCATAAAACGCTAAGTGCGAGAGTATGAGTATACATGCATGCAAAGTGAACTCCCTATAGACTCGAGGTCAAGGATCAGATAACAGAGACAGACCGGGCCCTGGTATGTAGCACGCTGTGCCGTCGCTTCAGGAGGTGGCTCCCATATCGAGATAACCGTGGATACGCCGGACCCAAATCGATGGAAGTCCAATCCACTAATAGGATAGGGTACAACCCTACTAACAGACATCTCGAAGGAGATACAGCAAGATGCAAATGAATGCAGCATAATATCATGGAATGTAAATCATGCAGTCACATAATACATGCATACTCAGTCAGGATATCTCGAACAGTACTTTCGTACCTTAATACAGTGCAAGCTCTACCAACTCTAGGTCCACGCCTATAGTCTGCTCTACACTGCCAAATGATACTACTATCATTAAAGTGCTCTAAAAGCCTTAACTAAGCTATTGCATACTCCTAAATATTTATAGGAAGAAAAAGCTATACCTTCGTCCGTCGTTAGCCCTTTGATGTCGATGCCTCCAGAACATGGGCACAACTCCGCTACGACTACTGAACGCCTCGCCGACCTCCGGACCAAGCCTAAGAAGACTAGAACAGCTCCAAAAGGACTAGAATGGAAAGGAGAACTCGGAATTGGCAATGAAAGTGAAGCTTCGGCCTTCTATTTATAGACAACGATCGGAACTTCCGATCCTTGATCGGAACGTCCGAACCTCGATCGGAACGTCCGATCCTGCCATCGGAGCTTCCGAAGATCCTGATCTGCCACGTGTCAAAATATCACTTGTTGACTCCGGATAGGGGTGATCGGAGCCTCCGGTCCTGATCGGAGCTTCCGATCCAACCACACGTCATGCCTGGCATAATAACATCGGTGCCTCCGATCGCTCATTGGAGCTTCCGATCCTGTTCGGAGCTTCCGATCATGCCTTCGGAGCTTCCGATCCATCCAATACCCAATTCAATTAATTAGCATTAATCCTTTAATTACTCAATTAGGGTACGGGCTACTACAGCTACCACCTTCATACCTCTGCTGCTGGTTCTGATGTTGAGGTGGCTGATTCTGGTACTGAGATGGTTGGTTCTAATACTGCCTCTGCTGCTGAGGTGCCCCCTGATTAACTCTTTGCCTCCACAAGCCTGCTTCTGCTCCCTTTGCGTGATTCATGGCATCCGCAAAGTTGCTAGGCCTGTTGGTGTTAACCAACGGGAAGACATCGGGGTTCAACCCGTTTATAAACTGATCTGCCTTTGCTTCTTCATCTCCGGCAATTAGCGGTGCAAAACGCAACAGACTATCAAACTTGGCAACGTACTCTTCGATGTTCAGATTCCCTTGCCTCAGATTGGCAAACTCTGCTCCTTTATCCTTGCGATACGAGATAGGGAAAAACCGCTTATAAAATTCAGATTTAAAAAGAGTCCAAGTAACTTCAGTACCTCTCCTCTCCATTGCTTTCTTTGTCATGATCCACCAGCTCTTAGCACCACCACGCAGCTGATGAATTACTAACCTGATTCGGCGGTCATCTGTGTAGTCAATGGAATCAAACAACTGATCCATATCATCCAACCAACTCTCACAGTCAACTGGATTTTCTGAACCCATCAACAACGGCGGATTGAACGACTAAAACCTTTTCAGCAAGGTTTCCATAGGAGTCGCTGAAGCATCCAACTGATCAACATCAGTGCTAGATTGCTCAGTCGCAGGGATAACTGGCGGTACGTTTTTGTTTATTACTCGACGAGGACCCATCTGATAATCAAAGGTTAGGACACGAGATATCTCAATCGCTACAAACAGTGCCCTTACAACCGCTTGAAATACCGGATAACAGTCGATAACAGAAACAATTATATCTCAAGTAGATCATGCTTTATACATTAAATCACAAAACCATGTAATTCAATAATTCTAACAATAAAGCATGCTCGCATGGAATTAAGTACACAGTTAAATAATTCAAACACATGCGAGGAGCCAATACACGCAGACTCGATCTACCCCGCTTACTCTAGTTCGACCAAGAATCTTAACTCTCTGATACCATTTAATGTGAGACCTCGGTTCTAAACATCTAATTAAGGAGTAAACAATAATTATGCATACAAGATCCAAGAACTAAAAGAAAAGGCCAAAACAAAAGAAATTTTTGTTTTTTTTTTTTAAAAGGGGCATCGCTCGGGCGGCCATAAACTGCCGCTCGAGCGCGCCCTAATCCTTGGCGCTACTGGAATACACGGAATGGGGTACACTCGGGCTGCTAAAAAATACAACTCGGGCGCCCTCCTACGGCAGAAACAGAACAGCAGAATTTATGCTAAAACTCGAGTACAAAACCATCAACTAATAATCATGCATTACAATCATGATTTCTCCAACTAATACATGAAGTTCTAGAGTTGATCAAATGTCCAAAAGGCTAGAACATACAACGATCATATCTCGACAAGGCTATTACAATACGAATACAAACATAAGAAGTTCGAATTCTAACATTCTACTATCTAAACTAGATGAACATGCTGACACGACTTCTAAACCGAGTCTCACTACTAGCTCTCCCTCTTGAAGCTAACCATGCCTCTTCTGACTTGGTCCTGCCCCACCTGTTGCCAAGTACACATACAAAACAAAGCAACAGCCGGAAAACCGGTAAGAATGATAATCCCAGTAAAAGAAACATATCAAATAATGGATATACAACATGCTATCCAAACAACATATTCAAGTCGAAGCTAAAGATATGCATGTCTTTAAAACCAGGATATCGATTCTGATAAACAAGGGAGTGCTGCTCTGCTTTTGGGATCCCGAGGATGAGATCACGTAACGACTCACCGACTCTCCCAATCGAGGTGGTGCCACGTATCCCACTCCTCTAGACTTTGAGCAACCATAATGAGTATGCTAGCACTAGGCGAAATACTACAACCTAGGCCACTCAATCATAGTTCCCAAACGTCTAAACAAAAAGGGCGGTTCTGCCCGCTGAAGACAAGATTGGCTCAAGATGAATGCATAACAGAAACATAAAACATAAGCCATTTAACAAAAGCCAAAACAATCAAACAAAACACAAGTTCCTCATGCTAGAACAAGTGTAGATGCAAGTACGTGATTTCAAAAGGGAAAACTCGAGAATCACAGTCCCGAGTATGCTATCCCGCTACGATGACTGCTTTTACCTTTCAATGCAGTAGCTTCCAACTCTGGATACGCTACAAAAGAGACTGTATCAACAACTATACAATCTAACAACAACAAGGCAACGGTTCAAGGAAATTCTCTATACCGTTCATTGTTCAAATCTCGGAAACGATCAAACAGCTGCTAACTTTGGGCTTGATACCTCCAAACGAATCTGTACGGAGACAAATGAATGATCAATAACCACGATCAACTTATAAGCCAAGTTCCAACAACTAAAAAACGGTTCAAAATCTCCAAAACTCAAACCGACGGCATAACGGCTATATACTGAACAAACCGGCAATGCAAACAGCAGTTCAATACCGATATCAACTCAACTCAATGCTAATACAACAACAACAAGGCAAACCCAACACATCTCAAAACTCGCATTTCCGAAAATAGCTTCCAAAAATCATAACAATTCCGAACGTCGCCGGTTTGTTCAGTTTATAGCCGTTATGCCGTCGGTTTGAGTTTTGGAGATTTTGAACCGTTTTTGAGTTGTTGGAACTTGGCTTATAAGTTGATCTTGGTTATTGATCATTCATTTGTCTCCGTACAGATTTGTTTGGAGGTATCAAGCCCAGAGTTAGCAGCTGTTTGATCGTTTCCAAGATTTGAACAAAGAACGGTATAGAGAATTTTCTTGAACCGTTGCCTTGTTGTTGTTAGATTGTATAGTTGTTGATACAGTCTCTTTTGTAGCGTATCCAGAGTTGGAAGCTACTGCATTGAAAGGTAAAAGCAGTCATCGTAGCGGGATAGCATACTCGGGACTGTGGTTCTCGAGTTTTCCCTTTTGAAATCACGTACTTGCATCTACACTTGTTCTAGCATGAGGAACTTGTGTTTTGTTTGATCGTTTTGGCTTTTGTTAAATGGCTTATGTTTTATGTTTCTGTTATGCATTCATCTTGAGCCAATCTTGTCTTCAGCGGGCAGAACCGCCCTTTTTGTTTAGACGTTTGGGAACTATGATTGAGTGGCCTAGGTTGTAGTATTTCGCCTAGTGCTAGCATACTCATTATGGTTGCTCAAAGTCTAGAGGAGTGGGATACGTGGCACCACCTCGATTGGGAGAGTCGGTGAGTCATTACGTGATCTCATCCTCGGGATCCCAAAAGCAGAGCAGCACTCCCTTGTTTATCAGAATCGATATCCTGGTTTTAAAGACATGCATATCTTTAGCTTCGACTTGAATATGTTGTTTGGATAGCATGTTGTATATCCATTATTTGATATGTTGCTTTTACTGGGATTATCATTCTCACCGGTTTTCCGGCTGTTGCTTTGTTTTGTATGTGTACTTGGCAACAGGTGGGCCAGGACCAAGTCAAAAGAGGCATGGTTAGCTTCAAGAGGGAGAGCTAGTAGTGAGACTCGGTTTAGAAGTCGTTTCAGCATGTTCATCTAGTTTAGATAGTAGCATGTTAGAATTCGAACTTCTTATGTTTGTATTCGTATTGTAATAGCCTTGTCGAGATATGATCGTTGTATGTTCTAGCCTTTTGGACATTTGATCAACTCTAGAACTTCATGTATTAGTTGGAGAATTCATGATTGTAATGCATGATTATTAGTTGATGGTTTTGGACTTGAGTTTTAGCATAAATTCTGCTGTTCTGTTTCTGCTGTAGGAGGGCGCTCAAGCTGCATTTTTTAGCAGCCCGAGCGCACCCCATTCCGTGTATTCCAGTTGCGCCAAGGAGTAGGGCGCGCTCGAGCGGCAGTTTATGGCCGCCCGAGCGCGGCCCCTTTTAAAAAAAAAAAATTTCTTTTGTTTTGGCCTTTGCTTTTAGTTCTTGGATCTTGTATGCTTAATTATTGTTTACTCCTTAATTAGATGTTTAGAACCGAGGTCTTACATTAAATGGTATCAGAGAGTTAAGATTCTTGGTCGAACTAGAGTGAGCGGGGTAGATCGAGTCTGCGTGTATTGGCTCCTCGCATGTGTTTGAATTATTTAACTGTGTACTTAATTCCATGCGAGCATGCTTTATTGTTAGAATTATTGAATTACATGGTTTTGTGATTTAATTTATAAAGCATGATCTACTTGAGATATAACTGTTTCTGTTATCGACTGGTATCCGGTATTCCAAGCGGTTGTAAGGGCACTGTTTGTAGCGATTGAGATATCTCGTGTCCTAACCTTTGATTATCAGATGGGTCCTCGTCGAGTAATAAACAGAAACACACCGACAGTTATCCCTGCGACTGAGCAAGCTAGCACTGAAGTTGATCAGTTGGATGCTTCAGCGACTCCTATGGAAACCTTGCTGAAGAGGTTTTAGTCGTTCAATCCGCCGTTGTTGATGGGTTCAGAAAATCCAGTTGACTGTGAGAGTTGGTTGGATGATATTGATCAATTGTTCGATTCCATTGACTACATCGATGACCGCAGAATCAGATTAGTCATCCATCAGCTACGTGGGGTTTCTAAGAGCTGGTGGATCATGACAAAGAAAGCAATGGAGAGCAGAGGTACTGAAGTTACTTGGACTCTTTTTAAATCTGAGTTTTATAAGCGGTTTTTCCCTATCTCGTATCGTAAGGATAAGGGAGCAGAGTTTGCAAATCTGAAGCAAGGGAATCTGAACATTGAAGAGTACGTGGCTAAGTTTGATAGTTTATTACGTTTTGCGCCGCTAATTGCCGGGGATGAAGAAGCTAAGTCAGATCAGTTCATCAATGGTTTGAACCCCGACGTCTTCACGTTGGTAAATATCAACAGGCCTAACAACTTTGCGGATGCCATGAATCACGCAAAGGGAGCAGAAGCAGGCTTGTGGAGGCAAAGAGGTAACCAGGTAGCACCTCAGCAACAGAGGCAGTATCAGAACCCACCATCTCAGTATCAGAATCAGCCACCGCAGCATCAGAACCAGCAGCAAAGGTATGAAGGTGGAAACAGTGGGGGAAACAGAAAAGATCAATACAAAGCAAGAGGTAAGCAGTTTAAGAGGCAAGGAAACAGTTCGTCCAGTTCCAGTGGTTCAAAGCAATTCGGTTTAGGACCGAGTTTTGGGTCATCATCCTTGTACTGCAGCAAGTGTGGAGGAAGACACTCACCGGATCAGTGTGTGGGAGTCTTTGGTAATTGTAACACCTGTCAGCAACCGGGACACTTCTCTAAGGTGTGCCCTCAGCGTAACAGAGATAGAGCTCAGAGTGGGAGTTTGTCTAGACCTGCAGTTCAGCCGGAGAGGCAGTCATCTGCAGTGCACTCTTTCCAGCCTCAGCAGCGGAACAGACAGGGAGGTAATTCTAGTGTGAACCAGCCTCCGAGATAGCAAGCACGAGTCTTTTCTTTGACAGAGGATCAGGCTCAGGCAGCACCTGACGATGTTATAGCAGGTAACTGTTCGATTTTTGGTTATTCTGCTCATGTCTTGATAGATACAGGTGCTTCCCATTCCTTTATCTCTGAGAAATTTGTGTTATTGCATGCTTTGCCAACTGAATTGTTGCCTACAGTAGTAGCTGTTAATTCACCTTTGGGTGGAGGAATTGTTTCTGTCAGACTAGTCAGGAACTGTGAACTTTGTTTTGAGGGGAATTTGTTAGAATTCGACTGTATTGTGCTTGGGTTGTCAGATTTTGATTGTATTGTTGGTATAGATGCTTTGACCAAGTACAGGGCAACAGTTGATTGTTTTCTGAAGGTTGTCAGGTTCAGACCTGAAATGGCCGACGAGTGGAAATTCTTTGGTAAGGGTTCTCGATCTAGAATTCCTTTGATTTCAGTGTTATCTATGACTCGTTTGCTACAGAAAGGTGCAGAAGGATTTTTGGTGTATGCAGTTGATGTACTGAAATCTAGCCCAGCTTTGGTGGATTTACCGGTGGTTAGAGAATTTGCGGATGTGTTTCCGGAAGATGTTCCTGGATTGCCACCCATTCGAGAGGTTGAATTCAGCATTGACTTAGTGCCAGGTACTCAACCTATTTCAAAAGCTCCTTATCGTATGGCACTTGTTGAATTGAGAGGGTTGAAGGAGCAGCTTGAGGATTTGATTGCCAAGGGATACATCAGACCTATTGTATCGCCTTGGGGTGCTCCTGTGCTTTTTGTTCGGAAGAAGGATGGTTCTATGCGGCTCTGTATCGACTACCGCCAATTGAATCAGGCTACAGTTAAGAACAGGTATCCTTTACCCCGAATAGATGACCTTTTTGATCAGCTGCAGGGTTCTTCTGTCTATTCTAAGATTGATTTAAGGTCAGGTTATCACCAGTTAAGAGTGCGAGAGGAAGATGTTCCTCAAACCGCATTCAGAACGAGGTATGGTCACTTTGAGTTTATAGTCATGCCATTCGGTTTGACTAACTCTCCAGCGGTTTTTATGGGATTGATGAACCGTATCTTTCAGCGTTATTTAGATGAGTTCGTCATTATCTTTATCGATGATATTCTTATCTACTCGAAGAACCGTACTGACCATGCAGAGCACTTGATGAAAGAGTGGGTGCCCGGTGAGCCAACTTGTGGCTAAGGGCTTTGATGACTCTTTGTATAAACAATCTTTTGTTTAAATATAATTTACACTTTTATTAATGGCAATGACTTTATCTTTCTTCATATTGTTATATTGTGATATACTATTGTTGTTTTGATAAAGACCTTGAATATACTATAGTGTATGTAATATGTGGTAGAACATGGAGATGTCTATCATGAAACACATCTTATAGTCACTGTATATTCTAAACTGTTCCTAGTCGATTGAGCCGTCCGATAATAAGGATAAGGATCGCTCGAGTTTGAGACTAGCATTTGCGATGCAGAGTACCACGTTTCATTGGTAAGGAACATAGAGATGTTCGAAGCATGCAAATGGATATTCATACGATGAATGATCGAACTACCCTATCCGAACTTTCCAAGTGGTTATCACTTATCGAGTGGATAAAGTCCGCGGTTTTGGTTGTACACCATTAGTCCTTACTACTTGAAACATCATTGAGACTCTATATGCTAGTACTGTGCTTTGACTCGTTTACCGACTCTATTGGGGTCATCAGGTGTCGGGATTGGGTACAGTTACAACACATATAGGAGTCGATGCTTTGTTGTCAAGGATTCACCACATACTTGCGAGTGTGGATATCCTATGCGATCTGAGGAGATATTAGTGTGACGAATATCTGGCCAGAGTACATGATGTGTTTAAAGAAATGGTTTCTTAGTAACACATGCGATGTGAGACCTCGATTCTAAACCACTAATCTCGGATTAAACAACGAGTAAGCGAACAAGAATCCAAGAGTAAAACAATTCAAAGTTTTTTTTTTTTTTTTTTTTTTTTTTAAAGGCTCGCGCCCGCGCGAGGTACCAAGCTCGCGCGCGCGCGGGCAAACGATTCAGAGGCCCAACGGAGGCCTCGCCCGCGCGCGGAAGGCCTGGGCAGAAATGCTCAGGCTGCAGAAAAAAAAAAAAGAAAGGATTCCGCGCTTGGTCCGACATGCCTTCAAATACAAATGCAATAACAGGGTGTAGGGAAACATGCCATAACAAGTCATGCTTTCAGAAGGCCTAAAAACAACCAGAAGTCTAAATCGATACAACAACAACATACTTCGATTTCAGATTACAATCCGAATACAAACTAATTTGAATAACAAAACATATCAAGTTCGAGTTCTAACATGCTTCAATCTTAAACTAGATAAACATGCTAATTCGACTTCTAAACCGAGTCTCACTTCTACTACTTGCCCTCGAAGCTAACCATGCCTCTTCTGACTTGTTCCTGCCCCACCTGTTGCCAAGTACACATACAAAACAAAGCAACAGCCGGATAACCGGTGAGAATGATAATCCCAGTAAAAGCAACATATCAAGTAATGAATATACAACATGCTATCAAACCACATATTCAAGTCGAAGTTAATGATATGCATGTCTTTAAAACCAGGATATCGATTCTGATAAACACGGGAGTATTGCTCTGCTTTTGGGATCCCGAGGATGAGATCACGTAACAACTCACCGACTCTCCCAATCGAGGTGGTGCCACGTATCCCACTCCTCTAGACTTTGAGCAACCATAATGAGTATGCTAGCACTAGGCGAAATACTACAACCTAGGCCACTCAATCATAGTTCCCAAACGTCTAACAAAAAGGGCGGTTCTGCCCGCTGAAATCAAAGTAGGCTCAAGATGAATGCATAACAGAAACATAACATAAGCCACATAACAAAAACTCAATCAATCAACAATTACAAGTTCCACGTGCTAGAACAAGTATCAATGCAATATGTGATTTAAAAATGGAAACTCGAGAACCAACAGTCCCGAGTATGCTATCGCTACGATGACTGCTTTTACCTTTCAATGTCGTAGATCCAACTCCGGACAAGCTACAACAAAAGATTGTATCAACAACTAGATAACCTAAACAACAAACAACGGTTCAAGGAAATCTCTTTACCGTTCTTCGTCAAACTCTCGACGAACAATGCTGCTAACACAGGGCTCGACACACTCCAACGAATCTGTACGAATACAAGATTTGATCAACAATCACGATCATTCACAAGCCAAGGCTTCACTCAATACCAAAAACGATTCGAAAACCCAAAACTCAAACCGACGGCATAACGACTATAAACTGAACAAACCGGCAACGCAGACAGCAGTTCAATACTGATAAAAACTCAATTCAATGCCCAAAACAACAATAACAAAGCAAACCCATCAATCTCAAAATCCACATTTTCGAAAATGGCTTCCAAAAATCATAACAAATCCGGACGTCGCTCTAATTCAAAACCGACAGATAATAAACGATCAGAACTCTGTCTAGAACAACATACTAGAATCTAAATCGATTCTAACAACCTCCGAAAAACAAAACATATCCGATCGGAGAAATACTTACAATATAACAGAGCTCTCACTGCAGTGATCGATAATCTGCCTTCAGAATTAATTTCTAACGGACGGATCGAGCTCGGACTGGATTTTGAAAGCTCAAAAGCTCCAAGAGGCGTCTTCAATGGAGTCTAGCCGATGGAAGGGAAGGAGAGGAAGGAAAAGAGACCAAGTCAAATGAATTCTAAGTGTAGAATATATATTAAACTCCAAATTTGCGTTTTAGTCCCTGAAATTTCCAAAATTTGCAAAAAGGACCCTGATCAAAATCAAATCGTGTCGAGAACTCTGTAATCTCTGATTAACTCAAATAAACTCATTTAAGATAAAAACAGGGCGTTACAATTCTCCCCCACTAAGAAGAGATTTCGTCCTCGAAATCAACGTGAACCACAAATCATAAGATAGAATAAAGAACTAAAGACAGTAAGAAGAACTCACGTCATCCGAACAACTCTGGAAAACGTTGTCTCATGACAGATTCTGTCTCCCAAGTCGCTTCCTCGACTCCGTGACGGCTCCACTGCACTTTCACCAACGGAATCAACTTGGTTCTGAGTTGCTTTTCTTTCCGATCAAGGATCTGAATCGGTCGCTCAAAATAGCTCAAGGTCTCGTCTAACTCGGCTTCGTCAGGCTGAAGGATATGAGAAATATCTGGTTGATACTTTCGCAGCATAGAGACGTGAAAAACGTCGTGAATACCAGATAAAGACGGAGGAAGTGCAAGTCTGTAGGCAAGATCGCCTATTTTCTCGAGAATTTCGTACGGACCGATGAATCTCGGAGATAACTTTCCTCTCTTACCGAATCTGACGGTGCCTCTGAACGGAGAAATTTTAAGGAATACACGGTCTCCCTGCTCAAAACTCAGAGGTCGACGTCTGACATTCGCATACTTCGCCTGTCTATCTTGAGCTGACTTCATTCTGGTCTGAATGATCTTAACCTGCTCTGCCATATCTCTAAGCATCTCCGGTCCCAAATCTGGTGACTCGGACAATTCATCCCAAAACAACGGAGATCGGCACTTTCTACCATACAAAGCCTCAAAAGGCGCCATACCGATACTCGCTTGGAAGCTGTTGTTGTAAGAAAACTCGACAAGAGGCAAAGAATCCTGCCAACTAGTGCCAAAGTCTAGCACTACCGCTCGCAGCATATCCTCCAACGTCTGGATAGTCCGCTCTGACTGTCCATCTGTCTGAGGATGATAAGCTGTACTCAGATGCAATCGAGTACCAAGTGCCCCCTGAAGACTGTGCCAGAAGTGAGAAGTGAATCTAGGATCTCTGTCTGAAACGATCGACTTCGGCACACCATGCAATCTCACAACATTGCTAACATAAAACTCAGCCATCTGATCATGACGATACGTCATCTTGTACGGAATAAAAACACGCAGACTTCGTCAATCGGTCGATCACTACCCAAATAGCATCGCATCCTCGAACGGATCGTGGTAGCTTCGTGACAAAATCCATAGAAATGTGATCCCATTTCCATTCAGGAACAGATAGGCTGTGCAAAAGATCACCTGGTCGCTTCCGCTCTGCTTTCACTTGCTGACAATTCAAACACCGAGATACAAATCTCGCAACATCGTCCTTCATTCTCTTCCACCAGAACTGACTCTTCAGATCGTTGTACATCTTACGACCTCCAGGATGAACGCTAAACCGACTGCAATGAGCCTCTCGGAGAATACGCTGTCTCAACTCCGAAATATCAGGCACAACAATACGGTTATTCACAAACAAAACGTCATCTCTAACCTGGAATTCTGACTGATGCCCAGTTCTGACTTTCTCTACCGAAACCTGAATGCTCGGCTCAGACTTCTGTGCTTCTCTGATTGCAACAAACAACTCCGGCTCGGCTTGAATAGCAAACACTCTGATAGTCTCCCTATCTGTTTCAAACTCTAAACCAGAAGTGCAACAATCATCGACCAACTGAGAAACACCGATAGTTGAAAGAGATAGAGAACAAAGCTTTCGGCTCAAGGCATCTGCAACTGCATTCGACTTCCCTGGATAATACTTGATCTCACAGTCGAAATCCTTCAACAGATCTAACCATCTTCTCTGTCTCATATTCAGCTCTGCCTGTGAAAACAAGTACTTAAGACTCTTATGATCAGAAAAGATCTCGAAAGACTTACCATAAAGATAGTGACGCCAGATCTTCAAAGCAAATACAATTGCTACAAGTTCAAGATCATGAACAGGATAACAAGTCTCGTGCGGTTTCAGCTGCCTCGATGCATACGCTATCACATGCTTATGCTGCATAAGAACACAACCCAAACCTCGGTTAGAAGCATCACAATACACTGTGAAACCTCCAGTACCCTTCGGAATAGAAAGAATTGGAGCACTGGTCAGTCTCCTCTTCAGATCAACAAAGCTAGCCTCACAATCTGAAGTCCAGACAAAAGGCGCATTCTTCTGAGTCAGCTGGGTAATAGGCTTGGCAATAGACGAGAAACCCTTGATGAAACGACGGTAATAACCAGCTAAACCCATGAAGCTTCGGATCTCAGGTACTGATGTCGGTCTAGGCCAATTCATAACCGCTTCGATTTTTCTGGGATCGACAGAAATCCCATCTTCAAAAATAATATGACCGAGAAAGACAACTCGATCTAACCAGAATTTGCATTTCGATAGCTTGGCAAACAACTGCTCAACTCGTAAAATCTGCAAGACGATTCTCAAGTGCTCTGCATGGTCAGTACGGTTCTTCGAGTAGATAAGAATATCATCGATGAAGATAATGACGAACTCATCTAAATAACGCTGAAAGATACGGTTCATCAAACCCATAAAAACAGCTGGAGCGTTAGTCAAACCGAACGGCATGACTATAAACTCAAAGTGACCATACCTCGTTGTGAATGCGGTCTTAGGAACATCTTCCTCTCGCACTCTCAGCTGATGGTAGCCTGACCTCAGATCAATCTTAGAGTAGACAGAAGAACCCTGCAGTTGATCAAACAAGTCATCTATTCGGGGTAAAGGATACCTGTTCTTAACTGTAGCCTGATTCAATTGGCGGTAGTCGATACAGAGCCGCATAGAACCATCCTTCTTCCGAACGAATAGAACAGGAGCACCCCAAGGCGATACACTAGGTCTGATGTATCCCTTGGCAATCAAATCCTCAAGCTGCTCCTTCAACTCTCTCAACTCAACAAGTGCCATACGATAAGGGGCTTTTGAAATAGGTTGAGTACCTGGCACTAAGTCAATGCTGAATTCAACCTCTCGAATGGGTGGCAATCCAGGAACATCTTCCGGAAACACATCAGCAAAATCTCTAACCACTGGTAAGTCAACCAAAGCTGGGCTAGATTTCAGTACATCAACCGCATAAACCAAAAATCCTTCTGCACCTTTCTGTAGCAAACGAGTCATAGATAACACTGAAATCAAAGAAATTCTAGATCGAGAACCCTTACCAAAGAATTTCCACTCGTCTGCCATTTCAGGTCTGAACCTGACAACCTTCAGAAAACAATCAACTGTCGCCCTGTACTTGGTTAAAGCATCTATCCCGACAATACAATCAAAATCTGACAGCCCAAGTACAATACAGTCGAATTCTAACAAATTCCCCTCGAAAAAAAATTCACAGTTCCTGACTAGTCGGACAGAAACAATTCCTCCACCCAAAGGTGAAGTAACAGCTACTACTGTAGGCAACAATTCAGTTGGCAAAGCTTGCAATAACACATATTTCTCAGAGATAAAGGAATGGGAAGCACCTGTATCTATCAAGACATGAGCAGAATGACCGAAAATCGAACAGTTACCTGCTATGACATCGTCAGGTGCTGCCTGAGCCTGATCCTCTGTCAATGCAAAGACTCGTGCTTGCTGTCTCGGAGGCTGATTTGCACTAGAGCTACCTCCCTGTCTGTTCTGCTGTTTCTCGGGTTGGAAAGAGTGCACTGCAGACGACTGCCTCTCCGGCTGAGCTGCAAGTCTAGACGAACTCCCACTCTGAGCTCTATCTCTATTACGTTGAGGGCACACTTTAGAGAAGTGTCCCGGTTGCTGACATGTGTTACAATTGCCGAAGACTCCCACACACTGATCCGGTGAGTGTCTTCCTCCACACTTGCTGCAGTACAAGGATGATGACCCAGAACTCGGTCCTGAACCGAATTGCTTCGAACCACTGGAACTGGACGAATTGTTCCCCTGTCTCTTGAACTATTTAGCTCTTGCCTTGTACTGATCCTTTCTGTTTCCCCCACTGTTTCCACCTTCATACCTCTGCTGCTGGTTCTGATGTTGGGGTGGCTGATTCTAGTACTGAGATGGTTGGTTCTGATACTGCCTCTGCTGCTGAGGTGCCCCCTGATTACCTCTTTGCCTCCACAAGCCTGCTTCTGCTCCCTTTGCGTAATTCATGGCATCCGCAAAGTTGCTAGGCCTGTTGGTGTTAACCAACGTGAAGACATCGGGGTTCAACCCGTTGATGAACTGATCTGCCTTAGCTTCTTCATCTCCGGCAATTAGCGCTGCAAAACGCAACAGACTATCGAACTTAGCCACGTACTCTTCAATGTTCAGATTCCCTTGTCTCAGATTTGCAAACTCTGCTCCCTTATCCTTGCGATACGAGATAGGGAAAAACCGCTTATAAAATTCAGATTTAAAAAGAGTCCAAGTAACCTCTGTACCTCTACTCTCAATTGCTTTCTTTGTCATGATCCACCAGCTCTTAGCACCACCACGCAGCTGATTAATTACTAACCTGATTTGGCGGTCATCTGTGTAGTCAATGGAATCAAACAACTGATCCATATCATCCAACCAACTCTCGCAGTCAACTGGATTTTCTGAACCCATCAATAACGGCGGATTGAAAGACTGAAACCTCTTCAGCAAGGTTTCCACAGGCGTTGCTGAAGCATCCAACTGATCAACTTCAGTGCTAGCTTGCTCAGTCGCAGGGATAACTGGTGGTGTGTTTCTGTTTATCACTCGACGAGGACCCATCTGATAATCAAAGGTTAGCACACGAGATATCTCAATCGCTACCATCAGTGCCCTTACAACCGCTTGGAATACCGAATACCAGTCGAGAACAGAAACAGTTATATCTCAAGTAGATCATGCTTTATTAATTTAAATCACACAACCATGTAATTCAATTAATGCTCAAACAATAAAGCATGCTCGCATGGAATTAAATACACAATTAAATACTTCAAACACATGCGAGGAGTCATTACACACAGACTCGATCTACCCCGCTTACTCTAGTTCGACCAAGAATCTTAAGGCTCTGATACCACTTAATGTGAGACCTCGATTCTAAACCACTAATCTCGGATTAAACAACGAGTAAGCGAACAAGAATCCAAGAGTAAAACAATTCAAAGTTTTTTTTTTTTTTTTTTTTTAAAAGGCTCGCGCCCGCGCGAGGTACCAAGCTCGCGCGCGCGCGGGCAAACGATTCAGAGGCCCAACAGAGGCCTCGCGCGCGCGCGAGGAACGCCTCGCCCGCGCACGGAAGGCCTGGGCAGAAATGCTCAGGCTGCAGAAAAAAAAAAAGAAAGGATTCCGCGCTTGGTCCGACATGCCTTCAAATACAAATGCAATAACAGGGTGTAGGGAAACATGCCATAACAAGTCATGCTTTCAGAAGGCCTAAAAACAACCAGAAGTCTAAATCGATACAACAACAACATACTTCGATTTCAGATTACAATCCGAATACAAACTAATTCGAATAACAAAACATATCAAGTTCGAGTTCTAACATGCTTCAATCTTAAAATAGATAAACATGCTAATTCGACTTCTAAACCGAGTCTCACTTCTACTACTTGCCCTCGAAGCTAACCATGCCTCTTCTGACTTGTTCCTGCCCCACCTGTTGCCAAGTACACATACAAAACAAAGCAACAGCCGGATAACCGGTGAGAATGATAATCCCAGTAAAAGCAACATATCAAGTAATGAATATACAACATGCTATCAAACCACATATTCAAGTCGAAGTTAATGATATGCATGTCTTTAAAACCAGGATATCGATTCTGATAAACACGGGAGTATTGCTCTGCTTTTGGGATCCCGAGGATGAGATCACGTAACGACTCACCGGCTCTCCCAATCGAGGTGGTGCCACGTATCCCACTCCTCTAGACTTTGAGCAACCATAATGAGTATGCTAGCACTAGGCGAAATACTACAACCTAGGCCACTCAATCATAGTTCCCAAACGTCTAACAAAAAGGGCGGTTCTGCCCGCTGAAATCAAAGTAGGCTCAAGATGAATGCATAACAGAAACATAACATAAGCCACATAACAAAAACTCAATCAATCAACAATTACAAGTTCCACGTGCTAGAACAAGTATCAATGCAATATGTGATTTAAAAAGGGAAACTCGAGAACCAACAGTCCCGAGTATGCTATCCCGCTACGATGACTGCTTTTACCTTTCAATGTCGTAGATCCAACTCCGGACAAGCTACAACAAAAGATTGTATCAACAACTAGATAACCTAAACAACAAACAACGGTTCAAGGAAATCTCTTTACCGTTCTTCGTCCAACTCTCGACGAACAATGCTGCTAACACAGGGCTCGACACACTCCAACGAATCTGTACGAATACAAGATTTGATCAACAATCACGATCATTCACAAGCCAAGGCTTCACTCAATACCAAAAACGATTCGAAAACCCAAAACTCAAACCGACGGCATAACGGCTATAAACTGAACAAACCGGCAACGCAGACAGCAGTTCAATACTGATAACAACTCAATTCAATGCCCAAAACAACAATAACAAAGCAAACCCATCAATCTCAAAATCCACATTTTCGAAAATGGCTTCCAAAAATCATAACAAATCCGGACGTCGCTCTAATTCAAAACCGACAGATAATAAACGATCAGAACTCTGTCTAGAACAACATACTAGAATCTAAATCGATTCTAACAACCTCCGAAAAACAAAACATATCCGATCGGAGAAATACTTACAATATAACAGAGCTCTCACTGCAGTGATCGATAATCTGCCTTCAGAATTAATTTCTAACGGACGGATCGAGCTCGGACTGGATTTTGAAAGCTCAAAAGCTCCAAGAGGCGTCTTCAATGGAGTCTAGCCGATGGAAGGGAAGGAGAGGAAGGAAAAGAGACCAAGTCAAATGAATTCTAAGTGTAGAATATATATTAAACTCCAAATTTGCGTTTTAGTCCCTGAAATTTCCAAAATTTGCAAAAAGGACCCTGATCAAAATCAAATCATCTCGAGAACTCTGTAATCTCTAATTAACTCAAATAAACTCATTTAAGATAAAAACAGGGCGTTACATGCGATGTCACTATTTGATCTTCAAGATGTATTGCATAGTTATCGAATCTCGAACGACTCTCGATATACCAATGGTTGTTGATTCGATCGGGATATTTGGATGAAGAGACCATACTGTACGCTAACCAAAATCTATTGGTTCTTGCAGGCACTATCAGTGATACCTAGGGAATCATGGGGCGATGTTGCTAGGCGCTCTTACCATGATTCGATGGGCAAGTCGGAAATTGTTGTTCCGAGTCACAAGGAGTTGTGAGCCCACGGCTAGCTGTATCCCTGAACCATTGAGGGTCACACAGAGTAATGGATTTTTAATCCCCGTTGAGATAGTTAAATTTAAAGAGTTAAATTTAATGAACAAAGAAGTTGGACTTCTTAATTATGAGTAGAGGAGTAAGATTTCCTAAAATGACATAGGGATGGGCATTTTTGGAAATCACTGAATTCGGATTCAGAAAAACTTATCTTGACTTTAAAAGGTGCAGAAATGGTTTATGTGCACATTGGTAAAATCGGTTTATCAATCGGAGTCATGATGAATTTTATATTAATTTTTGAACATGCGGGCTTTGCTTGTCGGGCTTGAACTTATGACTAATGGGCCCTAAGCTGTTAGTGGCCTACATTATAAATAAGTTATTGCAGTACAGAAATTACACACAACAAGGTCACAATTTTCGAAAAAACCCTATTTTTCTCTCAGTAGTGGCCGCCCCCCTTCTCCCCTCTGCTCGGAAAATCCAGTCTATGAATTTTGAATTGCAGTCTGGTTTAACGGATCAAATTCGTTAATCTCTTCGTAGAAACTTCTGATAGATTTTCTAGTGCAATCTATCAGAGGGATTAAATATCCGTTCATGGACCTGATTGAAGAACAGTTCGTCCATCAGTTCCAGGGATATACAACAAGAGCAGAGAAATCTGTTGGTATCCAAAAATCTCGATTCGAGATTCAAGGTAAAAATTTATAATCGTTATTTAATTTTTACACACACAATTTAATCGTAAGGTTGATACCCATTATGGAATCGTTCCATATAAAATTTTTAAACTTCCGCTGCACCGGGTATCAATCCTGATTGATCTGATCGCCGCGTTCTCCAACAGTGGTATCAGAGCCAGGTTGCTCAGATCAAGCGATTAAATTAATTGATTGTACAAAAATTTTTTAGGCCTCGGTTTTTGAAACAAAATAAATATTTTAAAATAAAAAAAAAATTTCGGGCAAAAACCCGGGCGGCGATTGGATCGCTGCCCGGGGGGGGGGGGGGCCGCGCTGGTCGCTGCCCCAGCGCTGCCCAAGGCAGCGCACGGCGCTGCCCGGCCCGACCCCATTAGGGCGCGGGCAGCCCGGGAATGTCCCGGGCGGCCCGCGGGAAAAATTAATTTTTAATTTTTAAATTAAATTTTAATATGTTAAAATTCTATTTTTGGTCCGATCGAAAATTGTTTTTGATTGGTCCACGAGGCGTCGGATCGAATTGTTCGAGTCCGAAAATTTTAAAATTGATTTTTGGATAAATTTGAATTTTTGGAAAATTTAAATATTTTATCCGTTAAATTGAATTTTGAAATTAATTATTTTTGGTACAATTGATGATAAGATATGATCTTATAGATATATTGATAAAATATGATTTTATATATAAAATTGGATTTTATAGATAAAATATGATTTTATTTGATAAAAAGATAAAATATGATTTTGTATGTAAAATAAGATTTTATATATAAAATATGATTTTATCCTTTTAAATTTAAATTGCCATTGCATGTTATCCAATAAATTAATTTTGAATTAAATGTTATTGGATAAGGATGATCGATTGCCATGACCAATTTTTTAGGTGTATGTTAGGAATTTACATTTGTTTTTATTGTTGTTGGTTTTATTAATGAGCCTGGTTTATGGCCCAATATGAATTGTCATATGTAATAAAAGTGGGCTTGGTTTATGGCCCGTTTCCACCCCTTAAAAATGTATCCCCTACTTGTCATTGACATTTATTGTAAATACATTAGATTTAGTGGGAGATGAAGATTTCAAGACGGTGGTGGGCCCAGCAGACAATAAAGACAGAAGAAATGTAAATTGGAAGCTCAATGTAATAGGATTGCATTGCATACTGCATATTACCTAGGATTGGACTAAGACTCGTGATTGGCAACCACGGGTCGATTAGAAATGGAATCGATCATCTTATATAATATGTGATATTATAGTTGTATGCATGTTTTAGACAAAATTGTGTGAATCCGGCAAGCATACAAAAATTTTAAAAATGATGAGAAAAATTTTCATAATTAAAATCCCTCATTTTAAATATGATTTAAAATTGATATCAAGATAAAAAAAAGAAATTTAAATTTGTTTAAATGTTCCTACCTTCCATCAACGATCAATGTATGAGATGCTACCCGCGGATACGGTCTGGCTCATATTATTGGGGGGGCCCGTTCGTCGAAAAGTTGTACATTGGGTCGACACATGTTGTAAGTTGAGTGGAACTCCCATGGGATCGGCTCATATTATTTGGGGTTCCACATGGCGACCGTCCATCACAACTTAATATTGATGGGTCATCTTGACATGTCACAATAATCGGCGTCATATTATTGGGCCCTTATTGGACATGAGGTAAACACGTGGAGGTTTCTTTGGAAGCAATTGGGCTCTACCTTTTGAAAATTATGGTTGGCTGATATTATTCGGGACCATAGTTTGTCAATTGGACTCCATGTTCTCACTAAGGAAAACAGTTTCTCGTTTTCACTAGAGGGTAGTGAAATCGTTAAAATAGTGGGAGTGAGAATCATAAAATAAATTTCGCCTATTTTATGTCTTAGTAAATTACTTAAACAATCACTGATATTTGTCTGTTTCTTTTCAGTATTTCATAAAGATGAATTCGCGTAATCCACTTTTCTCGATCCTCGAACAAAATAAGTTGACTGGCGCAAACTATACGGAATGGTTCCATAAGTTGAAGATTGTCTTGACTTCGGAGAAGATGCTCTACGTGTTAGAAAAATCTCCTCCGAAGGAAGCACCAGCTGACATAAATCCGGAAGAGTTAGCCAAACTTGATACATGGTGGGACCATGATATCAAGGCCAAATGCTATATGCAAGCCTCGATGTCTGATTAACTCCAGAGGTGATTTGAGGACACCGTGAATGCTGCTGACATTCACGTACAACTCAAGGAACTTTTTGGGGATCAATCGAGGGCTGAAAGGTTCGCTACTGTAAAGGAGCTAATGACGTGTCGCATGCGTGAAGGGACTTCGGTCCGTGATCATGGGGTATGAGTGATTTGGCTCATACAGAAGTTGGTAACCCTTGATTTGGTGTTGGAGCATGAACTCAACGTGGACTTACTACTTCTGTCTCTTCCTTCTTCGTTTGACGGATTTGTGGTGAATTTTAATATGAACAAGATAGAGGCCTCCCTTGAAGAGATGGTCAATATGCTTGTGACATATGAATCCACATTAAAGAAGGATAAACCGACTTTCTTGGTGGGCTCCTCTTCTTCTGCTAAGAAGGGGCCAAGTACAAAGGGTAAGAAACGTTCTGCCCCACCCAAGAAAATCGAACCCGAGAAGAAGTACAAGACAAAGGCTTCAAATATGGAAAAATCCAAGGATGTTTGCCATTACTGCAAGAAGCCCGGTCATTGGAAGCGTAACTGCAAAGAATATCTAGAGCAGTTGCGAACTGCGAAGGGTATGTTCTATATTGAAATAAATGTTTCACTTAATGCTACTTCTTGGGTATTGGATACCGGATGTGGATCTCACATTTGCAATGATTTGCAGGTGATGACAAGAAGTCGCAGGCTTAGAATGGGTGAGACCCAGCTGAGGCTCGGAAATGGTTCCAGAGTTGAAGCTAAAGCTGTGGGAGATGTTTATTTATTTTTGCAAAACGGTTTTAAGTTACTTTTAAGAGATGTTTTATTTGTTCCGGATTTGATTAAAAACATTATTTCTATTTCTATGCTTGATAGAGATGGTTATTCTTGCAATTTTGTGAATGGGATTTGCAATATTTACAAGAATGAATGTTTGATTGGAAATAGACAACTTGAAAACGATCTATACAACTTAAAACTAAAAGACGTTCCAATAAATTATGTTGATAAACCGGCAACAACAAACAAAAGGAAAATTGATAGCCAAAACCCAGCAAACCTTTGGCATGCTAGGCTAGGTCATATTTCCTCAAGGAGGATGAACAAGCTAGTGGGAGAGGGCATGTTTGATATGTCTGATATTAACTCTCTACCTACTTGTGAATCCTGCCTAAAAGGAAAAATGACTAAATCTCCTTTTAAGGGGAAACCTAAGCGTAGTCAAAATCTGTTGGATTTGATCCATACAGATGTTTGTGGTCCATTTAGAGTTGGTACTCAATATGGCCACACCTACTTCATTACCTTTACTGATGATTATTCGAGGTATGGGTATTTATATTTAATGAAATATAAGTCTGAAGCATTTGAAAAGTTCAAAGAATTCAAGGCTGAAGTAGAAAACAAGCTAGGTAAAAGTATTAAAGCACTTCGATCGGATCGAGGTGGAGAATACTTAAGTACCGAGTTTTTGGACTATCTAAAAGAGAATGGGATTATCTCTCAGTGGACTCCTCCTATGACACCACAGCTTAATGGTGTATCGGAGCGTCGTAATCGAACTTTGTTGGACATGGTTCGGTCCATGATGAGCTTCACTGAGCTTCCACCTTCGTTTTGGGGCTATGCGCTTGAAACGGCGGTATTGTTGTTGAACAACGTCCACACTAAAGCAGTTGACAAAACACCATACGAGTTATGGATGGGAAAAGCTCCTAAGTATTCGTACATGAGGATTTGGGGATATCCTGCTTACGTGAAGCGGACAGTGGGAGATAAGTTGGATAGTCGATCCAGCTTATGTTATTTTGTAGGGTATCCGAAGAATTCAATCGGATATTATTTCTATTATCCTGCTGAAACAAAGGTGTTTGTTTCAAGGAATGCCACCTTCTTGGAGATGGAGTTCTTATTGGATAAGAAAGGCGAGATGATGGAACTCGAAGAAATTCGAGAAGAACCCAAAATACAAAATAACGATCCTACACCTCAGAAACCATTGATAGAAACACCTGTACCTAGAAGATCCGAGAGGACTTCTAGACCTCCTATTCGATATGGTCTTCTTCTTGAAGGGGATCAAGATGAACCCGATGTTGGATGTGATCCAAGAAACTTCAAGGAAGCAATTTCTGATGCGGATTCAAATTTATGGCTTGAAGCTATGCAGTCGGAAATATATTCGATGCATACAAACCAAGTTTGGTCTTTAGTAGATCCTCCCGATGGAATTGTTCCAATAGGGTGTAAATGGATCTACAAGAGAAAGCTTGGGCCTGATGGTAAGGTATTGACCTACAAGGCGCGATTGGTGGCGAAAGGTTATACTCAAAGACAAGGAGTTGACTATGATGAAACCTTTTCACCAGTTGCAATGTTCAAGTCCATAAGAATCCTTATTGCCATAGTTGCTTGGTATGACTATGAGATATGGCAAATGGATGTGAAGACTGCTTTTCTTAATGGAGACATTAAGGAAGAAATCTATATGAATCAGCCTGAGGGTTACACATCCATGGGAAGCGAGCATAAGGTATGCAAGCTTCAGAGATCAATTTATGGTCTAAAACAAGCATCAAGAAGTTGGAACCAGAAATTTGATGAAACAATAAAGAATTTTGGTTTCATCAAGAACCCGGAGGAACCATGCGTGTACAAGAAAGTAGTTAAGGATACTGTGAAATTCTTAGTACTTTATGTTGATGACATCCTACTCATTGGGAATGATGTAGGGATGTTGCAGTCAACAAAGATATGGTTATCAGGTAGATTCTCGATGAAGGATTTGGTTGAGGCATCCTATATTCTAGGGATACAGATCTATAGAGATAGATCTAAGAGAATGATAGGACTCACTCAATCAACCTACATCGACACCATATTGAAACGGTTTTCAATGGATGGGTCCAAGAGAGGACATCTACCCATGTGTCATGGAGTTTCTCTATCCAAGTCTATGTGTCCCAAGACTGATGAAGAGATAGAGAAAATGACACATGTACCATATGCGTCAGCCATAGGTAGTATCATGTATGGGATGATATCTACCAGACCGGATGTAGCATTTGCTCTGAGTGTCACAAGCAGATATCAAGCTAATCCCGGTCAAATGCATTGGAAAGCCGTGAAGGACATTCTTAAGTACTTACGAAGGACTAAGAATATGTTCATGGTATATGGAGGAAGAGAACTAAAATTGGAAGGCTATACCGACTCTAGCTTCCAAAGTGACGTGGATGACTCGAAGTCAACCTCTGGATTTGTGTTCATGCTCAATGGCGGTGCTGTCTCTTGGAAGAGTTCCAAGCAGGACACCACAGCGGATTCTACCACTGAGGCTGAATACATTGCAGCATCAGCTGCTGATAAAGAGGCCGTTTGGATGAGGAATTTTGTCCAAGAGTTGGGCGTCATTCCTGAAGTTGTTGGTCCAGTCCCGGTGTACTGTGACAACACGGGTGCCGTTGCTCAGGCAAAGGAACCAAGGTCTCATCAAAGATCCAAACACGTACTGAGGAAATACCACATCATCCGGGAGATTGTGGAAAGAGGAGACATCACTGTCGAAAGAGTGGCCTCTGCAGACAATATCGCTGATCCACTTACTAAGCCCTTGCCAGGACCATTATTTGACAAACATCGCGAAGCAATGAGTCTACGTAGTATGACTAGTTGGCTATAGGGCAAGTGGGAGATTGAAAGAGTGGGTGCCCGATGAGCCAACTTGTGGCTAAGGGCTTTGATGACTCTTTGTATAAACAATCTTTTGTTTAAATATAATTTACACTTTTATTAATGGCAATGACTTTATCTTTCTTCATATTGTTATATTGTGATATACTATTGTTGTTTTGATAAAGACCTTGAATATACTATAGTGTATGTAAGATGTGGTAGAACATGGAGATGTCTATCATGAAACACATCTTATAGTCACTGTATATTCTAAACTGTTCCTAGTCGATTGAGCCGTACGATAATAAGGATAAGGATCGCTCGAGTTTGAGACTAGAATTTGCGATGCAGAGTACCACGTTTCATTGGTAAGGAACATAGAGATGTTCGAAACATGCAAATGGATATTCATACGATGAATGATCGAACTACCCTATCCGGACTTTCCAAGTGGTTATCACTTATCGAGTGGATAAAGTCCGCGGTTTTGGTTGTACACCATTAGTCCTTACTACTTGAAACATCATTGAGACTCTATATGCTAGTACTGTGCTTTGACTCGTTTACCGACTCTATTGGGGTCATCAGGTGTCGGGATTGGGTACAGTTACAACACATATAGGAGTCGATGCTTTGTTGTCAAGGATTCACCACATACTTGCGAGTGTGGATATCCTATGCGATCTGAGGAGATATTAGTGTGACGAATCTCTGGCCAGAGTACATGATGTGTTTTAAGAAATGGTTTCTTAGTAACACATGCGATGTCACTATTTGATCTTCAAGATGTATTGCATAGTTATCGAATCTCGAACGACTCTCGATATACCAATGGTTGTTGATTCGATCGGGATATTTGGATGAAGGGACCGTACTGTACGCTAACCAAAATCTATTGGTTCTTGCAGGCACTATCAGTGATACCTAGGGAATCATGGGGCGATGTTGCTAGGCGCTCTTACCATGATTCGATGGGCAAGTCGGAAATTGTTGTTCCGAGTCACAAGGAGTTGTGAGCCCACGGCTAGCTGTATCCCTGAACCATTGAGGGTCACACAAAGTAATGGATTTTTAATCCCCGTTGAGATAGTTAAATTTAAAGAGTTAAATTTAATGAACAAAGAAGTTGGACTTCTTAATTATGAGTAGAGGAGTAAGATTTCCTAAAATGACATACGGATGGGCATTTTTGGAAATCACTGAATTCGGATTCAGAAAAACTTATCTTGACTTTAAAAGGTTCAGAAATGGTTTCTGTGCACATTGGTGAAATCGGTTTATCAATCGGAGTCATGATGAATTTTATATTAATTTCTGAACATGCGGGCTTTGCTTGTCGGGCTTCAACTTATGACTAAAGGGCCCTAAGCTGTTAGTGGCCTACATTATAAATAATTTATTGCAGTTCAGAAATTACACACAACAAGGTCATAATTTTCGAAAAACCCTTATTTTTCTCTCAGTAGTGGCCGCCCCCCTTCTCCCCTCTGCTCGGAAAATTTAGTCTGTGAATTTTGAATTGCAGTCTGGTTTAACAGATCAAATTCGTTAATCTCTTCGTAGAAACTTCTGATAGATTTTCTAGTGCAATCTATCAGAGGGATTAAATATCCGTTCGTGGACCTGATTGAAGAACAGTTCGTCCATCAGTTCCAGGGATATACAACAAGAGCAGAGAAATCTGTTGGTGTCCAAAAATCTCGATTCGAGATTAAAGGTAAAAATTTATAATCGTTATTTAATTTTTACACACACAATTTAATCGTAAGGTTGATACCCATTATGGAATCGTTCCATGTAAAATTTTTAAACTTCCGCTGCACCGGGTATCAATCCTGATTGATCTGATCGCCGCGTTCTCCAATACTTGAGGACCGTACTGTAGATTTTGAGAGTTGAGCAGTTGTTTGCCAAGCTGTCTAAGTGTGAATTCTGGTTAGATTGAGTTGTCTTTCTCGGTCATATTATTTCTGAAGATGGGATTTCTGTCGATCCCAGCAAGATTGAAGCGGTTATGAATTGGCCTAGACCTACTTCAGTGCCAGAGATCCGAAGCTTCATGGGTTTAGCTGGATATTACCGTCGTTTCATCGAGGGTTTCTCATCTATTGCCAAGCCAATTACCCAGCTGACTCAGAAGAATGCGCCTTTTGTTTGGACTCCAGATTGTGAGGCTAGCTTTGTTGATCTGAAGAGGAGACTGACCAGTGCTCCAATTATTTCTATTCCGAAGGGTACTGGAGGTTTCACAGTCTATTGTGATGCTTCTAACCGAGGCTTGGGTTGTGTTCTTATGCAGCATAAGCATGTGGTGGCATATGCATCGAGGCAGCTGAAACCGCACGAGACTCGTTATCCGGTTCATGATCTTGAACTAGCTGCGATCGTCTTTGCTTTGAAGATCTGGCGTCACTATCTTTATGGTGAGTCCTTCGATATCTTTTCTGATCATAAGTGTCTTAAGTACTTGTTTTCTCAGGCAGAGCTTAATATGAGACAGAGAAGATGGTTAGATCTGTTGAAGGATTTCGACTGTGAAATCAAGTATTATCCGGGAAAGTCGAATGCAGTTGCTGTTGGAAAACTGGCGGTCAGATCAATCACGATTGATACCCGGTGCAGCGGAAGTTTAAAATTTTTATCATGGAACAATTCCATGGTGTGGGTATCAACCATTCAACGATTAAATTATTGTGTGTGTAAAATTCAAATAACAATTATTAAATTTTACCTCCAATCTCGCAATGAGATTAATGGACACCAACAGATTTGATCTGCTCTTGTTGTCTCTCCCTGGAACCGATGAACTCCTTCAATCAGGTCCACGAACAGAGGTTTAATTCCTCTGATAGATTGCACAAGAAAATCTATCAGAAGTTTTCTGCGAAGAGAATAAACGAATCTGATTCGTTATTCCTTACTGCGATTCAAAATCACAGACCGGAAAATCTCGGGCAGAGTATGGGGAGGGTTCGGCCGAAACAATCTTTGAGAGGAACTAGGGTTTTCGATTTTTTGCTCTCAAAAATTATGACCTGTTGTGTGTAATTTCTGTACTGAAATAACTTATTTATAATGCAGGCCACTAACACCTTAGGGCCCATTAGTCATAAGCTAGGGCCCGACAAGCAAAGCCCGCACGTTCAGAAATTAATATAAAATTCATCGTGACTCCGATTGATGAACCGATTTCACCAATGTGCACAGAAACCATTTCTGCACATTTTAAAGTCAAAATAAATTTTCCTGAATCCGAATTCAGTGGTTTCCAAAAATGCTCATCCCTATGTCATTTTAGGAAATCCTACTCCCTTACTCTTATTTAAGAAGTCCAACTCCTTAGTTCATTAAATTTAACTCTTTAAATTTAACTATCTCAACGGGGATTAAAACTCCATTACACTGTGTGACCCTCAATGGTTCAGGGATACAGCTAGCCGTGGGCTCACAACTCCTTGTGACTCGGAACAACACTTTCCGACTTGCCCAACGAATCAAGGTAAAGCGCCTAGCAACATCGCCCCATGATTCCCTAGGTATCACTGATAGTGCCTACAAGAACCAGTAGATTTTGGTTAGCGTACAGTACGGTCCCTTCATCCATATATCCCGATCGAATCAACAACCATTGGTATATCGAGAGTCGCTCAAGATTCGATAACTATGCAATACATCTTGAAGATCAAATTAGTGACATCGCATGTGCTACTAAGAAACCATTTCTTAAATCACATCAAGTACTCTGGCCAGAGATTTGTCACACTAATATCTCCTCAGATCGCATAGGATATCCACACTCGCAAGTATGTGGTGAATCCTTGACAACAATGCATCGACTCCTATATGTGTCGTAACTGTACCCAATCTCGACACCTGATGACCCCCATAGAGTCGGTAAACGAGTCAAAGCACAGCACTAGCATATAGAGTCTCCATGATGTTTCAAGTCGTAAGGACTAATGGTGTACAACCAAAACCGCGGACTTTATCCACTCGATAAGTGATAACCACTTGGAAAGTCCGGATAGGGTAGTTCGACTATTCATCCTATGAATATCCATTTGCATGCTTCGAACATCTCCATGTTCCCTACCAATGAAACGTGGTACTCCGCATCGCAAATGCTAGTCTCAAACTCGAGCGATCCTTATCCTTATTATCGGACGGCTCAATCGACTAGGAACAGTTTAGAATATACAGTGACTATAAGATGTATTTCATGATAGACATCTCCATGTTCTACCACATCTTACATACACTATAGTATATTCAAGGTCTTTATCAAAACAACAATAGTATATCACAATATAACAATATGAAGTAATATAAAGTCATTGCCATTAAAAAGTGTAAATAATATTAAACAAAAGATTGTTTATACAAAGAGTCATCAAAGCCCATAGCCACACAGTTGGCTCACTGGGCACCCACTCTTACAATCTCCCACTTGCCCTATAGCCAACTAGTCATACTACGTAGACCCATTGCTTCGCGATGTTTGTCAAACAATGGTCCTGGCAAGGGCTTAGTAAGCGGATCAGCGATATTGTCTGCAGAGGCCACTCGTTCGACAGTGATGTCTCCTCTTTCCACAATCTCCCGGATGATGTGGTATTTCCTCAGTACGTGTTTGGATCTTTGATGAGACCTTGGTTCCTTTGCTTGAGCAACGGCACCCGTGTTGTCGCAGTACACCGGGACTGGACCAACAAATTTAGGAATGACGCCCAACTCTTGGACGAAATTCCTCATCCAAACGGCCTCTTTAGCAGCAGCTGATGCTGCAATGTATTCAGCCTCAGTGGTGGAATCCGCTGTGGTGTCCTGCTTGGAACTCTTCCAAGAGACAGCACCGCCATTGAGCATGAACACAAATCCAGAGGTAGACTTCGAGTCATCCACATCACTTTGGAAGCTAGAGTCGGTATAGCCTTCCAGTTTGAGTTCTCGTCCTCCATAAACTATGAACATATTCTTAGTCCTTCGCAAGTACTTAAGAATGTCCTTCACGGCTTTCCAATGCATTTGACCAGGATTAGACTGATATCTGCTCGTGACACTCAGAGCAAATGCTACATCCGGTCTGGTAGATATCATCCCATACATGATACTACCTATAGCTGACGCATATGGTACATGTGTCATATTCTCTATCTCTTCATCAGTCTTGGGACACATAGACTTGGATAGAGAAACTCCATGACACATGGGTAGATGTCCTCTTTTGGACCCATCCATTGAAAACCGTTTCAATATGGTATCGATGTAGGTTGATTGAGTGAGTCCTATCATTCTCTTAGACCTATCTCTATAGATCTGTATCCCAAGAATGTAGGATGCCTCTCCCAAATCCTTCATCGAAAATCTACCTGATAACCATATCTTTGTTGACTGCAACATCCCTACATCATTCCCAATGAGTAGGATGTCATCAACATAAAGTACTAAGAATGTCACAGCATCCTTAACTACTTTCTTGTACACGCAAGGTTCCTCCGGGTTCTTGATGAAACCAAAATCTTTAATTGTTTCATCAAATTTCTGGTTCCAACTTCTTGATGCTTGTTTTAGACCATAAATTGATCTCTGAAGCTTGCATACCTTATGCTCGCTTCCCATGGATGTGAACCCCTCAGGCTGCTTCATATAGATTTCTTCCTTAATGTCTCCATTAAGAAAAGCAGTCTTCACATCCATTTGCCATATCTCATAGTCATACCATGCAGCTATGGCAATAAGGATTCTTATGGACTTGAACATAGCAACTGGTGAAAAGGTTTCATCATAGTCAACTCCTTGCCTTTGAGTATAACCTTTCGCCACCAATCGTGCCTTGTAGGTCAATGCCTTACCATCAGGCCCAAGCTTTCTTTTGTAGATCCATTTACACCCTATTGGAACAATTCCATCGGGAGGATCTACCAAAGACCAAACTTGGTTTGTATGCATCGAATCCAATTCTGACTGCATAGCTTCAAGCCATAAATTCGAATCCGCATCAGAAATTGCTTCCTTGAAGTTTCTTGGATCACATCCAATGTCGGGTTCATCTTGATCCCCTTCAAGAAGAAGACCATATCGAATAGGAGGTCTAGAAGTCCTCTCGGATCTTCTAGGTTCAGGCGTGTCCAGCAATGGTTCCTGAGGTGTAGGATCGTTATTTTGTATTTCGGGTTCTTCTCGAACTTCTTCGAGTTCCATCATCTCGCCTTTCTTATCCAATAAGAACTCCTTCTCCAAGAAGGTGGCATTCCTAGAAACAAACACCTTTGTTTCAGCAGGATAATAGAAATAATATCCGATTGAATTCTTCGGATACCCTACAAAATAACATAAGCTGGATCGACTATCCAACTTGTCTCCCACTGTCCGCTTCACGTAAGCAGGACATCCCCAAATCCTCAAGTACGAATACTTAGGAGCTTTGCCATTCCATAACTCGTATGGTGTTTTGTCCACTGCTTTAGTGTGGACGTTGTTCAACAACAATACCGCCGTTTCAAGCGCATAGCCCCAAAACGAAGGTGGAAGCTCAGTGAAGCTCATCATAGATCGAACCATGTCCAACAAAGTTCGATTACGACGCTCCGATACACCATTAAGCTGTGGTGTCATAGGAGGAGTCCACTGAGAGAGAATCCCATTCTCCTTCAGATAGTCCAAAAACTCGGTACTCAAGTATTCTCCACCTCGATCCGATCGAAGTGCCTTAATACTTTTACCTAGCTTGTTTTCTACTTCAGCCTTGAATTCTTTGAACTTTTCAAATGCTTCAGACTTATATTTCATTAAATATAAATACCCATACCTTGAATAATCATCAGTAAAGGTAATGAAGTAGGTGTGGCCATGTTGAGTCCCTACTCTAAATGGACCACAAACATCTGTATGGATCAAATCCAACAGATTCTGACTACGCTCAGGTTTCCCCTTAAAAGGAGATTTAGTCATTTTTCCTTTTAGGCAGGATTCACAAGTAGGTAGAGAGTTAATATCAGACATATCAAACATGCCCTCTCCCACTAGCTTGTTCATCCTCTTTGAGGAAATATGACCTAGCCTAGCGTGCCAAAGGTTTGCCGGGTTTTGACTATCGATTTTCCTTTTGTTTGTTGTAGCCGGTTTATCAAAATAATTAATTGGAACGTCTTTTAGTTTTAAATTGTATAGATCGTTTTCAAGTTGTCCATTTCCAATTAAACATTCATTCTTGTAAATATTGCAAATCCCATTCACAAAATTACAAGAATAACCATCTCTATCAAGCATAGAAATAGAAATAATGTTTTTAATTAAATCTGGCACAAATAAAACATCTCTCAACAATAATTTAAAACCATTCTGCAAAATCAAACAAACATCTCCAATGGCCGTAGCTTCAACTCTGGAACCATTCCCGAGCCTCAGCTGGGTCTCACCCATTCTAAGCCTGCGACTTCTTGTCATCACCTGCAAATCATTGCAAATGTGAGATCCACATCCGGTATCCAATACCCAAGAAGTTGTATTAAGTGACATGTTTATTTCGATATAGAACATACCCTTTGCAATTCCCAACTGCTCAAGATACTCCTTGCAGTTGCGCTTCCAATGACCCGGCTTCTTGCAGTAATGGCAAACATCCTTGGATTTTCCATTGTTTGAAGCCTTTGTCTTTTGCTTCTTCTCGGGTTCCACTTTCTTGGGTGGGGCAGAACGTTTCTTGCCCTTCATACTTGGCCCCTTCTTAGCAGAAGATGAGGAGCCCACCAAGAATGCTGGCTTATCCTTCTTAAGTGTGGATTCATATGTAACGAGCATATTGACCATCTGTTCAAGGGTGGCCTCTATCTTGTTCATATTAAAATTTATCACGAATCCATCAAATGAAGAAGGAAGAGATAGAAGCAGCAAGTCCACATTGAGTTCATGCTCCAACACCAAATCAAGGGTCGCTAACTTCTGTATGAGCCAAATCACTCGTACCCCATGATCACGGACCGAAGTCCCTTCACGCATGCGGCACGTCATCAACTCCTTAACAGTAGAGAACCTTTCAGCCCTCGACTGAGCCCCAAAAAGTTCCTTGAGTTGCGTATGAATGTCAGCAGCATTCACCGTGTCCTCAAATCGCCTCTGGAGTTCATCAGACATCGAGGCTTGCATATAGCATTTGGTCTTGATGTCATGGTCACACCATGCATCAAGTGTGGCCAATTCCTCCGGACTTATGTCAGCTGGTGCTTCCTTCGGAGGTGCTTTCTCTAACACGTAGAGCATTTTCTCCGAAGTTAAGACAATCTTCAACTTCCGGAACCATTCCGTATAGTTGGCGCCAGTCAGCTTGTTTTGTTCGAGGATCGAGAATAAAGGATTTCGCGAATTCATTGTATGAAATACTGAAAAGGAAAACAGACATATATCAATGATTGTTTAACAATTTACTAAGACATAAAATAGGCGAATTTAATTTTATGAATCTCACTCCCACTATTTTAACGATTTCACCACCCTCTAGTGAAAACGGGAAACTTTTTCCTTAGTGAGAACATGGAGTCCAATTGACAAACTTATGGTCCCGAATAATATCAGCCAACCATAATTCTCAAAAGGTAGAGCCCAATTGCTTCCAAAGCAACCCCATGTATTTACCTCATGTCCAATAAGGGCCCAATAATATGACGCCGTTTAAAGTGACATGTCAAGATGACCCACCAATATTAAGTTGTGATGGACGGTCGCCATGTGGATCCCCCAATAATATGAGCCGATCCCATGGGAGTTCCACCCAACTTACAACATTTGTCAATCCAATGTACAGCTTTCCGACGGACGGGCCCCCCCAATAATATGAGCCGGACCGTATCCGCGGGTAGCATCACATACATTGACCGTTGATGGAAGGTAGGAACATTTAAACAATATTTAAATTTCCTTTATTTATCTTGATATAAATTTTAAATCATATTTAAAATGAGGGATTTTATTTATAAAAAATATTTGTCTCATCATATTTAATTTATTGCATGCATTGCCGGATTCACGCAATTTATGTCTAAACATGCATACAATCATAATATCACATATTATATAGGATGATCGATTCCATTTCTAATTGACCCGTGGTTGCCAATCACGGGTCTTAGTCCAATCCTAGGTAATATGCAGTATGCAAATGCAATCCTATTACATATGCTTCCAATTTACATTTCTTCAGTCTTCATTGTCTGCTGGGCCCACCATCTTCAAATCTTGATCTCCCACTAAATCTAATGTATTTACAATAAATAACAATGACAAGTAGGGGATACATTTTTAGGGGTGGGAACGGGCTATAAACCAAGCCCACTTTTATTACATATGACATTCATATCGGGCCATAAACCAGGCCCATTAATAAAACCAACAATAATAAAGACAAAATGTAAATTCCTAACATACACCTACAAAATTGGTCATGGCAATCGATCATCCTTATCCAATAACATTTAATTCAAAATTAATTTATTGGATAACATGCTGTGGCAATTCAAATTTAAACAAGATAAAATCATATTTTATATATAAAATCTCATTTCACATATAAAATCATATTTTATCTCTATATCAAATAAAATCATATTTTATCTATAAATCCAATTTTACAAATAAAATCATATTTTACTTAATATATCATAAGATCATATCTTATCATCAATTGTACCAAAATAATTGATTTCAAAATTCAATTTACGGATAAAATATTAAAATTTTCCAAAAATTCAAATTTATCCAAAATCAATTTTAAAATTTACGGACTCGAACAATTCGATCCGAAATCTCGTGAACCAATCAAAAACAATTTTTGACCGGACCAAAAATAAAATTTTAAATATTAAAATTAATTTTTAAATAAAAATATATTTTTTCCCGCGGGCCGCCCGGGACACTCCCGGGCCGGCCCGCACCCGGGGCGCGGGCCGGGGGCAGCCCGGCTGCCCCCTTAGGGTAGCGCCTGGCGCCGCCCCTGGGCGGCGCCGTGCGCTGCCCTGGGCGGCGCTGAGCGCCGCCCTGCGCAGCGCCCAGCGCTGCCCTGGGCGGCGCCGTGCGCCGCCCTGGGCGGCGACGGTCGCCACCTTGGGCGGCGCCGTGCGCCGCCTGGGGCAGCAACAATTGCTGCCCCACCGGGCAGCGATCCAATCGCTGCCCGGGTTTTGCCCCGAAAAATTTTTTTTTTTTATTTAAAAATATTTATTTTGTTTCAAAAACCGAGACTCAAAAATTTTGTACAATTGATTAATTTAATCGTTTGATCTGAGCAACCTGGCTCTGATACCACTGTTGGAAAACTGGCGGTCAGATCAATCACGATTGATACCCGGTGCAGCGGAAGGTTAAAATTTTTATCATGGAACAATTCCATGGTGTGGGTATCAACCATTCAACGATTAAATTATTGTGTGTGTAAAATTCAAATAACAATTATTAAATTTTACCTCCAATCTCGCAACGAGATTAATGGACACCAACAGATTTGATCTGCTCTTGTTGTCTCTCCCTGGAACCGATGAACTCCTTCAATCAGGTCCACGAACAGAGGTTTAATTCCTCTGATAGATTGCACAAGAAAATCTATCAGAAGTTTTCTGCGAAGAGAATAAACGAATCTGATTCGTTATTCCTTACTGCGATTCAAAATCACAGACCGGAAAATCTCGGGCAGAGTATGGGGAGGGTTCGGCCGAAACAATCTTTGAGAGGAACTAGGGTTTTCGATTTTTTGCTCTCAAAAATTATGACCTGTTGTGTGTAATTTCTGTACTGAAATAACTTATTTATAATGCAGGCCACTAACACCTTAGGGCCCATTAGTCATAAGCTAGGGCCCGACAAGCAAAGCCCGCACGTTCAGAAATTAATATAAAATTCATCGTGACTCCGATTGATGAACCGATTTCACCAATGTGCACAGAAACCATTTCTGCACATTTTAAAGTCAAAATAAATTTTCCTGAATCCGAATTCAGTGGTTTCCAAAAATGCTCATCCCTATGTCATTTTAGGAAATCCTACTCCCTTACTCTTATTTAAGAAGTCCAACTCCTTAGTTCATTAAATTTAACTCTTTAAATTTAACTATCTCAACGGGGATTAAAACTCCATTACACTGTGTGACCCTCAATGGTTCAGGGATACAGCTAGCCGTGGGCTCACAACTCCTTGTGACTCGGAACAACACTTTCCGACTTGCCCAACGAATCAAGGTAAAGCGCCTAGCAACATCGCCCCATGATTCCCTAGGTATCACTGATAGTGCCTACAAGAACCAGTAGATTTTGGTTAGCGTACAGTACGGTCCCTTCATCCATATATCCCGATCGAATCAACAACCATTGGTATATCGAGAGTCGCTCAAGATTCGATAACTATGCAATACATCTTGAAGATCAAATTAGTGACATCGCATGTGCTACTAAGAAACCATTTCTTAAATCACATCAAGTACTCTGGCCAGAGATTTGTCACACTAATATCTCCTCAGATCGCATAGGATATCCACACTCGCAAGTATGTGGTGAATCCTTGACAACAATGCATCGACTCCTATATGTGTCATAACTGTACCCAATCTCGACACCTGATGACCCCCATAGAGTCGGTAAACGAGTCAAAGCACAACACTAGCATATAGAGTCTCCATGATGTTTCAAGTCGTAAGGACTAATGGTGTACAACCAAAACCGCGGACTTTATCCACTCGATAAGTGATAACCACTTGGAAAGTCCGGATAGGGTAGTTCGACTATTCATCCTATGAATATCCATTTGCATGCTTCGAACATCTCCATGTTCCCTACCAATGAAACGTGGTACTCCGCATCGCAAATGCTAGTCTCAAACTCGAGCGATCCTTATCCTTATTATCGGACGGCTCAATCGACTAGGAACAGATTAGAATATACAGTGACTATAAGATGTATTTCATGATAGACATCTCCATGTTCTACCACATCTTACATACACTATAGTATATTCAAGGTCTTTATCAAAACAACAATAGTATATCACAATATAACAATATGAAGTAATATAAAGTCATTGCCATTAAAAAGTGTAAATAATATTAAACAAAAGATTGTTTATACAAAGAGTCATCAAAGCCCATAGCCACACAGTTGGCTCACTGGGCACCCACTCTTACAGTTGCAGATGCCTTGAGCCGAAAGCTTTGTTCTTTATCTCTTTCTACTATTGATGTTTCTCAGTTGATCGATGATTGTTGCACTTCTGGTTTAGAGTTTGAAATAGATAGGGAGACTATCAGAGTGTTTGCTATTCAAGCCGAACCGGAGTTGTTTGTTGCAATCAGAGAAGCACATAAGTTTGAGCCGAGCATTCAGGTTTCAGTAGAGAAAGTCAGATCTGGGCATCAGTCTGAATTCCAGGTTAGAGATGAAGTCTTGTTTGTGAATAACCGTCTTGTTGTGCCTGATGTTCCAGAGTTGAGATAGCGTATTCTCCGAGAGGCTCATTGTAGTCGGTTTAGCGTTCATCCTGGAGGTCGTAAGATGTACAACGATTTGAAGATTCAGTTCTGGTGGAAGAAAATGAAGAGCGACATCGCGAGGTTTGTATCTCGGTGTTTGAATTGTCAGCAAGTGAAAGCAGAGCGGAAGCGACCAGGTGGTCTATTGCACAGCTTATCTGTTCCTGAATGGAAATGGGATCACATTTCTATGGATTTCGTCACGAAGCTACCACGATCCGTTCGAGGATGCGATGCTATTTGGGTAGTGATCGATCGATTGATGAAGTCTGCTTGTTTTATTCCGTACAGGATGACGTATCGTCACGATCAGATGGCTGAGCTTTATGTTAGCAATGTTGTGAGACTGCATGGGGTGCCGAAGTCGATCGTTTCAGACAGAGACCCTAGATTCACTTTGCACTTCTGGCACAGTTTACAAGAGGCACTTGGTACTCGTTTGCACCTGTGTACATCTTATCATCCTCAGACAGATGGACAGTCAGAGCGGACTATCCAGACGTTAGAGGATGTGCTGCGAGCGGTAGTGCTAGACTTTGGCACTAGTTGGCAAGATTCTTTGCCTCTTGTCGAGTTTTCTTACAACAACAGCTTCCAAGCGAGTATCGGTATGGCGCCTTTTGAGTCATTGTACGGTAAGTAATGCCGATCTCCGTTGTTTTGGGATGACTTGTCCGAGTCACCAAATTTGTGACTGGATATGCTTAGAGATATGGCAGAGCAGGTTAAGATCATTCAGACCAGAATGAAGTCAGCTCAAGATAGACAGGCGAAGTATGCAAATGTCAGACGTAGACCTCTGAGTTTCGAGCAGGGAGACCGCATTTTCCTTAAGATTTCTCCGTTCAGAGGCAGCGTCAGATTCGGTAAGAGAGGAAAGTTATCTCCGAGATTCATCGGGATTCTCGAAAAGGTAGGAGATCTTGCCTACAGACTTGCACTTCCTCCATCTTTATCTGGTATTCATGACGTTTTTCATTTCTCTATGCTGCGAAAGTATCATCCAGATCCTTCTCATATCCTTCAGCTTGACAAAGCCGAGTTAGACGAGACTCTGAGCTACTTTGAACGACCGATTCAGATCCTTGATCGGAAAGAAAAGCAACTCAGAACCAAGTTGATTCCGTTGGTGAAAGTGCAGTGGAGCCGTCACGGAGTCGAGGAAGCGACTTGGGAGACAGAGTCTGACATGAGGAAGCGATTTCCGGAGTTATTCGGATGACGTGAGTTCTTCTTACTGTCTTTTGTTCTTTATTCTATCTTATAAGTTGTGGTTCTTGTTGATTTCGAGGACGAAATCTCTTCTTAGTCGGGGAGAATTGTAACGCCCTGTTTTTATCTTAAATGAGTTTATTTGAGTTAATCGGAGATTACAGAGTTCACGAGCCGACTTGATTTTGATCAGGGTCTATTTTGAAAATTTTGGAATTTAAGGGACTAAAATGCAAAATTTGAATTTGTTATATTATATACTCTTGGAATTGGATTGACCAAGTCTCATTTTCTCCTTCTTCTTATTCTCCATCGGCTTCTCTCCATTAGAGGTGCCCAAAGCTTCCTCCAAGCTCTTAAAATCCAGTCCGAGCTCGATCCGATCGTTGGAAATTATTTTTGAAGGCACATTAGCGATCACGGCTGCGAGAGCTTTGTTCTACCGTAAGTATTTCTCCGATCAGATATGTTTTGATTTTCGGAGGTTGTTAGAATCGATTTAGATTCTAGTATGTTGTTATTGGCGCATTTCTGATCGTTTATTATCTGTCGGTTTTGAAATAGAGCGACGTTCGGAATTGTTATGATTTTTGGAAGCTATTTTCGAAAATGTGAGTTTTGAGATGTGTTGGGTTTTCCTTTTTGTTGTTGTATTAGCATTGAGTTGAGTTGATATCGGTATTGAACTGCTGTCTGCGTTGTCGGTTTGTTCAGTTTATAGCCGTTATGCCGTCGGTTTGAGTTTTGGAGATTTTGAACCGTTTTTGAGTTGTTGGAACTTGGCTTATAAGTTGATCTTGGTTATTGATCATTCATTTGTCTTCGTACAGATTCGTTTGGAGGTATCAAGCCCAGAGTTAGCAGCTGTTTGATCGTTTCCGAGATTTGAACAAAGAACGGTATAGAGAATTTCCTTGAACCGTTGCCTTGTTGTTGTTAGATTGTATAGTTGTTGATACAGTCTCTTTTGTAGCGTATCCAGAGTTGGAAGCTACTGCATTGAAAGGTAAAAGCAGTCATCGTAGCGGGATAGCGTACTCGGGACTGTGGTTCTCGAGTTTTCCCTTTTGAAATCACGTACTTGCATCTACACTTGTTCTAGCATGAGGAACTTGTGTTTTGTTTGATTGTTTTGGCTTTTGTTAAATGGCTTATGTTTTATGTTTCTGTTATGCATTCATCTTGAGCCAATCTTGTCTTTAGCGGGCAGAACCGCCCTTTTTGTTTAGACGTTTGGGAACTATGATTGAGTGGCCTAGGTTGTAGTATTTCGCCTAGTGCTAGCATACTCATTATGGTTTCTCAAAGTCTAGAGGAGTGGGATACGTGGCACCACCTGGATTGGGAGAGTCGGTGAGTCGTTACGTGATCTCATCCTCGGGATCCCAAAAGCAGAGCAGCACTCCCTTGTTTATCAGAATCGATATCCTGGTTTTAAAGACATGCATATCTTTAGCTTCGACTTGAATATGTTGTTTGGATAGCATGTTGTATATCCATTATTTGATATGTTGGTTTTACTGGGATTATCATTCTCACCGGTTTTCCGGCTGTTGCTTTGTTTTGTATGTGTACTTGGCAACAGGTGGGGCAGGACCAAGTCAGAAGAGGCATGGTTAGCTTCAAGAGGAAGAGCTAGTAGTGAGACTCGGTTTAGAAGTCGTGTCAGCATGTTCATCTAGTTTAGATAGTAGCATGTTAGAATTCGAACTTCTTATGTTTGTATTCGTATTGTAATAGCCTTGTCGAGATATGATCGTTGCATGTTCTAGCCTTTTGGACATTTGATCAACTCTAGAAATTCATGTATTAGTTGGAGAATTCATGATTGTAATGCATGATTATTAGTTGATGGTTTTGGACTTGAGTTTTAGCATAAATTCTGCTGTTCTATTTCTGCTGTAGGAGGGCGCTCGAGCTGCATTTTTTAGCAGCCCGAGCGCACCCCATTCCGTGTATTCTAGTAGCGCCAAGGAGTAGGGCGCGCTCGAGCGGCAGTTTATGGCCGCCCGAGCGCGGCCCCTTTTAAAAAAAAATAAAAATTTCTTTTGTTTTGGCCTTTGCTTTTAGTTCTTGGATCTTGTATGCTTAATTATTGTTTACTCCTTAATTAGATGTTTAGAACCGAGGTCTCACACAAAGCATGCAAAGCAGCTACGTCAACCGAACAAAGACATATCTACCAACATCAGCTAAAGCTTATCAACCAACGAAAGATGCAAAACAGTTGTATGTCAAACATATCTACCGACTAAGATATCTACCGAACTTCAAATACAAAAAGCTATACGCTACAGTTTGAAGTTACAGTTTCCCAGATCTCGGAAAGTGACAAGACAACTGAAAAGCAAAAGGAAGAAGCATTTAAAGATTTGTCTGATAAAGTGAGAAAGCCTTAAATAGCATTTAATGTGAGCGACACATTGAATAGACAATTAAAGGCGCTCCCTGTAGTAACCCGTATCCAAAATTAGCGATTAATGAGTATATTAATCATTTAATCATGTTTAGATTAAGTAAAACATGATTAAGGAAATTCCAAATGTGTTAACGGAGTCCAGAAATGGATTCAGGGCACTCAAAAATGGCCGAGAAGGTTCCACTGGATCGGAGGATCCGAACTCAGGATCGGAGGCTCCGAAGTGGATCGGAAGCTCCGTCGGTGAAATCGGACGCTCCGATCGGGACCAGGGCACGTGTCATCGCTGACGTCAGCAAGGTGACATCATGGCTGACGTAATATTGGGCGATCGGACGATCCGAAGATGGGATCGGAGGTTCCGATTGTATTCGGACGATCCGAACCGGGTTCGGAGGCTCCGAACCCCGTCTATAAATAGAGGTCCAAAATTTCATTTTCAAGTGCACCTTTCCCTCTCTTCTCTCTGATTCCTAGGCCTTCTAACTCAGATCTAGGGAGATCTAGGCATCCTATTGGGAATCCGAACGTGGCATAGCGATCCCGACGTCGAGGCGAAGATATGCCTATGTTTTGAGGCAATTGTCATCAGCGGGCTGACGACGGACGAATGTATAGCTATGGTCTCCTTAAATTATTTAGGAGTATGCAATAGCTTAGTTAAGGCTTTTAGAGCTTAAATAATGATTCATGGGTATTTGCATTGTAGAGCTGATATAGGCTTGGAACCTAGAGCGGGACTGACTGAGATAGCCAGGGGGTTTCGCATGCTTATATGTTGCATTTGTATGTCATTTATTATGCAGCATGTGCATATCATATTGTGCCTGTCCATCTTATGAGATGAGCCATGTAGGGCCGCTCAGCCCTGTCTGGACGGGTGATGTCTAGTGCCCAGTGACTGACGGGTCATGGGTAGTTAGCATCTGGGGACACAGTCCACGTCCTGTAGGAATGAGCATTGTACGCCGGGTTTGCTCCCCGGGTTGTACCACTCATGTCCTAGGCGCCTTTACTGAGCAGTTGTATACAGTTATCCCAGATATGGATACCCTATCATTTGCATGCATCATATTTGTATGTTTTACCCAGTGCTTTCGTATTGAGGTTAGAGCTCATGTCCAGTCTTTTCTGTGTATCTGGACACCCCATTCGACGGGGCAGGTGTAGGTGCAAGATTGAGCACCAGGAGCTTGGAGTAGCCAGTGACCAGTGAAGACAGCAGGATTAGCTGTAGGTTTTGCCTTTAGGCTATTTATTCGATTTGGTTGCATAAATCGAATTTATTTAACCGGTTGTATTCTGTCGGTCTGTTTTTATTTAACTCTTCCGCAGCGATTTATTTAATGCATGTTTAATTATGCTCTTAAACTCTGATTAGGTAGCGGATCCGGGTAGGGTCGCTACATTTTTGGTATCAGAGCATATGCATGCAAGAAACTTGGGATATAGTAATGAGACCTTGGAAGAGGTGATGATGCGGTTATTAATTTGCCCAGAGACTATCATCATCGGTAGGATTTCTGAAGATTTGGCTTATTGGATTCCAGCAAGTGCGGACAGGAGTGATGGATCGTGTCCGAGTTTTCAAGATTTTTACTCATGTGGATCCTAGTTTTGGATCGAGTACCGGATGCCAGAGGCAGTGGCAGAGCATTGGATGGGACGCACTTGATGCTTGCATCTATATCGTCCATACCATGATGACACTACTCTGAAGATTCTCCAGTCATAGTTGGAGAGATAGTCAGATAGACCTTCACCAGGGAATGCTTCGAGTGCCTAAAGCATGACAGGTTTCGAGCGTGAGGTCTTTAACCTTATGCAGTACATGGTTTTGCCGGTATGATGATATCGATGCGTTTGGTAGGCACACGGGAAACTTCATGTTGAGAAGCATGATTTGGTTACAAGAAGAACGCTGATGGTAGATCGTGAGCAGAAGAGGTCGACTGACATGCACTAAGGCAGAGCATAGCTGGATAGCTATCACGAGCCATTTCTCCGGAGTTCTTCGTAGGAGGACATGTAGAGAGACTTGGTCGGGAGTATGCTTGTATCGATGCGTGTGTCGATTAAAAGATTCATGCTCAAGAAACGAAGACTAGTACGATGATTTTAAATACTGTATTGATGTAGTTGTAAACAGTATTTCAGTTGTAAAAGAATCATCATACTTTGGTTGTATCATTTCAAGTTCGATTGTACATTTCATTGTATTTTGAATGCTGTATGTATTACATGGGTTTGTAATAAAGAGAATTGTACATAACTTGAAATAAGTGATAATGTTTTATTTATCCAGCAATTCGTGGATGATTGCATGATTGTGCGGAAGTTTGGCTTGGGTTTATTTGATTAACGTTCAACTATTGCAGCTCATGGGATTTGAGTGGGCCGACTGTGACAGTGTGACTTGCGGTTAGTCTAGGCGTTTTCCTAGGATTGACCTAGTTAGTCAGTAGACTATGTGAAAGAGTGGGTGCCCGGTGAGCCAACTTGTGGCTAAGGGCTTTGATGACTCTATGTATAAACAATCTTTTGTTTAATATAATTTACACTTTTACGCCTTTACTTTATCTTTTATCATATTATTATGTTGTGACATACTATAAGATGTTTAGATGAAGACCTTGAATATACTATAGTGTATGTAGGATGTGGTGGCGCATGGGGATGGCTATCATGAAACACATCTTATAGTCACTGTATATTCTAAACAGTTCCTAGTCGATTGAGCCGTCCGTTAATAAGGATAAGGATCGCTCGAGATTGAGACTAGCATTTGCGATGCCGAGTACCACGTTTCATTGGTATGGAACATAGAGATGTTCAAAGCATGCAAATGGATATTCATACGATGAATGATCGAACTACCCTATCCGGACTTTCCAAGTGGTTATCACTTATCGAGTGGATAAAGTCCGCGGTTTTGGTTGTACACCATTAGTCCTTACTACTTGAAACATCATTGAGACTCTATATGCTAGTACTGTACTTTGACTCGTTTACCGACTCTATTGGGGTCATAAGGTGTCAGGATTGGGTACAATTATGACACATATAGGAGTCGATGCTTTGTTGTCAAGGATTCACCACATACTTTCTAGTGTGGATATCCTATGCAATCTGAGGAGATATTAGTGTGACGAATCTCTGGCCAGAGTACATGATGTGTTTTAAGAAATGGTTTCTTAATAGCACATGCGATGTCACTATTTGATCTTCAAGATGCATTGCATAGTTATCGAATCTCGAACGACTCTCGATTTACCAATGGTTGTTGATTCGATCGGGATATTTGGATGAAGGGACCGTACTGTACGCTAACCAAAATCTATTGGTTCTTGCAGGCACTATCAGTGATACCTAGGGAATCATGGGGCGATGTTGCTAGGCGCTCTTACCATGATTCGATGGGCAAGTCGGAAATTTTTGTTCCGAGTCACAAGGAGTTGTGAGCCCACGGCTAGCTGTATCCCTGAACCATTGAGGGTCACACAAGTAATAGATTTTTAATCCCCGTTGAGATAGTTAAATTTAAAGAGTTAAATTTAATGAACAAAGAAGTGGGACTTCTTATTTAAGAGTAGAGGAGTAAGATTTCCTAAAATGACATAGGGATGGACATTTTTGGAAACCACTGAATTCGGATTCAGAAAATTTATCTTGACTCTAAACGATGCAGAAATGGTTTCTGTGAACATTGGTGAAATTGGTTTATCAATCTGAGTCACGATGAATTTTATATTAATTTTTGAACATGCGGGCTTTGCTTGTCAAGCTTGAACTTATGACTGATTGGCCCTAAGCTGTTAGCAGCCCACATTATAAATAAGTTATTGCAGTACAGAAATTAGACAACAGAGGTCACAATTTTCGAAAACCCTAGCTGTTTTTCTCTCTAAGTGGCCGCCCCCCTCTCCCTCTCTGCTCGAAAATTCCAGCCTGTGAATTTTGAATTTGCAGTCTGGTTTAACGGATCAAATTCGTTAATTCTCTTCGTAGAAACATCTGATAGATTTTCTAGTGCAATCTATCAGAGGGATTAAATTTCCGTTCGTGGACCTGATTGAAGAATTGTTCGTCCATCAGTTCCTGGGATATACAACAAGAGCAGAGTAATCTGTTGGTATCCATAATCTCGTTTCGAGATTGGAGGTAAAAATTTAATTGTTAATTAATTTTTACACGCACAATTTAATCGTAATGTTTTGATACCTATTATGGAATCGTTCCATATAAAATTTTTAAATTTCCGCTGCACCGGGTATCAATTCTGATTGATCTGATCACGGTTCTCCAACAGTGGTATCAAAGCCAGGTTACTCAGATCAAGCGATTAAATTAATCGATTGTACAAAAAAATTTTAAGCCTCTGTTTTTGAAACAAAATAAATTTTTTTTAAAATAAATTTTTTTTTTCTTTCGGGCAAAACACGGGCAGCGATTGGATCGCTGCCCGGGGGGGAGGGCAGCGAGGGTCGCTGCCCAGGGCGGCGACGTGATCGCTGCCCTAGGGGCAGCGACGGGCTGCCCGGCCCGAGCCCCTTTGGGGCGCGGGCAGCCCGGGAGCGTCCCGGGCGGCCGGGGAAAATTAATTTTTATTTTTAAATTAAAATTTTAGTATGTTAAAATTCTATTTTTGGTCCGATCGAAAATTGTTTTGATTGGTCCACGAGGCGTCGGATCGAATTGTTCGAGTTCGAAAATTTTAAAATTGATTTTTGGATAAATTTGAATTTTTGGAAAATTTATAGATTTTATTCGTTAAATCAGATTTTATGAAATTAATTATTTTTGGTACAATTGATGATAAGATATGATCTTATGGAAATATTGAGTAAAATATGATTTTATGTATAAAATTGGATTTTATATGTAAAATATGATTTTATTTGATAAAAAGATAAAATATGATTTTGTATGTAAAATAAGATTTTATATATGGAATATGATTTTATCCTTTTAATTTAATTGCCATTGCATGTTATCCAATAAATTTATTTTGAATTAAATATTATTGGATAAGGATGATCGATTACCATGACCAATTTTGTAGGTGTATGTTAGGAATTTACATTTGCTTTTATTGTTGTTGGATTTATTAATGGGCCTGGTTTATGGCCCAATATGAATTGTCATATGTAATAAAAGTGGGCCTGGTTTATGGCCCGTTCCCACCCCATAAAATGATCCCCTACTTGTCATAGTTATTTATTGTAAATACATTAGACTTAGTGGGAGATGAAGATTTGAAGACGGAGGTGGGCCCAGCAGATAATAAAGACTGAAGAAATGTAAATTGGAAGCTCAATGTAATAGGATTGCATTGCATACCTGCATATTACCTAGGATTGGACTTAGACTCGTGATTGGCAACCACGGGTCGATTAGAAATGGAATCGATCATCCTATATAATATATGATATTATCGTTGTATGCATGTTTTAGACTAAATTGTATGAATCCCGCAAGCATACAAATTTTAAATGATGAGACAAATTTTCAAAATTAAAATCCCTCATTTTAAATATGATTTAAAATTGATATCAAGATAAATAAAGGAAATTTAAAATTGTTTAAATGTTCCTACCTTCCATCAACGATCAATGTATGAGATGCTACCCGCGGATACGGTCCGGCTCATATTATTGGGGGTCCCGTTCGTCGGAAAGCTGTACATTGGATCGACAAATGTTGTAAGTTGGGTGGAACTCCCATGGGATCGGCTCATATTATTGGGGGATCCACATGGAGACCGTCCATCACAACATAATATTGATGGGTCATCTGGACATGTCACAATAAACGGCGTCATATTATTGGGCCCTTATTGGACATGAGGTAAAAACGTGGAGGTTGCTTTGGATGAAATTGGGCTCTACCTTTTGAAAATTATGGTTGGCTGATATTATTCGGGACCATAGTTTGTCAATTGGACTCCATGTTCCCACTAAGGAAAACAGTTTCCCGTTTTCACTAGAGGGTAGTGAAATCGTTAAAATAGTGGGAGTGAGATTCATAAAATAAATTTCGCCTATTTTATGTCTTAGTAAATTAATTAAACAATCACTGATAATTGTCTGTTTCTTTTCAGTATTTCATAAAGATGAATTCGCGCAATCCACTATTCTCTATTCTCGAACAAAATAAACTGACTGGCGCAAACTATACAGAATGGTTCCGTAAGTTGAAGATTGTCTTGACCTCGGAGAAGATGCTCTACGTGTTAGAAAAATCTCCTCCAAAGGAAGCACCAGCTGACATAAGTCCGGAAGAGTTGGCCAAACTTGATACATGGTAGGACCATGATATCAAGGCCAAATTCTATATGCAAGCCTCGATGTCTGATGAACTCCAGAGGCGATTTGAGGACACCGTGAATACTGCTGACATTCACGTACAACTCAAGGAACTTTTTGGGGCTCGAAAGGTTCGCTACTGTAAAAGAGCTAATGACGTGTCGCATGCGTGAAGGGACTTCGGTCCGTGATCATGGGGTACGAGTGATTTGGCTCATACAGAAGTTGGTAACCCTTGATTTGGTGTTGGAGCATGAACTCAATGTGGACTTATTACTTCTCTCTCTTCCTTCTTTGTTTGACGGATTTGTGGTGAATTTCAATATGAAAAAGATAGAGGCCTCCCTTGAAGAGATGGTCAATATGCTTGTAACATATGAAGCCACTTTAAAGAAGGATAAACCAGTTCTCTTGGTGGGCTCCTCTTCTTCAGCTAAGAAGGGGCCAAGTACAAAGGGTAAAAAATGTTCTGCCCCACCCAATAAAACCGGACCCGAGAAGAAGAACAAGACAAAGGCTTCAAACATGGAAAAGTCCAAGGATGTTTGCCATCACTACAAGAAACCTGGTCATTGGAAACGTAACTGCAAGGAATATCTAGAGCCGTTGCGAACTGCGAAGGGTATGTTCTATATTGAAATAAATGTTTCACTTAATACTACTTCTTGGGTATTGGATACCGGATGTGGATCTCACATTTGCAATGATTTGCAGGTGATGACAAGAAGTCGCAAGCTTAGAATGGGTGAGATCCAGCTGAAGCTCGGAAATGGTTCTAGAGTTGAAGCTAAAGCTGTGGGAGATGTTTATTTAATTTTGCAGAACGATTTTAAGTTACTTTTGAGAGATGTTTTATTTGTTCCAGATTTGATTAAAAACATTATTTTTGTTTCTATGCTTGATAGAGATGGTTTTTCTTGCAATTTTGTGAATGGGATTTGCAATATTTACAAGAATGAATGTTTGATTGGAAATGGACAACTTGAAAACGATCTATATAACTTAAAATTAAAAGACGTTCCAATAAATTATGTTGATAAACCGGTAACAACAAACAAAAGGAAAATCGATAGTCAAAACCCGGCAAACCTTTGACATGCTAGGCTAGGTCATATTTCCTCAAGGAGGATGAACAAGCTAGTGGGAGAGGGCATGTTTGATATGTCTGATATTAACTCTCTACCTACTTGTGAGTCCTGCCTGAAAGGAAAAATGACTAAATCTCCTTTTAAGGGGAAACCTGAGCGTAGTCAAAATCTGTTGGATTTGATCCATACAGATGTTTGTGGTCCATTTAGAATTGGTACTCAATTTGCCCACACCTACTTCATTACCTTTACTGATGATTATTCAAGGTATGGGTATTTATATTTAATGAAATATAAGTCTGAAGCATTTGAAAAGTTCAAAGAATTCAAGGCTGAAGTAGAAAACAAGCTAGGTAAAAGTATTAAAGCACTTCGATCGGATCGAGGTGGAGAATACTTAAGTACCGAGTTTTTGGACTATCTGAAAGAGAATGAGATTCTCTATCAGTGGACTCCTCCTATGACACCTCAGCTAAATGGTGTATCGGTGCGTCGTAATCGAACTTTGTTGGACATGGTTCGATCCATGATGAGCTTCACTGAGCTTCCACCTTAGTTTTGGGGCTACGCGCTTGAAACGGCGGTGTTGTTGTTGAAAAACGTCCACACCAAAGCAGTGGACAAAACACCATACGAGTTATGGAATGGCAAAGCTCCTAAATATTTGTACTTGAGGATTTGGGGATGTACTTCTTACGTAAATCAGACAGTGGGAGATAAGTTGGATAGTCGATCCACCTTATGTTATTTTGTAGGGTATCCGAAGAATTCAATCGGATATTATTTCTATCATCCTGCTGAAACAAAGGTTTTTGTTTCAAGGAATGCCACCTTCTTGGAGAAGGAGTTCTTATTGGATAAGAAAGGCGAGATGATGGAACTCGAAGAAATTCGAGAAGAACCCGAAATACAAAATAATGATCCTACACCTCAGGAACCAATGATGGACACGCCTATACCTAGAAGATCCGAGAGGACTTCTAGACCTCCTATTCGATATGGTCTTCTTCTTGAAGGGGATCAAGATGAACCCGATGTTGGATGTGATCCAAGAAACTTCAAGGAAGCAATTTCTGATGCGGATTCAAATTTATGGCTTGAAGCTATGCAGTCGGAAATAGATTCGATGCATACAAACCAAGTTTGGTCTTTAGTAGATCCTCCCGATGGAATTGTTCCAATAGGGTGTAAATAGATCTACAAGAGAAAGCTTGGGCCTGATGGTAAGGTATTGACCTACAAGGCACGATTGGTGGCGAAAGGTTATACTCAAAGACAAGGAGTTGACTATGATGAAACCTTTTCACCAGTTGCAATGTTCAAGTCCATAAGAATCCTTATTGCCATAGCTGCTTGGTATGACTATGAGATATGACAAATGGATGTGAAGACTGCATTTCTTAATGGAAACATTAAGGAAGAGATCTATATGACGCAGCCTGAGGGATACACATCCATGGGAAGCGAGCATAAGGTATGCAAGCTTCATAGATCAATCTATGGTCTCAAACAGGCATCAAGAAGTTGGAACCAGAAATTTGATGAAACAATAAAGGATTTTGGTTTCATCAAGAACCCGGAGGAACCATGCGTGTACAAGAAAGTAGTTAAGGATGCTGTGACATTCTTAGTACTTTATGTTGATGACATCGTACTCATTGGGAATGACGTAGGGATGTTGCAGTCAACAAAGATATGGTTATCAGGTAGATTCTCGATGAAGGATTTGGGTGAGGCATCCTATATTCTAGGGATACAGATCTATAGAGATAGATCTAAGAGAATGATAGGACTCACTCAAGCAACCTACATCGACACCATATTGAAAAGGTTTTCAATGGATGGGTCCAAGAGAGGACATCTACCTATGTGTCATGGAGTTTCTCTATCCAAGTCTATGTGTCCAAGACTGATGAAGAGATAGAGAAAATGACACATGTACCATATGCGTCAGCCATTGGTAGTATCATGTATGGGATGATATCTACCAGACCAGATGTAGCATTTGCTCTGAGTGTCACGAGCAGATATCAAGCTAATCCCGGTCAAATGCATTGGAAAGCCGTGAAGGACATTCTTAAGTACTTACAAAGGACTAAGAATATGTTCATGGTATATGGAGGCAGAGAACTTGAATTGGAAGGCTATACCGACTCTAGCTTCCAAAGTGACGTGGATGACTCGAAGTCAACCTCTGGATTTGTGTTCATGCTCAATGGCGGTGCTGTCTCTTGGAAGAGTTCCAAGCAGGACACCACAGCGGATTCCACCACTGAGGCATAATACATTGCAGCATCAGCTGCTGCTAAAGAGGCCGTTTGGATGAGGAATTTCGTCCAAGAGTTGGGCGTTATTCCTGAAGTTGTTGGTCCAGTCCCGGTGTACTGTGACAACACGGGTGCCGTTGATCAGGCAAAGGAACCAAGGTCTCATCAAAGATCCAAACACGTACTGAGGAAATACCACATCATCCGGGAGATCGTGGAAAGAGGAGACATCCATGTCGAGAGAGTGGCCTCTGCAGACAATATCGCTGATCCACTTACTAAGCCCTTGCCAGGACCATTATTTGACAAACATCGCGAAGCAATGGGACTGCGTAGTATGACTAGTTGGCTATAGGGCAAGTGGGAGATTGAAAGAGTGGGTGCCCGGTGAGCCAACTTGTGGCTAAGGGCTTTGATGACTCTATGTATAAACAATCTTTTTTTTAATATAATTTACACTTTTATAAAGGCGTTTACTTTATCTTTTATCATATTATTATGTTGTGACATACTATAAGATGTTTAGATGAAGACCTTGAATATACTATATGTTGGAGAACGCGGCGATCAGATCAATCAGGATTGATACCCGGTGCAGCGGAAGTTTAAAAATTTTATATGGAACGATTCCATAATGGGTATCAAAACTTAACGATTAAATTGTGTGTGTAAAAATTAAATAACAATTATAAATTTTTACCTTTAATCTCGAATCGAGATTTTTTGGACACCAACAGATTGCTCTGCTCTAGTTGTATATCCATGGAACTGATGGACGAACTGTTCTTCAATCAGGTCCACGAACGGATATTTAATCCCTCTGATAGATTGCACTAGAAAATCTATCAGAAGTTTCTACGAAGAGATTAACGAATTTGATCCGTTAAACCAGACTGTAATTCAAAATTCACAGACTGGATTTTACCGAGCAGAGGGGAAAGGGGGCGGCCACTACTGAGAGAAAATAACTAGGTTTTTCGAAAATTTGTGACCTGTTGTGTCTAATTTCTGTACTGCAATAACTTATTTATAATGTAGGCCACTAACAGCTTAGGGCCCATTAGTCATAAGTTCAAGCCCGACAAGCAAAGCCCGCATGTTCAGAAATTAATATAAAATTCATCATGACTCCGATTGATAAACCGATTTCACCAATGTGCACAGAAACCATTTCTGCACCTTTTAAAGTCAAGATAAATTTTTCTGAATCCGAATTCAGTGGTTTCCAAAAATGCCCATCCTTATGTCATTTTAGGAAATCTTACTCCTCTACTCATAATTAAGAAGTCCAACTTCTTTGTTCATTAAATTTAACTCTTTAAATTTAACTATCTCAACGGGGATTAAAAATCTATTACTCTGTGTGACCCTCAATGGTTCAGGGATACAGCTAGCCGTGGGCTCACAACTCCTTGTGACTCGGAACAACAATTTCCGACTTGCCCATCGAATCATGGTAAGAGCGCCTAGCAACATCGCCCCATGATTCCCTAGGTATCACTGATAGTGCCTGCAAGAACCAATAGATTTTGGTTAGCGTACAGTACGGTCCCTTCATCCATATATCCCGATCGAATCAACAACCATTGGTATATCGAGAGTCGTTCGAGATTCGATAACTATGCAATACATCTTGAAGATCAAATAGTGACATCGCATGTGTTACTAAGAAACCATTTCTTAAAACACATCATGTACTCTGGCCAGAGATTCGTCACACTAATATCTCCTCAGATCGCATAGGATATCCACACTCGCAAGTTTGTGGTGAATCCTTGACAACAAAGCATCGACTCCTATATGTGTTGTAACTGTACCCAATCCCGACACCTGATGACCCCAATAGAGTCGGTAAACGAGTCAAAGCACAGTACTAGCATATAGAGTCTCAATGATGTTTCAAGTAGTAAGGACTAATGGTGTACAACCAAAACCGCGGACTTTATCCACTCGATAAGTGATAACCACTTGGAAAGTCCGGATAGGGTAGTTCGATCATTCATCATATGAATATCCATTTGAATGCTTCGAACATCTCTATGTTCCTTACCAATGAAACGTGGTACTCTGCATCGCAAATGCTAGTCTCAAACTCGAGCAATCCTTATCCTTATTATCGGACGGCTCAATCGACTAGGAACAGTTTAGAATATACAGTGACTATAAAATGTGTTTCATGATAGACATCTCCATGTTCTACCACATCTTACATACACTATAGTATATTCAAGGTATTTATCAAAACAACAATAGTATATCACAATATAACAATATGAAGAAAGATAAAGTCATTGCCATTAATAAAAATGTAAATTATATTAAACAAAAGATTGTTTATACAAAGAGTCATCAAAGCCCTTAGCCACAAGTTGGCTCACCGGGCACCTACTCTTTCACTATAGTGTATGTAGGATGTGGTGGCGCATGGGGATGGCTATAATGAAACACATCTTATAGTTACTGTATATTCTAAACAGTTCCTAGTCGATTGAGCCGTCTGTTAATAAGGATAAGGATCGCTCGAGATTGAGACTAGCATTTGCGATGCCGAGTACCAAGTTTCATTGGTATGGAACATAGAGATGTTCAAAGCATGCAAATGGATATTCAAACGATGAATGATCGAACTACCCTATCCAGACTTTCCAAGTGGTTATCACTTATCAAGTGGATAAAGTCCGCGGTTTTGGTTGTACACCATTTGTCCTTACTGCTTGAAACATCATTGAGACTCTATATGCTAGTACTGTACATTGACTCGTTTACCGACTCTATTGGGGTCATAAGGTGTCGGGATTGGGTACAGTTACGACACATATAGGAGTCGATGCTTTGTTGTCAAGGATTCACCACATACTTGCTAGTGTGGATATCCTATGCAATCTGAGGAGATATTAGTGTGACGAATCTCTGGCCAGAGTACATGATGTGTTTTAAGAAATGGTTTCTTAGTAGCACATGCGATGTCACTATTTGATCTTCAAGATGCAATGCATAGTTATCGAATCTCGAACTACTCTCGATTTACCAATGGTTGTTGATTTGATCGGGATATTTGGATGAAGGGACCGTACTGTACGCTAACCAAAATCTATTGGTTCTTGCAGGCACTATCAGTGATACCTAGGGAATCATGGGGCAATGTTGCTAGGCGCTCTTACCATGATTCGATGGGCAAGTCGGAAATTGTTGTTCCGAGTCACAAGGAGTTGTGAGCCCACGGCTAGCTGTATCCCTGAACCATTGAGGGTCACACAAGTAATGGATTTTTAATCCCCGTTGAGATAGTTAAATTTAAAGAGTTAAATTTAATGAACAAAGAAGTGGGACTTTTTATTTAAGAGTAGAGGAGTAAGATTTCCTAAAATGACATAGGGATGGGCATTTTTGGAAACCACTGAATTCGGATTCAGAAAATTTATCTTGACTCTAAAAGATGCAGAAATGGTTTCTGTGAACATTGGTGAAATTGGTTTATCAATCTGAGTCACGATGAATTTTATATTAATTTCTGAACATGCGGGCTTTGCTTGTCAGGCTTGAACTTATGACTAATGGGCCCTAAGCTGTTAGCAGCCCACATTATAAATAAGTTATTGCAGTACAGAAATTAGACAACAGAGGTCACAATTTTCGAAAACCCTAGCTGTTTTTATCTCTAAGTGGCCGCCCCCCTCTCCCTTTCTGCTCGAAAATTCCAGCCTGTGAATTTTGAATTTGCAGTCTGGTTTAACGGATCAAATTCGTTAATTCTCTTCGTAGAAACTTTTGATAGATTTTTTAGTGCAATCTATCAGAGGGATTAAATTTCCGTTCATGGACCTGATTGAAGAATTGTTCGTCCATCAGTTCCTGGGATATACAACAAGAGCAGAGTAATCTATTGGTGTCCATATTCTCGTTTCGAGATTGGAGGTAAAAATTTAATTGTGATTTAATTTTTACACGCACAATTTAATCGTAAAGTTTTGATACCTATTATGGAATCGTTCCATATAAAATTTTTAAACTTCCGCTGCACCGGGTATCAATTCTGATTGATCTGATCACGGTTCTCCAATACTATGTTAGTGCCAGCAATGAGTGGACTCATCTAGAGGAATTAAGGGTATTGTTTGGTTTAGAACGTTGAACTTTGTTCTAGGTTGTTTCCTTAGAACAGGCTGTCTGACCTTTGTTAGGTTGAGGCTTCTGATGATGGGTTTTCATCGGGATACCAGGTCCAGTATATGCTGAGAGTTGTGGACTATGACCAGGACTAGACGTGATGGGGCGCGACCCTATGCCAGTATTACTCTGGGAGACTTGGTACTTCAGAGGTTACCCGGGAGCCTTGTGCTTCAGGAGATGGCGGTGTGAAGGCTACTCAGTCTAGGGATTTGGTGACAGTCACGATGAGGTATGACCTTGGATTAGATATCAGGTTTGATATCGATGGTTTGATATCGTCTGGTGTGCCAGAGATATAGTTTGAGTGTTCTGCAATGGGAACCAGTCATGGAGGGATTTTCTTGACAAGTGTGTACTCTGAGCAGATAGGTTTTAACCTTTGGGTTACTGCTAGACGTGCGGATCTAGTAGGTGGATGGATTCTGCCAGCGATGACTAGGGGTTGTCATCAGAGTTGTGGTTAGAATTTCCTTGTGATAGGAATTATCCAAGATATTGGATGGGATGTTGTTACGAGACTTTGACTCGAATACGAGGACTACACCATGATGATTGGGGATATCATCTGACTAGTATCATATTAGAAATATGATTGGATTCTCCTGATATTAGACATATTCAGGAGGGGAGAGTGAAGACTATCTGAGACATTGACTCGGAGGTGAGTATTTCCAGCGATTTTAGTCTTTCATCAGTAATGGGGTTGTATCAGACGCTAAGGATTGTATAAGACTAATTGAGGCATTAGGGAAGCATGATGCCAGTATACACTTGGTGGTGATTCCAGGTGGGACATGGTGGTAGGCTACCTCGGTCTTAATTTGTTGAACAATCTTAGCAAGGGATATAATCAAGATTGTGTCCGAAGATTGTGGAAATCTTTGGGATTCTTTAGTTATTCTTCTTGGACTTGACGAGCCGTGTTGTTCATTCTGAATGAACGAGGTAAGGATAGTGAGTCCAGTGGTTATGCTAAGTACTGTCTGATATTTTCAGAGATTGAGCGTAGGATTTTCCGTGGGATGGAAATGTGCTTAGTTTATCTTGATGTTTGCCTTGGGTGAACAAAGCAACGATTAGTAGTGCTAAGTGGCACGGGATCTGTGCTAGTGACTACTAGTGGTTATTGGCTAACTCTGTCAGAGTTAGGATGATTATGTAGTGACCCTTACCTGGATCACCTACTAAACAGAACTTAGGCATGCAATTAACTTAATTAAACAGATATCAAAATAAAACTGTGGAAACCAAAAATAGTTTACAACCCCAAGTAAAGGAATCTGTAATTTATCCAATAATATACAACCAAATTGAATAGCTGCATAAACCCAAAACAACAGTAATAAAACCTAAGCGAAGCTCCAGCTGGCCAACCACTGACTAGCCCCTCCTGGATCCACCCTCCTCGTCCAATCGCAAACCTGCCCTATGGAATAGGGTGTCCAGAAAATACAGAGTACGAGACGTGAGCATAAAATGCTCAGTGCGAGAGTATGAGTATACATGCATGCAAAGTGAACTCCCTATAGACTCGAGGTCAAGGATCAGATAACAGAGACAGACCGGGCCCTGGTATGTAGCATGCTGTGTCGTCGCTTCAGGAGGTGGCTCCCATACCGAGATAACCGTGGATACGCCGGACCCAAATCGATGGAAGTCCATCCACTAACAGGATAGGGTACAACCATACTAATAGACATCTCGAAGGAGATACAGTAAGATGCAAATGAATGCAGCATAATATCATGGCATATAAATCATGCAGTCACATAATACATGCATACTCAGTCAGGATATCTCGAACAGTACTTTCGTACCTCAAAACAGTGCAAGCTCTACCAACTCTAGGTCCACGCCTATAGTCTGCTCTACAATGCCAAATGATACTACTATCATTAAAGTGCTCTAAAAGCCTTAACTAAGCTATTGCATACTCCTAAATATTTATAGGAAGCAAAAGCTATACCTTCGTCCGTCGTTAGCCCTTTGATGTCGATGCCTCCAGAACTTGGACACTACTCCGCTACGACTACCGAACGCCTCGCCGATCTCCGGACCAAGCCTAAGAAGACTAAAACATCTCCAAAAGGACTAGGAAGGAAAGGGGAACTCGGAATTGGCAAATGAAAGTGAAGCCTCGGCCTTCTATTTATAGACAACGATCGGACATTACGATCCTTGATTGGAACGTCCGAACCTCGATCGGAACGTCCGATCCTGCCATCGGAGCTTCCGAAGATCCTGATCTGCCACATGTCAAAATATCACTTGTTGACTCCGGATAGGGGTGATCGGAGCTTTCGGTCCTGATCGGAGCTTCCGATCCAACCACACGTCATGCCTGACGTAATAACATCGGTGCCTCCGATCACTCATCGGAGCTTTCGATCCTGTTCGGAGCTTCCGATCGTGCCTTCGGAGCTTCCGATCTGTCCGATACCCAATTTAATTAATTAGCATTAATCCTTTAATTACTCAATTAGGGTATGGGCTACTACAGATTAAGTTCAAAATACGAAGCAGCGGTTAGTAGTGCTAAAAAGGCGCAGGACTTGTGCCAAGTAAACTACTTATGTACCGTGATCTGACACCATTTGGAAATGGTTCTTTGTGGCAGCTGAGTCATGGTTATTGACCGAGCCATGTAGGTTGGATGATCAGTGGTGGTTTGATCGGATAAGTGCGAGCTTAAGTAGATCGACGAGTTCGATTGGTTGAGCCAATCAGGGTTGATTAGGATGTAGCAATTAAAAAATACTTGGGATAGTATTTTGTCGAGTAATGCTTATGGGATGAGTACTGAATACCATCTCTGAGAAATCGGAGATTTGAGTTATTTAGTCTCAATGATTTCCAGAGATGAATCTTCGGGGATTGCTGTAATCGGGAACAATTGCAAGTGGACTTGTATGATCAAGTTAGGTGCTAACTTGACAGTGGAGACAAGCAAAAGAGTTGGTAGTTTCCAGTATAGTGCATTTTTGTTAAGAAGGAAACTGATATTGATCCAATCAATTGCTTAGTGATAACAATAGGTCAGGAAAGGATCATGTTGTTGTTTCATGTGAGAGTTTTCCATTGAACAACAATAGTGAAGATTGTTGACCGGACATTTCGATTAAGTGAGGGCATCTATGTGTACCGTTGTGTTTGGATCCGACGAGTAGTTGGAAATGCTAATGGACATTAGCAAGGAAACATCAGTTATCTGATCTGTGTGACATTAGCTAGGATCTGATCCTCGAGATCCAGCAGGATGTGTCGCTAGTCTTCTAGCGTGATGTCTCTGAAATGACAGAGATAGTAGAATTTCGACTTAGTAGCCAACAAGGTTGTTGTGGGGTCGAAGATTTCGCAAGATCGTGACAGATCGAGTTTGTTCTTTCAAGTCAGTGAGTCACATCTATGCAGACTATTTGTCAAAGATATTGCGTTGTAGCAATAAACAACAATCAGAGACGCATTGTGTGGCAAGTTACTTTGAGCACAAGTATTTCCCAGGATTGACTAGGGAATCAACATTAGATCGTTCAGTGCTGAGACTGATGCGTTCGGCAAGGGAGCAATTTGACTATTGAGAATCCGTTGGGATTTAGTTTCAGGATCAGTATGTTCAACCTTGGGAGATTGGTATGAGATGATGGTATTATCTGAGACTCTGAGTTGAGTTATACCAGGTACAATGACTGTCGAGTTTCAAGACGGAATAGGAAGCGTTTCCATATGTCTGTGCACTGTGGAATGCCCCAGTCGAGCATATTGGTGGGAGCTTGCCTTAGTCTTGATGAGCGTACAGTGATTGCGAGTATGAATAACTATCAGGAGTGAAAGAGTGGGTGCCCGGTGAGCCAACTTGTGGCTAAAGGCTTTGATGACTCTATGTATAAATAATCTTTTGTTTAATATAATTTACACTTTTATAAAGGCATTTACTTTATCTTTTTGTTAGAAAACGGCGATCAGATAAATCAGAATTGATACCCGGTGCAGCGGAAGTTTAAAAATTTTATATGGAACGATTTCATAATGGGTATCAAAACTTTACGATTAAATTGTGTGTGTAAAAATTAAATAACAATTATAAATTTTTACCTCCAATCTCGAATCAAGATTATGGACACCAACAGATTACTCTGCTCTTGTTGTATATCCCAGGAACTGATGGACGAACTGTTCTTCAATCAGGTCCACGAACAGAAATTTAATCCCTCTGATAGATTGCACTAGAAAATCTATCAGAAGTTTTTACGAAGAGAATTAACGAATTTGATCCGTTAAACCAGACTGCAAATTCAAAATTCACAGGCTGGATTTTCCCGACAGAGAGAGGGAGGGGGACGGCCACTTAGAGAAAACACAGCTAGGGTTTTCGAAAATATTTTGTGACCTTTGTTGTGTAATTTCTGTACTGCAATAACTTATTTATAATGTGGGCTGCTAACAGCTTAGGGCCCATTAGTCATAAGTTCAAGCCTGACAAGCAAAGCCCGCATGTTCAGAAATTAATATAAAATTCATCGTGACTCTGATTGATAAACCGATTTTACCAATGTTCACAGAAACCATTTATGCACCTTTTAAAGTCAAGATAAATTTTTCTGAATCTGAATTCAGTGATTTCCAAAAATGCCCATCCCTATGTCATTTTAGGAAATCTAACTCCTCTACTCTTAAATAAGAAGTCCCACTTCTTTGTTCATTAAATTTAACTCTTTAAATTTAACTATCTCAACGGGGATTAAAAATCCATTACTCTGTGTGACCCTCAATGGTTCAGGGATACAGCTAGCCGTGGGCTCACAACTCCTTGTGACTCGGAACAACAATTTCCGACTTGCCCATCGAATCATGGTAAGAGCGCCTAGCAACATCGCCCCATGATTCCCTAGGTATCACTGATAGTGCCTGCAAGAACCAATATATTTTGGTTAGCGTACAGTACGGTCCCTTCATCCATATATCCCGATCGAATCAACAATCATTGGTAAATCGAGAGTCGTTCGAGATTCGATAACTATGCAATGCATCTTGAAGATCAAATAGTGACATCGCATGTGCTACTAAGAAACCATTTCTTAAAACACATCATGTACTCTGGCCAGAGATTCGTCACACTAATATCTCCTCAGATTGCATAGGATATCCACACTCGCAAGTATGTGGTGAATCCTTGACAACAAAGCATCGACTCCTATATGTGTTGTAGCTGTACCCAATCCCGACACCTGATGACCCCAATAGAGTCGGTAAACGAGTCAAAGTACAGTACTAGCATATAGAGTCTCAATGATGTTTCAAGTAGTAAGGACTAATGGTGTACAACCAAAACCGCGGACTTTATCCACTCGATAAGTGATAACCACTTGGAAAGTTCGGATAGGGTAGTTCGATCATTCATCGTATGAATATCCATTTGCATGCTTCGAACATCTCTATATTCCTTACCAATGAAACGTGGTACTCGGCATCGCAAATGCTAGTCTCAATCTCGAGCGATCCTTATCCTTATTAACGGACGGCTCAATCGACTAGGAACCATTTAGAATATACAGTGACTATAAGATGTGTTTCATGATAGACATCCCCATGTTCTACCACATCTTACATACACTATAGTATATTCAAGGTCTTTATCAAAACAACAATAGTATATCACAATATAACAATATGAAGAAAGATAAAGTCATTGCCATTAATAAAGTGTAAATTATATTAAACAAAAGATTGTTTATACAAAGAGTCATCAAAGCCCTTAGCCACAAGTTGGCTCACCGGGCTCCCACTCTTTCAATCTTCCACTTGCCCTAAAGCCAACTAGTCATACTACGTAGACCCATTGCTTCGCGATGTTTGTCAAATAATGGTCCTGGCAAGGGCTTAGTAAGTGGATCAGCGATATTGTCTGCAGAGGCCACTCTCTCGACAGTGATGTCTCCTCTTTCCACTATCTCCCGGATGATGTGGTATTTCCTCAGTACGTGTTTGGATCTTTGATGAGACCTTGGTTCCTTTGCCTGAGCAACGGCACCCGTGTTGTCACAGTACACCGGGACTGGACCAACAACTTCAGGAATGAAGCCCAACTCTTGGACGAAATTCCTCATCCAAACGGCCTCTTTAGCAGCAGCTGATGCTGCAATGTATTCTGCCTCAGTGGTGGAATCCGCTGTGGTGTCCTGCTTGGAACTCTTCCAAGAGACAGCACCGCCATTGAGCATGAACACAAATCCAGAGGTTGACTTCGAGTCATCCACGTCACTTTGGAAGCTAGAGTCGGTATAGCCTTCCAATTTTAGTTCTCTTCCTCCATATACCACGAACATATTCTTAGTCCTTCGTAAGTACTTAAGAATGTCCTTCACGGCTTTCCAATGCATTTAACTGGGATTAGCTTGATATCTGCTCGTGACACTTAGGGCAAATGCTACATCCGGTCTGGTAGATATCATCCCATACATGATACTACCTATGGCTGACGCATATGGTACATGTGTCATTTTCTCTATCTCTTCATCAGTCTTGGGACACATAGACTTGGATAGAGAAACTACATGACACATGGGTAGATGTCCTCTCTTGGACCCATCCATTGAAAACCGTTTCAATATGGTGTCGATGTAGGTTGATTGAGTGAGTCCTATCATTCTCTTAGATCTATCTCTATAGATCTGTATCCCTGGAATATAGGATGCCTCACCCAAATCCTTCATCGAGAATCTACCTGATAACCATATCTTTGTTGACTGCAACATCCCTACATCATTCCCAATGAGTAGGATGTCATTAACATAAAGTACTAAGAATGTCACAGTATCCTTAACTACTTTCTTGTACACGCATGGTTCCTCCGGGTTCTTGATGAAATCAAAATCCTTTATTGTTTCATCAAATTTCTGGTTCCAACTTCTTGATGCTTGTTTTAGACCATAGATTGATCTCTGAAGCTTGCATACCTTATGCTCGCTTCCCATGGATGTGTATCCCTCAGGCTACGTCATATAGATCTCTTCCTTAATGTTTCCATTAAGAAATGCAGTCTTCACATCCATTTGCCATATCTCATAGTCATACCAAGCAGCTATGGCAATAAGGATTCTTATGGACTTGAACATTGCAACTGGTGAAAAAGTTTCATCATAGTCAACTCCTTGTCTTTGAGTATAACCTTTCGCCACCAATCACGCCTTGTAGGTCAATACCTTACCATCAGGCCCAAGCTTTCTCTTGTAGATCCATTTACACCCTATTGGAACAATTCCATGGGAGGATCTACTAAAGACCAAACTTGGTTTGTATGCATCGAATCTATTTCCGACTGCATAGCTTCAAGCCATAAATTTGAATCCGCATCAGAAATTGCTTCTTTGAAGTTTCTTGGATCACATTTGTGGGGACCCGGGTTGCTAATCTTATCTTAGGGCAATTTATTGTAATTAAAAATTAAACAAGTACTTAAAAGAATTAAAGAAACAAGAGCAAAAAAAAAATTTTTTTTTTAAAAGGCAGAGTCTCGCTCGATCGGGGAATATGCTAACAAAACTCTGTTGCCAAAGAATGGATAAACAAGTCATAATCTTTTATACATGCTACAAAATCAAATACATGCTATCTTATAACGTCTTACAAGCTTCTAAACATAATAAACATAAACTAGCATGTATTCAAGCCATAATATACAAAGTTCTTGTATCACTTCTAGCATGGTTCAACAACATAAAGTACAAGTCGTGCTACATAAGCCCGTGTCCTCACTTGCTATGCCTCAATCTCGAGCTATCCTTGTCTTTTCTGACTAGCTCCTGCCCCACCTATTGCCATGCACACATACAAAACAAAGCAATAGCCGGATAACTCCGGTGAGAATAAAATCCCAGTATAAACAACTTTAAAAGAATTAAAAAACTTATCTTAGGGCAATTTATTGTAATTAAAAATTAAACAAGTACTTAAAAGAATTAAAGAAACAAGAGCAAAAAAAAAATTTTTTTTTTAAAAGGCAGAGTCTCGCTCGATCGGGGAATATGCTAACAAAACTCTGTTGCCAAAGAATGGATAAACAAGTCATAATCTTTTATACATGCTACAAAATCAAATACATGCTATCTTATAACGTCTTACAAGCTTCTAAACATAATAAACATAAACTAGCATGTATTCAAGCCATAATATACAAAGTTCTTGTATCACTTCTAGCATGGTTCAACAACATAAAGTACAAGTCGTGCTACATAAGCCCGTGTCCTCACTTGCTATGCCTCAATCTCGAGCTATCCTTGTCTTTTCTGACTAGCTCCTGCCCCACCTATTGCCATGCACACATACAAAACAAAGCAATAGCCGGATAACTCCGGTGAGAATAAAATCCCAGTATAAACAACTTTAAACGCGAGATAATAAACGTGAATGCAATGCAAATGGAAAAGGAAGGCTATCAAGCTGATATCAATAAAACTTAGTTCTTTGGGATCCCGAGGAATAAAATAACTATCAAACCACCGATACTCCCATTCGAGGCGGCATCAAGTATTTTAGTCCTCTGACTTTGGTACAACTATAGTGAGTCTTCTGGCTCTGAACATAAATCCATATTCTGTGCCATGAGTCAAGCTGACTCTAGAAATAAATTTACAGTCCATGCCACTCACTACAGCTCTCCAAACGTCATCTGCACTCTAGGCGATGGCTGCCCTCTATGCTATTAAGGCTGGAGTTCAAGATGAATGCAACATAATTTGTATGCATTAAAAGCTATAAAACACATCTTGAACAACTAAGCATATAAGCAAAAAAAGAAATACAAACAAATAATCACATAAGAAATATAAAGAAACAAGTATGTGATTGACATGTGAATACTTGAAATGAAAGCTATTTCAAGCGTTCTATCCTATCTGGATTTGCTGTCATTTATACCTTTCTATGTCACGTCTGAAAGTACTTCAAATCTGCAAGTACATCAATGAAAATTCATATCAAAAGGTTGCTCCACTTCTCAACTCAATCTCAAGTGCAAATGCTAGCAAACCTTGCTTCAAATCCTTCTCGGTTTGACTCGGAGATCTCGAGTTCGGCAACTTCGATAGAAAGCTGATAAATTACATATCGAATAACTAACAAGATCAGATGCCATTCAAACCATGCTTCGTTCAATCAACAATATCAAAGTCTTGACATTTTGCAAATCGACGGCATAACGGCTAAAACCGGCAATCCAAACAATATCCAAATCAATCCAACAATCCAGATAACTTATAATCTCTAACATATCATCTCATTACCATAAAAATCAGTATCAATCAAACATGGTAGTGTTCGAATTATTCTTCCCAAATTCATATAAAATCCGAACGACAGTCTTTTTCCGAACCGTCTGCGAATACACGATCGGTATAGCTGATATACGCATATATGATAAAATCATAAAATTCCATCTTCAACATAAAAATAAAGTCTGAGAAAGATGAATGAAACTTGTACCAAAATGAAGGTCTCGGAGCGGTGATCGCAGATATATATTTCTTTCAAATTTCTGACTACCGGATCGCAAGATATCGAAGTTTGAAAGGGCTGAAAAATCTGAAAATGGCGTGAGGGCTTGTTTCTGATTCCTTCTCCTTCTATTCTGAACATACACGTGAGAATGATAGGAATTAAGTGGACATGTAGATAAATATTGCATATTTGCACTTTAGTCCCTGAACTTTTGGCTATGTGCAATTCAGTCCCCGGAAAAGCGATTTAATTCAATTTCAATCCTTTTCAATTTAAGAATATTAGAATTTAATTCTAAACTCTAAATATTCCCAAATTAAATATTCTCGAATTAAAATTAAATAATCCCGGGCCTTACATTTCTCCCCCACTAAGACATGAGTTCGTCCTCGAAATCACAAGCAAGCTGTATAGACAATCTGTATACACATAAGATAATGAAATAGCATAAAACAAAATAAGAACTCACATCAATGAAACAACTCTGGAAATCTCTGTCTCATATCTGACTCAGTCTCCCAAGTCGCTTATTCGATGCCATGTCGACTCCACTGAACTTTGACTAGCTGAATTATTTTGTTTCTGAGCTGTTTGTCTTTGCGATCAAGAATCTGAATAGGCTGCTCAAAATAACTAAGAGTCTCGTCAAGTTCAGCTTCATCAGGCTGAAGAATATGGGAAGGATCAGGCTGATACTTCCGCAGCATCGAGACATGGAATACATCATGAATACCAGACAAAGATGGAGGAAGAGCGAGTCGATAAGCAAGATCGCCTATCTTCTCGATAATCTCATAAGGACCAATAAAACGTGGAGATAATTTCCCTCTCTTGCCAAATCTGACTGTACCTCTAAACGAAGAAATCTTCAAGAAAACTCTGTCTCCCTGATCAAAAGATAGTGGTCTTCATCTGATATTTGCATACTTTGCTTGTCTATCCTGAGCTGTTTTCATTCTTTTCTGAATAATCTTTACTTTCTCTGTCATTTCTCGGATCATATCAGGCCCAACATCAGGAACATCTGAGATATCATCCCAGTACAACGGTGATCTGCATTTCTTTCCGTACAATGCTTCAAAAGGAGTCATCTCAATGCTCGTCTGATAGCTGTTATTATAAGAGAATTCTGCAAGTGGTAATGAATCTTGCCAACTAGTACCAAAATCTAGTACTACAGCTCTCAACATATCCTCAAGTGTCTGGATAGTCCGCTCTGACTGTCCGTCTGTTTGAGGATGATAAGCTGTACTCAGATGCAATTGAGTACCAAGAGCTTGTTGCAAGCTATGCCAAAAGTGCGATGTAAATCTAGGGTCTCGATCTGAAACAATAGATTTAGGCACACCATGTAATCTTACCACTTCTCTGACGTAGATTTCTGCCATCTGATCATGTCTGTACGTCATTCTGTACGGAATAAAACATGCTGATTTCGTCAAACGATCAATAATCACCCAAATGGCATCGCACCCTCTGGATGAACGTGGTAGCTGTGTAACGAAATCCATGGAAATGTGATCCCATTTCCATTCTGGAACTGATAGACTCTGCAATAGACCACCTGGTTTCTTTCTTTTTGCTTTTACCTGTTGGCAATTCCAACATCTGGCTACAAATTCAGTCACATCTGACTTCATTTGTTTCCACCAATACTGCATTTTCAAATCATTATACATTTTTCTGCCACCAGGATGAATACTGAATCGACTACTGTGAGCCTCTTTCAAGATTTGTTGTTTCAAAGCTGAAACATCTGGAACAACAAGTCTGTTATTTACATATAACACATCATCAGCACTGACCTGATATTCAGATTGATGTCCAGATCTGACCATAGCAATCGAATTCTGAATATTCTGATCCTCTTTCTGTGCTTCTTTGATTCGTATCAAAAGTTCTGGCTCAGCTCGTATAGCACAAACACAAATAGGGTGCATATCTGTTGCAAATATTAATCCAGAAAGACAACAATCTTCCACCATTTGAGATACACCTATCGTAGACAAGGATAAAGAACATACCTTTCTACTTAAGGCGTCCGCAGCTGCATTAGATTTTCCTGGATAATATTTAATCTCGCAATCGAAATCTTTCAATAAATCAAGCCATCTACGTTGTCTCATATTCAATTCTTCTTGCGAAAACAGATATTTCAAACTTTTGTGATCTGAAAAGATTTCAAACTTCTCACCATAAAGATAATGTCGCCATATCTTCAATGCAAAGACAATAGCGGCAAGCTCCAGATCATGGATAGGATATCGAGTATCGTGTGGCTTTAATTGTCTCGAAGCATAAGCGATAACATGACCTCTCTGCATAAGCACACAACCCAGACCCTTGTGAGAAGCATCACAATATACAACAAAATCACCTGTACCTGATGGAATCGTCAAGACAGGTGCACTTGTAAGCCTTTTCTTCAACTCCAAGAAACTAGTTTCACAGGCTTCAGTCCAGACATACGGCTTATTCTTCTGAGTCAGTTGGGTAATAGGCTTCGCAATGCTGGAAAAATCTCTGATAAAACGTCTATAATAACCTGCCAAGCCCATAAAACTCCGTATTTCTGGTACTGATGTAGGTCTAGGCCAATTCAATACAGCCTCGACCTTGCTTAAATCCACTGAAATCCCATCACCTGAAATAATATGCCCAAGAAACACAACTTTCTGCAACCAAAATTCACATTTCGATAACTTGGCATATAATTTCTCATTTCTCAAAGTCTGTAAAATGAGTCGGAGATGTTCAGCATGCTCATGTACATTCTTGGAATAGATCAAGATATCATCGATAAAAATAATGAAAAAGTCATCCAAATATTTCTGAAATACCCGATTCATCAATCCCATAAATACTGCAGGAGCATTGGTTAAACCAAAAGGCATGACGATAAATTCATAATGTCCATACCTTGTTCTAAAAGCAGTTTTAGGAATATCTTCATCTCGTACTCTCAGTTGATGATATCCAGATCGCAAATCAATCTTCGAATAGATAGTTGAACCCTGTAGCTGATCAAACAAATCATCTATTCTAGGCAGTGGATATTTATTCTTGATGGTTACCTTGTTCAATTGACGATAATCAATGCATAAGCGCATGGAACCATCTTTCTTTCGTACAAACAGTACCGGAGCACCCCAAGGTGAAACACTCGGTCTAATGTACCCCTTGGCTAACAAATCTTCCAATTGATCCTTCAACTCTATCAATTCAATAGGTGCCATTCTGTAAGGAGCCTTGGATATTGGTTGCGTACCTGGCATTAGATCAATACTGAAATCTATATCTCATACTGAGGTAAACCAGGAATTTCATCAGGAAATACATCAGCAAATTCATGCACAACTGGAATATCTGTTACTGCTGGACTGGATTTCAATACATCGACTGCATAAATCAGAAATCCTTTCGCCCCTCTCTGCAATAAACGGGTCATAGATAACACAGATATCAAAGGAATCTTGGCTCGAGAACCCTTACCGTAGAATTTCCATTCGGATGCCATTTCTGGTCTAAATCGAACCACTTTCTGGAAACAATCTACAGTTGCTCTGTACTTGGTTAACATGTCGATACCAACAATACAATCGAAATCTGATAATCCAAGTACTATACAATCTATATTAATCACATTCCCGTCATATTGCAACGCACAATTTCGAATCATTCGAACAGATATAATACCTTCACCCAACTGTGATGAAATAGAAACAACAGTAGGCAGTGGCTCAGAAGATAAAGAATGCATCATAACAAATTTTTCAGAGATGAATGTATGAGATGCACCTGTATCTATCAAAACATAGGCAGGATAACCATAAATAAAGCAGTTACCTGCTATGACATCGTCAGGTGCCGCCTGTGCCTGTTCCTCAGTAAATGCAAAAACTCGAGCCTGTTGTCTAAGAGGTTGAGTCACAGTCTAGCTTCCTCCTCCTCTGGTATGTTGCTGAGGTTGCTGAGGCTGAAATGAATGCACTGATTGCCTTTCGGCCTGAGGTATTGGTCGAGAAGAACTTTCACCTATAGCTCTTTGAGGACATACCTTGGCATAGTGACCAGGTTGACGAAAAATATTGCAATTACCTGTCACACCCTTGCACTGATCACTTGAATGTTTTCCACCACACTTAAAACAGAATGCTCCTGATTCACCAGTTCTCTGACCTGCCCCAAACTGTCTCTGTCCACTAGAACTTGAAGAACTACTACCTGGCTTCTTAAATTGCTTTCCCTTTGGCCTGAATCTAGAATCCTTTCTGCCACTGCTTCCTACCTCAAATCTGGGAGATGTTTGCTGAAACTGTGGCGGATTCTATGGAATGAAAGCTGATACAGGCTGGGGAAATGGCTGTGGAATAAACGGTATTCCTCTTTGTCGCAAAATACCTGCTTCGGCTCCCTTAGCTTTGTTCAAGGCATCAGCAAAAGTATTTGGTCGTCCACTGTTCACCAAGGTAAACACCTCTGGATTAAGGCCATTGATAAACTGATCCGCCATTGCTTCATCAGTAGCTGCTATATGTGGTGCAAACTTCAAAAGACTTGAAAATTTGGCCACATATTCCTCGATATTCAAATTACCTTGCCTTAGATTGGCAAATTCAGCACCCTTATCCTTCCTGTAGGAGACTGGAAAGAAACGTTGATAGAACTCAGTTTTAAATACAGTCCAGGTGATAATCGTACCTCGTTGTTCCAATGCCCGTTTGGTAGTAATCCACCAACTTTTGGCAACTTCATGAAGTTGATGTATTACCAGTCGGATACGACGATCATCTGTATAGTCAAGTGATTCAAATAGTTGTTCTATATCTTCAAGCCAATTTTCACAATCAACTGAGTTTTCTGTTCCTTTCAGTTTTGGCGGTTTGAATGACTGAAATCGCTTTAACAAAGTCTCCATTGGAGTAGCAGTAGGATCCAACGGGTCAGTAGATGTACTTCCCTGTGCATTCTGAGTTTCAACAATTGGCGGTGGTACTTGTGCTGGTTCAGCTGGAGGAACCACTAATGGCTGTCTAATGACCGGTGCTTTACGGGGAGGCATATCTGATTGTCAAACAGATTAGTGCATAAACAATATAATATGCAGAAATTTATTCCATCCTTCTCTGATAAGCATTCTCATGCATTCTCATGAGAATTCAGGTTCTGACTAAGGATATTCTGGAATACAATTGCATATATATAGCATGCAGTAGCAATAAAAGCACATAATCATGCAATCACATAATTATTGTTATATATAAAGCATGCTAGCAGATAATGCACATAATCAGATATAACATGTACTCTCATGCAATATTAAACAATCAGACAGACTCAAACTACCCCGCTCATAAACTTCTATCTAAATCCAGAAACTTATGCTCTGATACCACCTATTGTGGGGACCCGGGTTGCTAATCTTATCTTAGGGCAATTTATTGTAATTAACAATTAAACAAGTACTTAAAAGAATTAAAGAAACAAGAGCTAAAAAAAAATTTTTTTTTAAAAGGCAGAGTCTCGCTTGATCGGGGAATATGCTAACAAAACTCTGCTGCCAAAGAATGGATAAACAAGTCATAATCTTTTATACATGCTACAAAATCAAATACATGCTATCTTATAACGTCTTACAAGCTTCTAAACATAATAAACATAAACTAGCATGTATTCAAGCCATAATATACAAAGTTCTTGTATCACTTCTAGCATGGTTCAACAACATAAAGTACAAGTCGTGCTACTTAAGCCCGTGTCCTCACTTGCTATGCCTCAATCTCGAGCTATCCTTGTCTTTTCTGACTAGCTCCTGCCCCACCTATTGCCATGCACACATACAAAACAAAGCAATAGCCGGATAACTCCGGTGAGAATAAAATCCCAGTATAAACAACTTTAAACGCGAGATAATAAATGTGAATGCAATGCAAATGGCAAAGGAAGGCTATCAAGCTGATATCAATAAAACTTAGTTCTTTGGGATCCCGAGGAATAAAATAACTATCAAACCACCGATACTCCCATTCGAGGCGGCATCAAGTATTTTAGTCCTCTGACTTTGGTACAACTATAGTGAGTCTTCTGGCTCTGAACATAAATCCATATTCTGTGCCATGAGTCAAGCTGACTCTAGAAATAAATTTACAGTCCATGCCACTCACTACAGCTCTCCAAACTTCATCTGCACTCTAGGCGATGGCTGCCCTCTGTGCTATTAAGGCTGGAGTTCAAGATGAATGCAACATAAGTTGTATGCATTAAAAGCTATAAAACACATCTTGAACAACTAAGCATATAAGCAAACAAAGAAATACAAACAAATAATCACATAAGAAATATAAAGAAACAAGTATGTGATTGACATGGGAATACTTGAAATGAAAGCTATTTCAAGCGTTCTATCCCATCTGGATTTGCTGTCATTTATACCTTTCTATGTCACGTCTGAAAGTACTTCAAATCTGCAAGTACATCAATGAAAATTCATATCAAAAGGTTGCTCCACTTCTCAACTCAATCTCAAGTGCAAATGCTAGCAAACCATGCTTCAAATCCTTCTCGGTTTGACTCGGAGATCTCGAGTTCGGCAACTTCGATAGAAAGCTGATAAATTACATATCGAATAACTAACAAGATCAGATGTCATTCAAACCATGCTTCGTTCAATCAACAATATCAATGTCTTGACATTTTGCAAATCGACGGCATAACGGCTAAAACCGGCAATCCAAACAATATCCAAATCAATCCAACAATCCAGATAACTTATAATCTCTAACATATCATCTCATTACCATAAAAATCAGTATCAATCAAACATGGTAGTGTTCGAATTATTCTTCCCAAATTCATATAAAATCCGAACGACAGTCTTTTTCCGAACCGTCTGCGAATACACGATCGGTACAGCTGATATACGCATATATGATAAAATCATAAAATTCCATCTTCAACATAAAAATAAAGTCTGAGAAAGATGAATGAAACTTGTACCAAAATGAAGGTCTCGGAGCGGTGATCGCAGACATATATTTCTTTCAAATTTCTGACTATCGGATCGCAAGATATCGAAGTTTGAAAGGGCTGAAAAATCTGAAAATGGCGTGAGGGCTTGTTTCTGATTCCTTCTCCTTCTATTCTGAACATACACGTGAGAATGATAGGAATTAAGTGGACATGTAGATAAATATTGCATATTTGCACTTTAGTCCCTGAACTTTTGGCTATGTGCAATTCAGTCCCCGGAAAAGCGATTTAATTCAATTTCAATCCTTTTCAATTTACGAATATTAGAATTTAATTCTAAACTCTAAATATTCCCAAATTAAATATTCTCGAATTAAAATTAAATAATCCCGGGCCTTACAACATCCAACATCAGGTTCATCTTGATCCCCTTCAAGAAGAAGACCATATCGAATAGGAGGTCTAGAAGTCCTCTCGGATCTTCTAAGTATAGGCGTGTCTATCAATGGTTCCTGAGGTGTAGGATCATTATTTTGTATTTTGGGTTCTTCTCAAATTTCTTCGAGTTCCATCATCTCGCCTTTCTTATCCAATAAGAACTCCTTCTCCAAGAAGGTGGCATTCCTTATAACAAACACCTTTGTTTCAGCAGGATGATAGAAATAATATCCGATTGAATTCTTCGGATACCCTACAAAATAAAATAAGGTGGATCGAATATCCAACTTATCTCCCACTGTCTGCTTCACGTAAGCAGGACATCCCCAAATCCTCAAGTACGAATACTTAGGAGCTTTGCCATTCCATAACTCGTATGGTGTTTTGTCCACTGCTTTGGTGTGGACGTTGTTCAACAACAACACCGCCGTTTCAAGCGCGTAGCCCCAAAACGAAGGTGGAAGCTCAGTGAAGCTCATCATGGATCGTACCATGTCCAACAAAGTTCGATTATGACGCTCCGATACACCATTCAGCTGAGGTGTCATAGGAGGAGTCCACTGAGAGAGAATCCCATTCTCTTTCAGATAGTCCAAAAACTCGGTACTTAAGTATTCTCCACCTCGATCCGATCAAAGTGCTTTAATACTTTTACCTAGCTTGTTTTCTACTTCAGCCTTGAATTCTTTGAACTTTTCAAATGTTTCAGACTTATATTTCATTAAATATAAATACCCATACCTAGAATAATCATCAGTAAAGGTAATGAAGTAGGTGTGGCCATATTAAGTACCAATTCTAAATGGACCACAAACATCTGTATGGATCAAATCCAACAGATTTTGACTACGCTCAGGTTTCCCCTTAAAAGGAGATTTAGTCATTTTTCCTTTCAGGCAGGATTCACAAGTAGGTAGAGAGTTAATATCAGACATATCAAACATGCCCTCTCCCACTAGCTTGTTCATCCTCCTTGAGGAAATATGACCTAGCCTAGCGTGCCAAAGGTTTGCCGGGTTTTGACTATCGATTTTCCTTTTGTTTGTTGTTGCCGGTTTATCAACATAATTTATTGGAACGTCTTTTAGTTTTAAGTTATATTGATCGTTTTCAAGTTGTCCATTTCCAATCAAACATTCATTCTTGTAAATATTGCAAATCCCATTCACAAAATTGCAAGAATAACCATCTCTATCAAGCATAGAAACAGAAATAATGTTTTTAATCAAATCTGGAACAAATAAAACATCTCTCAAAAGTAACTTAAAACCGTTCTGCAAAATTAAATAAATATCTCCCACAGCTTTAGCTTCAACTCTGGAACCATTTCCGAGCCTCAGCTGGGTCTCACCCAATCTAAGCCTGCGACTTCTTGTCATCACCTGCAAATCATTGCAAATGTGAGATCCACATCCGGTATCCAATACCCAAGAAGTAGTATTAAGTGAAACATTTATTTCAATATAGAACATACCCTTCGCAGTTCGCAACTGCTCTAGATATTCCTTGCAGTTACGCTTCCAATGACCGGGCTTCTTGCAGTAATGGCAAACATCCTTGGACTTTTCCATGTTTGAAAGCCTTTGTCTTGTACTTCTTCTCGGGTTTGATTTTCTTGGGTGGGGCAGAACGTTTCTTACCCTTTGTACTTGGCCCCTTCTTAGCAGAAGAAGAGGAGCCCACCAAGAAAGCCGGTTTATCCTTCTTTAAAGTGGATTCATATGTTACAAGCATATTGACCATCTCTTCAAGGGAGGCCTCTATCTTGTTCATATTGAAATTCCCCACAAATCCGTCAAACGAAGAAGGAAGAGATAGAAGTAATAAGTCCACGTTGAGTTCATGCTCCAACACCAAATCAAGCGTTACCAACTTCTGTATGAGCCAAATCACTCGTACCCCATGATCACGGACCGAAGTCCCTTCACGCATGCGACACGTCATTAGCTCTTTTACAGTAGCGAACCTTTCAGCTCTCGATTGAGCCCCAAAAAGTTCCTTGAGTTGCACGTGAATGTCAGCAGCATTCACGGTGTCCTCAAATCGCCTCTAGAGTTCATCAGACATCGAGGCTTGCATATAGCATTTGGCCTTGATATCATGGTCCCACCATGTATCAAGTTTGGCCAACTCTTCCGGACTTACATCAGCTAGTGCTTCCTTCGGAGGAGATTTTTCTAACACGTAGAGCATCTTCTCCGAAGTCAAGACAATCTTCAACTTACGGAACCATTCCGTATAGTTTGCGCCAGTCAATTTATTTTGTTCGAGGATCGAGAAAAGTGGATTACGCGAATTCATCTTTATGAAATACTGAAAAGAAACAGACACATATCAGTGATTGTTTAATTAATTTACTAAGACATAAAATAGGCGAAATTTATTTTATGAATCTCACTCCCACTATTTTAACGATTTCACTACCCTCTAGTGAAAACGGGAAACTGTTTTCCTTAGTGAGAACATTGAGTCCAATTGACAAACTATGGTCCCGAATAATATCAGCCAACCATAATTTTCAAAAGGTAGAGCCCAATTGCTTCCAAAGCAACCTCCACGTTTTTACCTCATGTCCAATAAGGGCCCAATAATATGACGCCGTTTGTTGTGACATGTCAAGATGACCCATCAATATTAAGTTGTGATGGACGGTCGCCATGTGGATCCCCCAATAATATGAGCCGATCCCATGGAAGTTCCACCCAACTTATAACATGTGTCGATCCAATGTACAGTTTCCGATGAACGGGCCTCCCCAATAATATGAGCCGGACCGTATTCGCAGGTAGCATCTCATACATTGATCGTTGATGGAAGGAAGGAACATTTAAAAAATTTTAAATTTCCTTTATTTATCTTGATATCAATTTTAAATCATATTTAAAATGAGGGATTTTAATTTTGAAAATTTGTCTCATCATTTTAAAATTTTGTATGCTTGCCGGATTCACACAATTTTGTCTAAAACATGCATACAACAATAATATCACATATTATATAGGATGATCGATTCCATTTCTAATCGACCCGTGGTTGCCAATCACGAGTCTTAGTCCAATCCTAGGTAATATGCAGTATGCAATGCAATCCTATTACATTGAGCTTCCAATTTACATTTCTTCTGTCTTTATTGTCTGTTGGGCCCACCTCCGTCTTCAAATCTTCATCTCCTACTAAATCTAATGTATTTACAATAAATAACAATGACAAGTAGGGGATACATTTTTAAGGGGTAGGAACGGGCCATAAACCAAGCCCACTTTTATTACATATGACAATTCATATTGGGCCATAAACCAGGCCCATTAATAAATCCAACAACAATAAAAATAAATGTAAATTCCTAACATACACCTACAAAATTGGTCATGTCAATCGATCATCCTTATCCAATAACATTTAATTCAAAATTAATTTATTGGATAACATGCAATGGCAATTTAAATTTAAAAGGATAAAATCATATTCCATATATAAAATCTTATTTTACATACAAAATCATATTTTATCTTTTTATCAAATAAAATCATATTTTATCTATAAAATCCAATTTTATACATAAAATCTTATTTTACTCAATATATCCATAAGATCATATCTTATCATCAATTGTACCAAAAATAATTAATATCATAAAATCTGATTTAACGGATAAAATTTATAAATTTTCCAAAAATTCAAATTTATCCAAAAATCAATTTTAAAATTTTCGGACTCGAACAATTCGATCCGATGCCTCGTGGACCAATCAAAAACAATTTTCGATCGGACCAAAAATAGAATTTTAACATATTAAAATTTAATTTTAAAATTTAAAAATTAATTTTTCCGCGGGCAGCCCGGGACGCTCCCGGGCTGCCCGCGCCCCAAAAGGGCTCGGGCCGGGCAGCGACGATCGTTGCCCTGGGCAGTGCCGTGCGCCGCCCTGCGCAGCGCCGTGCGCTGCCCGGGGCAGCGATCCAATCGCTGCCCGGGTTTTGCCCGAAATTTTTTTTTTATTTTTAAAATATTTATTTTGTTTCAAAAACCGAGGCTTAAAAAATTTTTGTACAATCGATTAATTTAATCGCTTGATCTGAGCAACCTGGCTCTGATACCACTGTTGGAGAACGCGGGCAGATCAATCAGAATTGATACTCGGTGCAGCGGAAGTTTAAAAATTTTATATGGAACGATTCCATAATGGGTATCAAAACTTTACGATTAAATTGTGTGTGTAAAAATTAAATAATAATTATAAATTTTTACCTCCAATCTCGAATCGAGATTATGGACACCAACAGATTACTCTGCTCTTGTTGTATATCCCAGGAACTGATGGACGAACTGTTCTTCAATCAGGTCCACGAACAGAGATTTAATCCCTCTGATAGATTGCACTAGAAAATCTATCAGAAGTTTCTATGAAGAGAATTAAAGAATTTGATCCGTTAAACCAGACTGAAAATTCAAAATTCACAGGCTGGATTTTCCCGACAGAGAGAGGGAGGGGGACGGCCACTTAGAGAAAACACAGCTAGGGTTTTCGAAAATATTTTGTGACCTCTGTTGTTTAATTTCTGTACTTCAATAACTTATTTATAATGTGGACTGCTACCAGCTTAGGGCCCATTAGTCATAAGTTCAAGCCTGACAAGCAAAGCCCGCATGTTCAGAAATTAATATAAAATCATCGTGACTCTGATTGATAAACCGATTTTACCAATGTTCACAGAAACCATTTCTGCACCTTTTAAAGTCAAGATAAATTTTTCTGAATCTGAATTCAGTGATTTCCAAAAATGCCCATCCCTATGTCATTTTAGGAAATCTTACTCCTCTACTCTTAAATAAGAAGTCCCACTTCTTTGTTCATTAAATTTAACTCTTTAAATTTAACTATCTCAACGGGGATTAAAAATCCATTACTCTGTGTGACCCTCAATGGTTCAGGGATACAGCTAGCCGTGGGCTCACAACTCCTTGTGACTCGGAACAACAATTTCCGACTTGCCCATCGAATCATGGTAAGAGCGCCTAGCAACATCGCCCCATGATTCCCTAGGTATCACTGATAGTGCCTGCAAGAACCAATAGATTTTGGTTAGCGTACAGTACGGTCCCTTCATCCATATATCCCGATCGAATCAACAACCATTGGTAAATCGAGAGTCGTTCGAGATTCGATAACTATGCAATGCATCTTGAAGATCAAATAGTGACATCGCATGTGCTACTAAGAAATCATTTCTTAAAACACATCATGTACTCTGGCCAGAGATTCGTCACACTAATATCTCCTCAGATTGCATAGGATATCCACACTCGCAAGTATGTGGTGAATCCTTGACAACAAAGCATCGACTCCTATATGTGTTGTAGCTGTACCCAATCCCGACACCTGATGACCCCAATAGAGTCGGTAAACGAGTCAAAGTACAGTACTAGAATATAGAGTTTCAATGATGTTTCAAGTAGTAAGGACTAATGGTGTACAACCAAAACCGCGGACTTTATCCACTCGATAAGTGATAACCACTTGGAAAGTCCGGATAGGGTAGTTCGATCATTCATCGTATGAATATCCATTTGCATGCTTCGAACATCTCTATGTTCCTTACCAATGAAACGTGGTACTCGGCATCGCAAATGCTAGTCTCAATCTCGAGCGATCCTTATCCTTATTAACGGACGGCTCAATCGACTAGGAACCATTTAGAATATACAGTTACTATAAGATGTGTTTCATGATAGACATCCCCATGTTCTACCACATCTTACATACACTATAGTATATTCAAGGTCTTTATCAAAACAACAATAGTATATCACAATATAACAATATGAAGAAAGATAAAGTCATTGCCATTAATAAAAGTGTAAATTATATTAAACAAAAGATTGTTTATACAAAGAGTCATCAAAGCCCTTAGCCACAAGTTGGCTCACCGGGCACCCACTCTTTCACTTTTATCATATTATTATGTTGTGACATATTATAAGATGTTTAGATGAAGACCTTGAATATACTATAGTGTACGTAGGATGTGGTGGCACATGGGGATGGCTATCATGAAACACATCTTATAGTCACTGTATATTCTAAACAGTTCCTAGTCGATTGAGCCGTCCGTTAATAAGGATAAGGATCGCTCGAGATTGAGACTAGCATTTGCGATGCCGAGTACCACGTTTCATTGGTATGGAACTTAGAGATGTTCAAAGCATGCAAATGGATATTCATACGATGAATGATCGAACTACCCTATCCGGACTTTCCAAGTGGTTATCACTTATCGAGTGGATAAAGTCCGCGGTTTTGGTTGTACACCATTAGTCCTTACTACTTGAAACATCATTGAGACTCTATATGCTAGTACTGTACTTTGACTCATTTACCGACTCTATTGGGGTCATCAGGTGTCGGGATTGGGTACAGTTACGACACATATAGGAGTCGATGCTTTGTTGTTAAGGATTCACCACATACTTGCTAGTGTGGATATCCTATGCAATCTGAGGAGATATTAGTGTGACGAATCTCTGGCCAGAGTACATGATGTGTTTTAAGAAATGGTTTCTTAGTAGCACATGCGATGTCACTATTTGATCTTCAAGATGTATTGCATAGTTATCGAATCTCGAACGACTCTCGATTTACCAATGGTTGTTGATTCGATCGGGATATTTGGATGAAGGGACCGTACTGTACGCTAACCAAAATCTATTGGTTCTTGCAGGCACTATCATTGATACCTTGGGAATCATGGGGCGATGTTGCTAGGCGCTCTTACCATGATTCGATGGGCAAGTCGGAAATTGTTGTTCCGAGTCACAAGGAGTTGTGAGCCCACGGCTAGCTGTATCCCTGAACCATTGAGGGTCACACAGAGTAATGGATTTTTAATCCCCGTTGAGATAGTTAAATTTAAAGAGTTAAATTTAATGAACAAAGAAGTGGGACTTCTTATTTAAGAGTAGAGGAGTAAGATTTCCTAAAATGACATAGGGATGGGCATTTTTGGAAACCACTGAATTCGGATTCAGAAAATTTATCTTGACTCTAAAAGATGCAGAAATGGTTTCTGTGAACATTGGTGAAATTGGTTTATCAATCTGAGTCACGATGAATTTTATATTAATTTCTGAACATGCGGGCTTTGCTTTTCAGGCTTGAACTTATGACTAATGGGCCCTAAGCTGTTAGCAGCCCACATTTTAAATAAGTTACTGCAGTACAGAAATTACACAACAGAGGTCACAATTTTCGAAAACCCTAGCTGTTTTTCTCTCTAAGTGGCCGCCCCCCTCTCCCTCTCTGCTCGAAAATTCCAGCCTGTGAATTTTGAATTTGCAGTCTGGTTTAACGGATCAAATTTGTTAATTCTCTTTGTAGAAACTTCTGATAGATTTTCTAGTGCAATCTATCAGAGGGATTAAATTTCCGTTCGTGGACCTGATTGAAGAATTGTTCGTCCATCAGTTCCTGGGATATACAACAAGAGCAGAGTAATCTGTTGGTGTCCATAATCTCGTTTCAAGATTGGAGGTAAAAATTTAATTGTTATTTAATTTTTACACGCACAATTTAATCGTAAAGTTTTGATACCCATTATGGAATCGTTCCATATAAAATTTTTAAACTTCCGCTGCACCGGGTATCAATCCTGATTGATCTGATCACGGTTCTACAACAGGGAGGATGTCTATCGATTGAAATTCATGAGGTGAATAACCTATGATCGAGATGGTGTAGATAATCAGATGCGTGATGACTTCTATTGCAATGTATGCATGACTTCGAAGGCCAATGGCTAGGAGATGACTTAGTGTCATTATTAGTGATCGATGATAGTTTTCATCAAGGCATAGTGTTGAGTTATACTGAGAAACGTGAACTGTGATTTGCACTGGACATGGTATTGAATTCCCCGTATTGCTTGGGAAGCTCTTTGCTTTGGTAAGGCATGGGAAGGATGACCAGTCTGGAAATCGTGTTAAGCAGTTATGTTGTAGTATGACCTTGTGTCAACTACATTCTCTTGGGGAGAAATTTGAGTTTTTTTGTGTCGGCACAGTGTTGGGAAAAGTGTTTCCTAACTAGAGGTGTTGAGCACCGAGAACTTTTGGAACCAATAGATGGTTAGTTTTGATTAGTGATTCGATGAATACAGCAAAACCAGTCAGGTTATGACTTGGTCTTCGTTAGTATAAGATTTCCTTTGAGACGATAATCTCGATCAAGTGGGTGTTGATATCTTTCGTGACCAGAGAAGATCGGGGTCAGTTGGAAGACGTATCAATGATGTGATATGCGAGTGCTAGAGGAGTTCGATTGTCGACCAGTAGCGCAGTAATTTTCAGCTGGGAATATGTTAATGCAGTTCAGCATTAATGAAGCTTTCAGAGAATTCGACGGGAGTCTGAGCGCGTCGGAAGCTATTTCGACCAGACACTCGAGCAAGGGTTTCTTGTACGTTCTCGAGGTTTTACCCTAGATTTCGAGGATGAAATCTTTTAAGGGGGGGAGAATTGTGAGACCTCGATTCTAAACCACTAATCTCGGATAAAACAACAAGTAAGCGAACAAGAATCCAAGACTAAAACAATTCAAAAGTTTTTTTTTTTTTTTTTTTTTTTTTTTAAAAGGCCCGCGCCCGCGCGAGGTACCAAGCTCGCGCGCGCGCGGGCAAACGATCCCGAGACCAACCAAAGGCTCGCGCCCGCGCGAGGCACCAAGCTCGCGCGTGCGCGGGCAAACCATTCAGAGGCCCAACGGAGGCCTCGCGCGTGCGCGAGGAACGCCTCGCCCGTGCGCGGAAGGCCTGGGCAGAAAAATGCTCAGGCTGCGGAAAAAAAAAGGATTCCGCGCTTGGTCCGACATGCCTTCAAATACAATTACAATAACAGCGTGTAGGGAAACATGCCATGACCAGTCATGCTTTCAGAAGGCCTAAAAACAACCAGAAGTCTAAATCAATACAACAACAACATACTTCGATTTCAGATTACAATCCGAATACAAACTAATTCGAATAACAAAACATATCAAGTTCGAGTTCTAACATTCTTCAATCTTAAACTAGATAAACATGCTAATTCGACTTCTAAACCGAGTCTCACTTCTACTACTTGCCCTCGAAGCTAACCATGCCTCTTCTGACTTGTTCTTGCCCTACCTGTTGCCAAGTACACATACAAAACAAAGCAACAGCCGGATAACCGGTGAGAAAGATAATCCCAGTAAAAGCAACGTATCAAGTAATGAATACACAACATGCTATCAAACCACATATTCAAGTCGAAGTTAATGATATGCATGTCTTTAAAACCAGGATATCGATTCTGATAAACACGGGAGTATTGCTCTGCTTTTGGGATCCCGCGGATGAGATCACGTAACGACTCACCGACTCTCCCAATCGAGGTGGTGCCACGTATCCCACTCCTCTAGACTTTGAGCAACCATAATGAGTATGCTAGCACTAGGCGAAATACTACAACCTAGGCCACTCAATCATAGTTCCCAAACGTCTAACAAAAAGGGCGGTTCTGCCCGCTGAAATCAAAGTAGGCTCAAGATGAATGCATAACAGAAACATAAACATAAGCCACATAATAAAAACTCAATCAATCAACAATTACAAGTTCCACGTGCTAGAACAAGTATCAATGCAATATGTGATTTAAAAAGGGAAACTCGAGAACCAACAGTCCCGAGTATGCTATCCCGCTACGATGACTGCTTTTACCTTTCAATGCAGTAGCTCCAACTCTGGATAAGCTACAAAAGAGATTGTATAAACAACTACACAATCTAACAACAACAAGGCAACGGTTCAAGGAAAACTCTTTATACCGTTCTTCGTCCAATTCTCTGAAACGATCAAACAGCTGCTAACTCTGGGCTTGACAACTCCGAACGAATCTGTTCAGATACAAGAGATTGATCAACAACAAAGACCAACTTACAAGCCAAGTTCAACAACTCAAAAACGGTTCGAAACCCTCAAAACTCAAACCGACGGCATAACGGCTATAAACTGAACAAACCGGCAACGCAGACAGCAGTTCAATACTGATATCAACTCAATTCAATGCTAAAACCACAACAACAAGACAAACCCAAGAAATCTCAAAATCCACATTTTCGAAAATGGCTTCCAAAAATCATAACAAATCCGGACGTCGCTCTAATTCAAAACCGACAGATAATAAACGATCAGAACTTTGTAGAGAACAACATACTCGAATCTCAAACGATTCTAACAACATCCAAAAACTAGAATGTATCCGATCGTAGAAAAACTTACGATATAACGGAGCTCTCGCTGCAGTGATCGATAATCTGCCTTCAGAAATAAATTCCAACGGCCGGATCGAGCTCGGACTGAAATCAGAAAGCTTGAAAGCTCAAAGAATCGGCTTCAATGGATGCTCACGGTTGGGAGGAGGAAGATGAGGCTTCCAAAATAAATATCTAAGTGTAGATAATATATAAAATCAACTATTTGCATTTTAGTCCCTGAAATTTCCAAAATTTGCAAAAAGGACCCTGATCAAAATCAAACCGGCTCGAGAACTCTGTAATCTCTGATTAACTCAAATAAACTCATTTAAGATAAAAACGGGGAGTTACAATTCTCCCCCACTAAGAAGAGATTTCGTCCTCGAAATCAACGAGAACCACAACTCAAAGATAGAATAAAGAATCAAAAGACAGTAAGAAGAACTCACGTCATCTGAACAACTCTGGAAAACATTGTCTCATGTCAGATTCTATCTCCCAAGTCGCTTCCTCAACGCCGTGACGGCTCCACTGCACTTTCACCAATGGAATCAACTTGGTTCTGAGTTGCTTTTCTTTCCGATCAAGGATCTGAATCGGTCGCTCAAAATATCTCAAGGTCTCGTCTAACTCGGCTTCGTCAGGCTGAAGGATATGAGAAATATCTGGTTGGTACTTTCGCAGCATAGAGACATGAAAAACGTCGTGAATACCAGATAAAGACGGAGGAAGTGCAAGTCTGTAGGCAAGATCGCCTATCTTCTCGAGAATCTCGTACGGACCGATGAATCTCGGAGATAACTTTCCTCTCTTACCGAATCTGACGGTGCCTCTGAACGGAGAAATCTTAAGGAATACACGGTCTCCCTGCTCAAAACTCAGAGGTCGACGTCTGACATTCGCATACTTCGCCTGTCTATCTTGAGCTGACTTCATTCTGGTCTGAATGATCTTAACCTGCTCTGCCATATCTCTAAGCATCTCCGGTCCCAAATCTGGTGACTCGGACAATTCGTCCCAAAACAACGGTGATCGGCACTTTCTACCATACAAAGCCTCAAAAGGCGCCATACCGATACTCGCTTGGAAGCTGTTGTTGTAAGAAAACTCGACAAGAGGCAAAGAATCCTGCCAACTAGTGCCAAAGTCTAGCACTACCGCTCGCAGCATATCCTCCAACGTCTGGATAGTCCGCTCTGACTGTCCATCTATCTGAGGATGATAAGCTATACTCAGATGCAATCGAGTACCAAGTGCCCCCTGAAGACTGTGCCAGAAGTGAGAAGTGAATCTAGGATCTCTGTCTGAAACGATCGACTTCGGCACACCATGCAATCTCACAACATTTCTAACATATAACTCAGCCATCTGATCATGACGATACGTCATCTTGTACGGAATAAAACACGCAGACTTCGTCAATCGGTCGATCACCACCCAAATAGCATCGTATCCTCGAACGGATCGTGGTAGCTTCGTGACAAAATCCATAGAAATGTGATCCCATTTCCATTCAGGAACAGATAGGCTGTGCAAAAGACCACCTGGTCGCTTCCGCTCTGCTTTCACTTGCTGACAATTCAAACACCGGGATACAAATCTCGCAACATCGTCCTTCATTCTCTTCCACCAGAACTGACTCTTCAGATCGTTGTACATCTTACGACCTCCAGGATGAACGCTAAACCGACTGCAATGAGCCTCTCGGAGAATACGCTGTTTCAGCTCCGAAATATCAGGCACAACAATACTGTTATTCACAAACAAAACGTCATCTCTAACCTGGAATTCTGACTGATGCCCAGTTCTGACTTTCTCTACTGAAACCTGAATGCTCGGCTCAGACTTCTGTGCTTCTCTGATTGCAACAAACAACTCCGGCTCGGCTTGAATAGCAAACACTCTGATAGTCTCCCTATCTGTTTCAAACTCTAAACCAGAAGTGCAACAATCATCGACCAACTGAGAAACACCGATAGTTGAAAGAGATAAAGAACAAAGCTTTCGGCTCAAGGCATCTGCAACTGCATTCGACTTCCCTGGATAATACTTGATCTCACAGTCAAAATCCTTCAACAGATCTAACCATCTTCTCTGTCTCATATTCAGCTCTGCCTGTGAAAACAAGTACTTAAAACTCTTATGATCAGAAAAGATCTCGAAAGACTCACCATAAAGATAGTGACGCCAGATCTTCAAAGCAAATACAATCGCTGCAAGTTCAAGATCATGAACAGGATAACGAGTCTCGTGCGGTTTCAGCTGCCTCGATGCATACGCTATCACATGCTTATGCTGCATAAGAACACAACCCAAACCTCGGTTAGAAGCATCATAATACACTGTGAAACCTCCAGTACCCTTCGGAATAGAAAGAATTGGAGCACTGGTCAGTCTCCTCTTCAGATCAACAAAGCTAGCCTCACAATCTGTAGTCCAGACAAAAGGCGCATTCTTCTGAGTCAGCTGGGTAATAGGCTTGGCAATAGACGAGAAACCCTCGATGAAACGACGGTAATAACCAGCTAAACCCATGAAGCTTCGGATCTCAGGTACTGATGTCGGTCTAGGCCAATTCATAACCGCTTCGATTTTGCTGGGATCGACAGAAATCCCATCTTCAGAAATAATATGACCGAGAAAGACAACTCGATCTAACCAGAATTCGCATTTCGATAGCTTGGCAAACAACTGCTCAACTCGTAAAATCTGCAAGACGATTCTCAAGTGCTCTGCATGGTCAGTACGGTTCTTCGAGTAGATAAGAATATCATCGATGAAAATAATGACGAACTCATCTAAATAACGCTGAAAGATACGGTTCATCAAACCCATAAAAACAGCTGGAGCGTTAGTCAAACCGAATGGCATGACTATAAACTCAAAGTGACCATACCTCGTTCTGAATGCGGTCTTAGGAACATCTTCCTCTCTCACTCTCAGCTGATGGTAGCCTGACCTCAGATCAATCTTAGAGTAGACAGAAGAACCCTGCAGTTGATCAAACAAGTCATCTATTCGGGGTAAAGGATACCTGTTCTTAACTGTAGCCTGATTCAATTGGCGGTAGTCGATACAGAGCCGCATAGAACCATCCTTCTTCCGAACGAATAGAACAGGAGCAACCCAAGGCGATACACTAGGTCTGATGTATCCCTTGGCAATCAAATCCTCAAGCTGCTCCTTCAACTCTCTCAATTCAACAAGTGTCATACGATAAGGAGCTTTTGAAATAGGTTGAGTACCTGGCACTAAGTCAATGCTGAATTCAACCTCTCGAATGGGTGGCAATCCAGGAACATCTTCCGGAAACACATCAGCAAAATCTCTAACTACTGGTAAGTCAACCAAAGCTGGGCTAGATTTCAGTACATCAACCGCATAAACCAAAAATCCTTCTGCACCTCTCTGTAACAAACGAGTCATAGATAACACTGAAATCAAAGGAATTCTAGATCGAGAACCCTTACCAAAGAATTTCCACTCGTCTGCCATTTCAGGTCTGAACCTGACAACTTTCAGAAAACAATCAACTGTTGCCCTGTACTTGGTCAAAGCATCTATACCGACAATACAATCAAAATCTGACAACCCAAGCACAATACAGTCGAATTCTAACAAATTCCCCTCGAAACAAAATTCACAGTTCCTGACTAGTCGGACAGAAACAATTCCTCCACCCAAAGGTGAAGTAACAGCTACTACTGTAGGCAACAATTCAGTTGGCAAAGCATGCAATAACACATATTTCTCAGAGATAAAGGAATAGGAAGCACCGGTATCTATCAAGACATGAGCAGAATGACCAAAAATCGAACAGTTACCTGCTATGACATCGTCAGGTGCTGCCTGAGCCTGATCCTCTGTAAATGCAAAGACTCGTGCTTGCTGTCTCGGAGGCTGATTTGCACTAGAGCTACCTCCCTGTCTGTTCTGCTGTTGCTGGGGTTGGAAAGAGTGCACTGCAGACGACTGCCTCTCCGGCTGAGCTGCAGGTCTAGACGAACTCCCACTCTGAGCTCTATCTCTATTACATTGAGGGCACACTTTAGAGAAGTGTCCCGGTTGCTGACATGTGTTACAATTGCCGAAGACTCCCACACACTGATCCGGTGAGTGTCTTCCTCCACACTTGCTGCAGTACAAGGATGGTGACCCAGAACTCGGTCCTGAACCGAATTGCTTCGAACCACTGGAACTGGACGAACTGTTCCCCTGTCTCTTGAACTGTTTACCTCTTGCCTTGTACTGATCCTTTCTGTTTCCCCCACTGTTTCCACCTTCATACCTCTGCTGCTGGTTCTGATGTTGAGGTGGCTGATTCTGGTACTGAGATGGTTGGTTCTGATACTGCCTCTGCTGCTGAGGTGCCCCCTGATTACCTCTTTGCCTCCACAAGCCTGCTTCTGCTCCCTTTGCGTAATTAATGGCATCTGCAAAGTTGCTAGGCCTGTTGGTGTTAACCAACGTGAAGACATCGGGGTTCAACCCGTTGATGAACTGATCTGCCTTAGCTTCTTCATCTCCGGCAATTAGCGGTGCAAAATGCAACAGACTATCGAACTTAGCCACGTACTCTTCAATGTTCAGATTCCCTTGCCTCAGATTTGCAAACTCTGCTCCCTTATCCTTACGATACGAGATAGGAAAAAACCGCTTATAAAACTCAGATTTAAAAAGAGTCCAAGTAACCTCTGTACCTCTACTCTCAAATGCTTTCTTTGTCATGATCCACCAGCTCTTAGCACCACCACGCAGCTGATGAATTACTAACCTGATTCGGCGGTCATCTGTGTAGCCAATGGAATCAAACAACTGATCCATATCATCCAACCAACTCTCACAGTCAACTGGATTTTCTGAACCCATCAACAATGGCGGATTGAACGACTGAAACCTCTTCAGCAAGGTTTCCATAGGAGTTGCTGAAGCATCCAACTGATCAACCTCAGTGCTAGCTTGTTCAGTCGCAGGGATAACTGGTGGTGTGTTTCTGTTTATCACTCAACGAGGACCCATCTGATAATCAAAGGTTAGCACACGAGATATCTCAATCGCTACCATCAGTGCCCTTAAAACCGCTTGAAATACCGACAACCAGTCGAGAACAGAAACAGTTATATCTCAAGTAGATCATGCTTTATTAATTTAAATCACACAACCATGTAATTCAAATAATGCTCAAAAAATAAAGCATGCTCGCATGGAATTAAGTACACAATTAAATAATTCAAACACATGCGAGGAGTCATTACACACAGACTCGATCTACCCCGCTCACTCTAGTTCGACCAAGAATCTTAACGCTCTGATACCACTTAATGTGAGACCTCGATTCTAAACCACTAATCTCGGATTAAACAACAAGTAAGCGAACAAGAATCCAAGACTAAAACAATTCAAAAGTTTTGTTTTTTTTTTTTTTTTTTTTTAAAAGGCCCACGCCCGTGCGAGGTACCAAGCTCGCGCGCGCGCGGGCAAACGATCCCGAGACCAACCAAAGGCTCGCGCCCGTGTGAGGCACCAAGCTCGCGCGCGCGCGGGCAAACCATTCAGAGGCCCAACGGAGGCCTCGCGCGCGCGCGAGGAACGCCTCGCCCGCGCGCGGAAGGCCTGGGCAGAAAAATGCTCAGGCTGCGGAAAAAAAAAGGATTCCGCGCTTGGTCCGACATGCCTTCAAATACAATTACAATAACAGGGTGTAGGGAAACATGCCATGACCAGTCATGCTTTTAGAAGGCCTAAAAACAACCAGAAGTCTAAATCAATACAACAACAACATACTTCGATTTCAGATTACAATCCGAATACAAACTAATTCGAATAACAAAACATATCAAGTTCGAGTTCTAACATGCTTCAATCTTAAACTAGATAAACATGCTAATTCGACTTCTAAACCGAGTCTCACTTCTACTACTTGCCCTCGAAGCTAACCATGCCTCTTCTGACTTGTTCTTGCCCCACCTGTTGCCAAGTACACATACAAAACAAAGCAACAGCCGGATAACCGGTGAGAAAGATAATCCCAGTAAAAGCAACATATCAAGTAATGAATACACAACATGCTATCAAACCACATATTCAAGTCGAAGTTAATGACATGCATGTCTTTAAAACCAGGATATCGATTCTAATAAACACGGGAGTATTGCTCTGCTTTTGGGATCCCGAGGATGAGATCACGTAACGACTCACCGACTCTCCCAATCGAGGTGGTGCCACGTATCCCGCTCCTCTAGACTTTGAGCAACCATAATGAGTATGCTAGCACTAGGCGAAATACTACAACCTAGGCCACTCAATCATAGTTCCCAAACTTCTAACAAAAAGGGCGGTTCTGCCCGCTGAAATCAAAGTAGGCTCAAGATGAATGCATAACAGAAACATAAACATAAGCCACATAATAAAAACTCAATCAATCAACAATTACAAGTTCCACGTGCTAGAACAAGTATCAATGCAATATGTGATTTAAAAAGGGAAACTCGAGAACCAACAGTCCCGAGTATGCTATCCCGCTACGATGACTGCTTTTACCTTTCAATGCAGTAGCTCCAACTCTGGATAAGCTACAAAAGAGATTGTATAAACAACTACACAATCTAACAACAACAAGGCAACGGTTCAAGGAAAACTCTTTATACCGTTCTTCGTCCAATTCTCTGAAACGATCAAACAGCTGCTAACTCTGGGCTTGACAACTCCGAACGAATCTGTTCAGATACAAGAGATTGATCAACAACAAAGACCAACTTACAAGCCAAGTTCAACAACTCAAAAACGGTTCGAAACCCTCAAAACTCAAACCGACGGCATAACGGCTATAAACTGAACAAACCGGCAACGCAGACAGCAGTTCAATACTGATATCAACTCAATTCAATGCTAAAACCACAACAACAAGACAAACCCAAGAAATCTCAAAATCCACATTTTCGAAAATGGCTTCCAAAAATCATAACAAATCCGGACGTCGCTCTAATTCAAAACCGACAGATAATAAATGATCAGAACTCTGTAGAGAACAACATACTCGAATCTCAAACGATTCTAACAACATCCAAAAACTAGAATGTATCCGATCGTAGAAAAACTTACGATATAACGGAGCTCTCGCTGCAGTGATCGATAATCTGCCTTCAGAAATAAATTTCAACGGCCGGATCGAGCTCGGATTGAAATCAGAAAGCTTGAAAGCTCAAAGAATCGGCTTCAATGGATGCTCACGGTTGGGAGGAGGAAGATGAGGCTTCCAAAATAAATATCTAAGTGTAGATAATATATAAAATCAACTATTTGCGTTTAGTCCCTGAAATTTCCAAAATTTGCAAAAAGGACCCTGATCAAAATCAAACCGGCTCGAGAACTCTGTAATCTCTGATTAACTCAAATAAACTCATTTAAGATAAAAACGGGGCGTTACAAGAATGTAGTAACCCGTATCCAGAATTAGCGATTAATGAGTATAATAATCATGTAATTATGTTTAGATTAAGTAAAACATGATTAAGAAAATTCCAAATGGGTTAACGGAGTCCAGAAATGGATTCAGGACACTCGAAATGGCCGAGAAGGTTCCAAGGGTTCGGATGGTTCGGAAGCTCCGAACAAAGTTAGGAGGCTCCGAACTGGATCGGAGGATCCGAACTCAGGATCGGAGGCTCCGAAGTGGATCGGAAACTCCGTCGGTGAGATCGGACGCTCCTATCGGGACCAGGGCATGTGTCATCGCTGACATCAGCAAGGTGACATCATGGCTGATGTAATATTGGGCGATCGGACGATCCGAAGATGGGATCAGAGGTTCCGATCGTGTTCGGACGATCCGAACCGGGTTCGGAGGCTCCGAACTCCGTTTATAAATAGAGGTCCGAAATTTCATTTTCAAGTGCACCTTTCCCTCTCTTCTCTCTGATTCCTAGGCCTTCTAACTCAGATCTAGGGAGATCTAGGCATCCTATTGGGAATCCGAAAGTGGCATAGCGATCCCGACGTCGAGGCGAAGATATGCCTAATTTTTGAGGCAATTGTCATCTGCGGGCTGACGACGGACGCAGGTATAGCTATGGTCTCCTTAAATTATTTAGGAGTATGCAATAGCTTAGTTAAGGCTTTTAGAGCTTAAATAATGATGCATGGGTATTTGCATTGTAGAGCTGATATAGGCTTGGAACCTAGAGCGGGACTGCTAGGAACTGCCTGTAGTAAGGTATGCAAGTACTGACTGAGATAGTCAGGGGGTTTTGCATGCTTATATGTTGCATTTGTATGTCATTTATTATGCAGCATGTGCATATCATATTGTGCCTGTCCATCTTATGAGATGAGCCATGTAGGGCCGCTCAGCCCTGTCTGGACGGGTGATGTCTAGTTCCCAGTGACTGACGGGTCATGGGTAGTTAGCATCTGGGGACACAGTCCACGTCCTGTAGGAATGAGCAGTGTACGCAGGGTTTGCTCTACGGGTTGTACCACTCATGTCCTAGGTGCCTTTACTGAGCAGTTGTATACAGTTATCCCAGATATGGATACCCTATCATTTGCATGCATCATATTTGTATGTTTTACCCAGTGCTTTCGTATTGAGGTTAGAGCTCACGTCCAGTCTTTTCTGTGTATCTGGACACCCCATTCGACGGGGCAGGTGTAGGTGCAGGATTGAGCACCAGGAGCTTGGAGTAGCCAGTGACCAGTGAAGACAACAGGATTAGCTGTAGGTTTTGCCTTTAGGCTATTTATTCGATTTGGTTGTATAAATCAAATTTATTTAACCGGTTGTATTCTGCCGGTCTGTTTTATTTAAGTCTTCCGCAGCGATTTATTTAATGCATGTTTAATTATGCTCTTAAACTCTGATTAGGTAGCGGATCCGGGTAGGGTCGCTACACTCCCAGTACGAAATATTTAGAAAGCTTTATGAGCAGGGAAATCCTACCGTTGGACAAAAAAGAAAGACATTGAAGACAAATGTTATATATATCAAAGCCTCTCTAGACAAAAGGAGAGACAGAACACAACAACGCTTATTGAGAATCTGTCTATCTGAGCTCTCGAACCCATCTTGAATACTCAACCGCTCAAAGTGAAAACCCTTAGCTTTAAACACCCTTAACCGATCTTCGAAGAGATCCTTTTCAAGGGTTGCTCAAATCCAGATATCGTTTGAAAGACGCTACATGATACAAGGATTTGAGAAGTCTTAAGTCCTCGAGAGACTAAGACAATCATCATCTCCATCTGAAGAAAAGTTTGATAAGAGCTTTAAATCTTATCACTTTGAATCTAGGAGTTCCATATTAGGCATTGGATAAGTCCTAACTTGGATCGGGTGTATTGCAAGATGTTTTAATAACCAAAGTCTTTTAGTGAATCCTTCCGAGGTGGAAGAAGGGGTGACGTAGGAGACTGAGCTCCGAACATCCAAAAAACATATCTGTGTCTACTTACGTTATTGCATTGCATAATTCCATGGATATCATCTAGCATGCTGAGAGCTATTTTCGCACTAGTCATAGTTGCTCTTATATTTATAGCAGGCTAAAAGAAAACCGGTCGAGTGAACTAACATTTACTCAACAATATTGCATTAGATTTTAAAGACTATCAATATTGTGTATTCACCCCCCCTCTACACACTATATCGATCCCCAACAAGTAGTATCGGAGAAGGGTTTTTCTATTTAGCTACTAATATTCATCATGACTTCTTTAAATAAAATTCCTATGTTCTCTAAAGAAGATTATGATGACTGGAAAATTCGTATGCAGGCACATCTTTCTTCTCAAGATGATGATATGTGGTACGTTATCACTGACGGACCCATGAAGATTCTCAAAGTCAACAAATCTGTAGCCATAAATGGAGGAGAATCACAGATGGTCGAGAAACCCAGAATGGAATGGACTAATGAGGATAAAAAGAAAGAAAATCTTGATAATGTAGCCAAAGATATGCTGTACAAGACGCTGGACAAAAATATGTTTAGCAAAATCAAGGCGTGCTAAACTGCCAAAGAAATTTGGGAGAAACTCACTCAATTGTGCGAAGGGAACGACCAAACCAAAGAAAACAAACTCACTGTAGCAATACAGATGTTTGACAACGTCAAGATGAAACTAGGAGAAACAATGACTGAGTTTGACGAAAGATTCAGCAATATTATTTGTGAATTAATTGCTCTTGGAAAGATATACACTAATCGTGAAATTGCTTTGAAGGTTATGCGAGCACTACCCAGAGAATGGGATGTCAAGACCATAGCCATGTGGGAATCAAAAGATCTGAACAAGGTAGAGCTTCATGATCTGTTTGCGGATCTAAAAGCATATGAGTTTGAACTTGGAATCCGAACAGAGGAAGAGCCATCAACGTCAAACCCCACCAAGGCACTAACGAAAACTATCCTATCTCAACCGATTGAGGATACAACAAAGAAGACAACTGAACAAATGAGTGGAGAAGCTATGTCTCTTTTTATCAAAAGGTTTGGAAAGTTTATGCGTAATAATAAAAAATTTAAACCTTATTACAAACAAGACCATACAGAGGATGGTCCCGCATGCTTTAACTGTGGCAAGCAAGGCCAAACACATCGAAATAAGAAGGAGCAAAAGGTGCTAGTTGCAGACGAAGGGAAAAGCAAATGGGCTAAAACAGAATCTGACTCAACCGATAAATATAGCTCATCCGAGGAAAGCGAGGAAGAGCGAGTTCAATGTCTCATGGCTAACTCCATACATGAAGAAGATGACACTGAGGTATTTGACTTCAAATCATCTGACTTTACACAAGAGGAACTCATTCAGGCACTGAATGAGATGGTCACTGAGTATAAGAAGCTTTCTATATCATTCGAGGAAGCAAAAACAGAAAAAGCATGTCTCATTGATAAATCAAGAGAATCTAGCTATTTACATCAAAAAGAACTTGATGATCTAAGGACTAAGGTAAACCTGTTAGCTACTGAGAATGATAATATGAAACAAGTATTCCAAGCTACTTTATTTGAAAATAAAAAGTTTCTTAAAACAATCAATGCTTGGAATAAGGCTTCTGACTCTTTGGATAAGATACATGAGAACCAGAAACAAGCAGGCGATAAAACCGGTCTTGGATATGGATCATGTAGTGACCCTTACCCGGATCACCTACTAACAGAACTTAGGCATGCAATTAACTTAATAAAAACAGATATCAGAATAAACTGTGGAAACCAAAAAAAACGTTATACAATCCCAAGTAAAGGAATCTGTAATTTATCCAAATAATATACAACCAAATCGAATAGCTGTATGAACCCAAACAACAGTAATAAAACTTAGACGAAGCTCCAGCTGGCCAACCACTGACTAGCCCCTCCTGGATCCACCCTCCTCGTCCAATCGCAAACCTGCCCCATGGAATAGGGTGTCCAGAAAATACAGAGTACGAGACATGAGCATAAAACGCTCAGTGCGAGAGTATGAGTATACATGCATGCAAAGTGAACTCCCTATAAACTCGAAGTCAAGGATCAGATAACAAAGACAGATCGGGCCCTGGTATGTAGCACGCTGTGCCGTCGCTTCAGGAGGTGGCTCCCATACCGAGATAACCGTGGATACGCCAGACCCAAATCGATGGAATTCCATCCACTAATAGGATAGGGTACAACCCTACTAACAGACATCTCGAAAGAGATACAGCAAGATGCAAATGAATGCAGCATAATATCATGGCATATAAATCATGCAGTCACATAATACATGCATACTCAGTCAGGATATCTCAAACAGTACTTTCGTACCTCAAACCAGTGCAAGCTCTACCAACTCTAGGTCCATGCCTATAGTCTGCTCTACACTGCCAAATGATACTACTATCATTAAAGTGCTCTAAAAGCCTTAACTAAGCTATTGCATACTCCTAAATATTTATAGGAAGCAAAAGCTATACCTTCGTCCGTCGTTAGCCCTTTGATGTCGATGCCTCCAGAACTTGGGCACAACTCCGCTACGACTACCGAACGCCTCACCGACCTCCGAACCAAGCCTAAGAAGACTAGAATAGTTCCAAAAGGACTAGAATGGAAAGGAGAACTCGGAATTGGCAAATGAAAGTGAAGTCTCAGCCTTATATTTATAGACAACGATCGGAACTTCCGATCCTTGATCGGAACGTCCGAACCTCGATTGGAACGTCCGATCCTGCCATCGGAGCTTCCGAAGATCCTGATCTGCCATGTGTCAAAATATCACTTGTTGACTCCGGATAGGGGTGATCGGAACTTCCGGTCCTGATCGGAGCTTCCGATCTTGCCACACGTCATGCCTGACGTAATATCGATCGGAGCTTCCGATCCTGTTCGGAGCTTCCGATCCTGATCGGAGCTTCTGAACTCACCTTCGGAGCTTCCGAACTCTAACCAAGTAATTATGATTAATTCCTTAATTACTTATTTTGGTTACGGGCTACTACATTCTCCTCCACTTAAGATATTTCGTCCTCGAAATCAGATCTTAAGTACCGAATGCAAATACAGAAATCAGAAACATTTTTTATTCAAATCAAACATTCACAGAGTTTGCAACTGAATACAACTTAAAGAATGAAATCAAAACAACTCAGGATGGTCTTTACGCATCCTGTCCTCAAGCTCCCAAGTAGCTTCCTCAGTGCCTCGGCGCTGCCACTGAACAAAAACCAAAGGAATGACTTTGTTCCGTAAAACCTTGTCCTTAAAATCCAGGATACGAAGAGGTTTCTAAACATAAGTCAAATCCTTGTCTACCTGAACCTCAGACCGCTGCAGAATATGAGATTCATCCGCCACATACCGTCGCAACAGAGATACGTGGAACACGTCGTGAATACTGGATAGATGCGGTGGCAAAGATAGTCGATAAGCCAAATCTCCAATGCTCTCCAAGATCTCAAACGGACCGATAAATCTGGGAGACAACTTGCCCTTAAGGCTAAATCTGAGAATCTTGCGGAAAGTTGACACTCTCAGAAACACTTTCTCCCCGACCTCGAACTGCAAGGGCCTACGCTTGATATTAGCATAACTGACCTGACGATCCTGTGCAGTCTTAATCCGTTTCTTGATCTGATCAACAATGTCTATTGCCTGCTGGATAAACTCCGGTCCCTCAGCCTGTCTCTCCCCCACTTCTTCCCAAAAGAGTGGAGTACGACAACGTCGCCCATACAATGCCTCAAAAGGTGCCATCCCAATACTAGTGTGATAGCTGTTGTTGTAAGCGAACTCGATCAATGGCAAATGATCCTGCCAGGCTGAACCAAAATCCATGACGCACGCTCTAAGCATATCCTCTAACGTACGGATAGTGCGCTCTGACTGACCATCGGTCTCCGGATGATAGGCTGTACTCAAACTGAGAGTAGTACCCATCGCACGCTGAACACTCCCCCAGAATCTATAAGTAAACCTGGGGTCTCGATCGCTGACAATGCTTACAGGCACTCCATGAAGTCGAACAATCTCTTGAACATACATACGAGCCATACGATCAACATTGTACTCTCGGCTATAGGCAATGAAATGCGCTGACTTGGTGAGTCGGTCCACCACAACCCAGATAGCATCACAATTCCTCGGGGATAACGACAAATGGGTCACAAAGTCCATTGTGATAAACTCCCATTTCCATTCAGGAATAGGCAGACTGTGAAGCAATCCTCCAGGTCTTCGGTGCTCTGCCTTGACCTGTTGACACACCAAACATCTCGAAACAAACTGATAAACACTGCGTTTCATTCCTTTCCACCAGAAACGAGTACGTAGATCCTTGTACATCTTGTTGCTCCCAGGATGAATACTCAACTTAGTGCGATGCGCCTGAGACAAAATCTCCTCTCGCAACTCTTCATCCTGCGGAATCACAAGCCTACCAGACAAACACAGAAAACCATCTGACTGATAATGAAATCCAGACGAGCTACCCTCGTTAGCTAGACGAGCTAAACGCTGGGTCTTTGAATTAGTCATCTGAGCATCTCGGATCCGCGAATACAAGGCTGGCTCATATAATATCGCAAACATCTGGATACTCTGCATACCTTTCTTATGCTTGAAGGTATATCCTGAAGTACAACAGTCACTGATTGCACTTGACATCGAACAAGTCTGAAGTGCGGATAGTCACACCTTGCGACTCAAAGAATCAGCGGTGAGATTAGAAGCTCCCGGATGGTACTTAATCTCGCAATCATAGTCCTTAAGTAAGTCCATCCAACGTCTCTGCCTCATGTTCAACTCCGCCTGAGTGAACAAATACTTGAGACTCTTATGGTCGGTGAAGATCTCAAATTTCTCGCCATACAGATAATGACGCCAGATTATCAAAGCGAACACAATGGTTGCTAACTCCAAATCATGGACTGGGTAGTTGTCTTTGTGAAGCTTCAACTGTCTAGAAGCGTATACGATCACATGCCCATTCTGAGTCAGGACACAACCTAACCCCTGAAGAGAAGCATCCGTGTATACCACATACCCTCCAGATCCTGACGGTAATGTCAACACCGGCGCAGAAGTCAACCGCCGTCGAAGCTCACAGAAATTCTCCTCACACTCGGAGGACCACTAGAAATCCACACCCTTGCGGGTAAGCTGCGTCAATGGTCGAGCTAACTGAGAGAAGTTCAGAATGAAGCGACGATAATACCCTGCTAGACCCAGAAAACTACGGATCTCAGCAACTGTCGTCGGACGCGACCAATTAAGTACCGCTTCAATCTTGCTTGGATCAACAGAAATCCCCTCTCTGGATATGATATGGCCAAGAAAGACCACTCTATCCATCCAGAACTCACACTTGCTCAGCTTGGCGTACAACTGCTCATCTCGAAGAGTCTGCAGTACCAACCGCAAGTGAGAAACATGCTCTTCCGTATTACACGAATACACCAAGATGTCGTCAATGAAGACCACGACAAACTTGTCCAAATACTCCCTGAAGACACGGTTCATCAGATCCATGAATATAGCTGGCGCATTAGTCAAACCAAATGGCATTACTTGAAACTCGTAATGCCCATAGCGAGTACGGAATGCAGTCTTGGCTACGTCCTGATCATGGACTCTCAACTGATGATACCCTGATCTCAAGTCAATCTTGGAGTAAACTGACGTGCCCTGCAGCTGGTCAAACAAGTCATCAATACGAGGCAACGGATACTTGTTCTTCACAGTGACTCGATTCAGCTGCCGATAGTCAATGCATAGCCGCATCGACCCATCCTTCTTCTTCACGAAGAGAACAAGAGCTCCCCAAGGAGATACACTAGGACGAATGTACCCCTTGTCCAAAAGATCCTGTAGCTGATTCTTCAACTCACGCATCTCTGACGGGGCCAGACGATACGGTGCTCTAGAAATAGGCGAAGTACCTGGCATCAACTCTATGCCAAACTCGACTTCCCTAGCAGGAGGAAAACCCGGAATCTCATCAGGAAATACATCTGGAAATTCATCCACAACAGGAATGTTCTCTATCCCAATACTCTCAGCGGACAAATCAACTGCATAGATAAGGTAGCCTTCCCCGCCAGACTCTAGAGCTCGACAGGCTCTCCAAGCTGATACCAAAGGCATCGGGGGTCGCGCTCCCTCACCATAGAAAAACCAACTCTCACTCCCCTCTGGATGAAAGCGTACTAATCTCTGATAGCAGTCCACTGAAGCTCGGTAGGTAGTCAACATATCTATCCCCAGAATGCAATCAAAGTCGTCCATCGCTAGGACCATGAGATTCGCTAACAGAATGTTCCCTTTGAACTCTAAAGGGAAACCCATCACTAGACGCTTAACCAAAGCATATTGGCCCGTCGGAGTAGAAACAGACATCACCACGTCTAGTGCAATGCATGGTAATTTATGCCTCTTAACAAAACGTGCAGAAATGAAGGAATGAGATGCACCAGTGTCAATAAGTACAAGAGCAGGTATACCATAAAGCAGAAATGTACCTGCGATGACTTTCTTATTCTCCTCCACAGCCTGATCATGTCTCAGGGCAAACACCTGGCCAGAAGCTCGTGGCCTCAAATGAGATCTCCCAGCAGACTGTCCCTGCGACCCCTGTTGAACAATGGCCTGAGAACCCGATCCTGAACCAGAACCAGAACTGCCTCCCCCAGACAGTGGACAATCCCTCCGGATATGACTAGTCTCTCGACAAAGGAAACAAGCTCCAGAAGCTTTTTGGCACTTGTCGGATGGATGGTTCTTCCCACAGTGATCACACTTGTCCTTCTTACCATAACGGACAACACCTCCAGAACCAGAGGAAGAAGAAGATCCAGATTTCTTGAAAGTTTGGGCACGGGGACCCAAAGAACTAGCAGGCCTCGACTGAGGGAAAGACCTATTCCGCCGAATGCTGTCCTCCGCCTGGTGACAACGGCTCACCAAACCCTCGTAGGACATGTCGTCGCCAACCACCACACGGACATGGATCTCAGGGTTAAGGCCCTGAAGGAACAGATTATACTTCATCTCTAAGCTATCAGCAATCTCGGGGCAATAGGATAGCAGATCAAAGAACCTCTGCTGATACTCATCGATAGACATGGCTCCCTGTCGCAGACTCAGTAGCTCTCCTGCCTTCGACTGACGGAGTGCAGGAGGAAAATACCGCTTTTGGAAAGCTGTGCGGAACTCGGCCCAGGTGGCCACTCCTCTCGCCGCAACAAAAGGTGCAGAAGTAAACCTCCACCACCTGCGCGCACGCCCATCCAGAAGATAGCCAAGGGTCTCCACTTTTTGCTCCTCGGTGCATTGGAAAGTCTGAAAAGTCATCTCCATGCGGTCTAACCAGTTCTCCGCATCCTCCGGAGACTCACCTCCAACTAAGGGCTTAGGACCCATAGCTAAGAATCGACGCACAGTGAAACGCTCGTCGTCATGATGACGATGACGCCGTTCTCGACGAGGCTCCCATTCGGCGTCACCCCAATGCCCACCAACACTGCCATGAGAACTCCGGTCGTCATGATTTGCCATCTACAAAAATACCTCATGATGAGACTAAATCCCAAGAATTCTTTTGCATGCTCTGATACCATAAATGTAGTGACCCTTACCCGGATCACCTACTAACAGAACTTAGGCATGCAATTAACTTAATAAAAACAGATATCAGAATAAACTACGGAAACCAAAAAAAACGTTATACAATCCCAAGTAAAGGAATCTGTAATTTATCCAAATAATATACAACCAAATCGAATAACTGTATGAACCCAAACAACAGTAATAAAACTTAGACGAAGCTCCAGCTGGCCAACCACTGACTAGCCCCTCCTGGATCCACCCTCCTCGTCCAATCGCAAACCTGCCCCATGGAATATGGTGTCCAGAAAATACAGAGTACGAGACGTGAGCAAAAAACGCTCAGTGCGAGAGTATGAGTATACATGCATGCAAAGTGAACTCCCTATAGACTCGAAGTCAAGGATCAGATAACAAAGACAGATCGGGCCCTGGTATGTAGCACGCTGTGCCGTCGCTTCAGGAGGTGGCTCCCATACCGAGATAACCGTGGATACGCCAGACCCAAATCGATGGAAGTCCATCCACTAATAGGATAGGGTACAACCCTACTAACAGACATCTCGAAAGAGATACAACAAGATGCAAATGAATGCAGCATAATATCATGGCATATAAATCATGCGGTCACATAATACATGCATACTCAGTCAGGATATCTCGAACAGTACTTTCGTACCTCAAAACAGTGCAAGCTCTACCAACTCTAGGTCAACGCCTATAGTCTGCTCTACACTGCCAAATGATACTACTATCATTAAAGTGCTCTAAAAGCCTTAACTAAGCTATTGCATACTCCTAAATATTTATAGGAAGCAAAAGCTATACCTTCGTCCGTCGTTAGCCCTTTGATGTCAATGCCTCCAGAACTTGGGCACAACTTCGCTACGACTACCGAACGCCTCGCCGACCTCCGGACCAAGCCTAAGAAGACTAGAATAGTTACAAAAGGACTAGAATGGAAAGGAGAACTCGGAATTGGCAAATGAAAGTGAAGTCTCGGCCTTCTATTTATAGACAACGATCGGAACTTCCGATCCTTGATCGGAACGTCCGAACCTCGATCGGAACGTCCGATCCTGCCATCGGAGCTTCCGAAGATCCTGATCTGCCATGTGTCAAAATATCACTTGTTGACTCCGAATAGGGGTGATCGGAACTTCCGGTCCTGATCGGAGCTTCCGATCTTGCCACACGTCATGCCTGACGTAATATCGATCGGAGCTTCCGATATGTTCGGAGCTTCCGATCCTGATCGGAGATTCCGAACTCACCTTCGGAGCTTCCGAACTCTACCCAAGTAATTATGATTAATTCCTTAATTACTGATTTTGGTTACGGGCTACTACAGATCAAATGAATGTACTGGCTCAAAAGAAAATACTCAACCGTACTCTAGTGGGAACAATCCCAATGAAATGAGATTTGTTCGATCTAGTACGATATATGAACACGCTGAACCAGATATAGATGTTAAACAGCCAAGTCGCTATGGTAAAGGCAAGCACGAAGGACTAGGGTATGTGAAACCTAAGATCCCAAGGAAAGAAGAGACATGGAATAAACCAAGATTGAATGAACAAAGAATGGGAAACCAAACTAAGTTCAAACAATCAAAGTTTGAACCAAGTCAACTCAAGTACAGGAATCATCGGGTGACATATAACCAACACTTCAATTGTAAGCCTATTCAAAAATGATATAGACTGAATAACACAGATCAGAGGTTCAAACAGTACACTGTAAAGCCTAGACCGCACACAAATTCACATCGTGTACCTCGACCGACTCACTTTGTAAACTCTCACATGGGTAAAACCGTTACAGTAATTCAGGTGTGGCTTCCAAAAGGTCTAATCCAATTTGGACCCAAATAGATAAGGGTACCATGGTTGTACATTCTTCTTATAGGTAGTATCAGTAAAATCAGTCGAGAAGAATAGTGCAACAGAAAGGTCAACGTGGTATCTTGATAGCGGATGCTCCAGACACATGACTGGAAACAAAGATTTACTATCCGATATCATACATTACAAAGGGCCTAAGATTATTTTTGGTGATAACTCGAAACGTAAGACCGTGGGTAAGGGTAAGATTACTCATGGTAACTTTATCATTAATGACGTATTACTCGTTGATAACTTATGTTAAAATCTGATCAGCATCATTCAACTATGTGACAATGGTTATATTGTTGAATTTCTTAAACATTCTTGCATGATCAAATCTAGCAACGGCAATATTATGCTAACCGGACTAAGAGAACAAAACACGTATAGGCTTAATTGGCAAAGTAAACAACCGATAGTTCCTACTTGTTTTGTTGCCCAGAATGATAAGCAGTGGTTATGGCATAAATGGCTCAACCATTTAAATTTCAAGTCCATTAAGCATCTGAGTAAATATGAGTTGGTTCTTGGCTTGCCCAAAGGTGATTTTAAAATAGATAGAGTTTGCTCCGCTTGTCAGCAGGGCAAACAGGTGAGAGCCTCTTTTAAAAACAAAGGATGCTCATCTTCTTCCAAATGCTTGGATCTATTACATATGGATCTGTTTGGTCCTATACCGATCAAGAGCTAAGGGGGAATGAGATATACCTTAGTGATTGTGGATGATTACTCTCGGTTTACTTGGGTAATTTTCTAATCATCCAAAGATCAAACTGCTACTCACCTGATAAAAATTTTCAAACGTATGCAAAATGAGAAAAATACTGGGATAGACAGGATCAAGAGTGATAGAGGCACTGAGTTTTTAAACAAAACCCTTGAATCCTATCTAGATGACCAAGGCATCAGGCATGAGTTATCTGCTGCTCGGACCCCACAGCAAAACGGGGTTGCTGAACGAAGAAATCGAACTCTTAAGGAGGCAGCCAGAACTATGATTGCTAATTCCAATGTATCTCAAAGACTCTGGGCAGAAGCAATTAACACAGCATGTTACACTCAAAACAGATCTATGATTAACAAGAGACACAACAAAACACCATATGAGATCTGGAATGGCACAAAACCTGATCTCTCATATTTTAAAGTATTTGTTGTGTTTGTTATATTCATGATAATGGAAAACATCGTCTGACAGCTTTTGATGCAAAAGCAGATGAAGACATATTTGTTGGATTTTCCTCAGTCAGCCGAGCTTACAGAGTGTTCAATAAAAGATCACTGACTATAGAGGAATCCATTCATGTTATTTTTGATGAAACTACTATATGTGCAGAAAAGTTTCAAACTGACATTCAAGATTTAGCGAGCAGGCTGAAGTCAACCGTTCTACAGGATGAAAGTGATTGTGATGATCCTCCTAACAAAAGAGACGAGCAAGCAAAAGTGATTATTCAACCCAATGAAGGAGGAGTAGATCACATCAATGACGAACAGATAATCGAACTTTCATTTCACAGCTAGAGCCCAAACACATAGATGAAGCATTACAAGATGCTAGCTGGATTGAAGCAATGCAAGAAGAACTAAATCAATTCACTAGAAACAAAGTGTGGAATCTAGTCCCTCGACCGACAAATCAAAACATCATAGGCACCCGATGGGTGTTTCACAACAAATTGAATGAGGATGGGACAATTGTAAGAATTAAAGCTCGACTGGTTGCTCAAGGATTCAGACAAGGGGAAGACATTTACTTTGACGAATCATTCGCTCCAGTAGCACGACTTGAGGCTATCAGAATATTTCTTGCCTATGCTGCTTACAAAAACTTCAAAGTATATCAAATGGATGTCAAGTCAGCTTTTCTCAATTGTCTACTTCAAGAAGAAGTATATGTTGAACAACCACTAGGTTTTATCAACTCTTTAACTCCTAATTTTGTTTTTAAGCTTGACAAAGCACTTTATGGCTTAAAACAAGCACCACATGCATGATATGATACGTTATCACAATTCCTATTAGATCATGCCTTTACTATAGGAACAGTCGATAAGACATTTTTTAAGTTTGTTAAAGGAGATCACATTTTACTCGTTCAAATATATGTAGATGATATTATATTTGGATCAACTAATTCGTGTCTATGCGAGAAATTTTCTAAGATGATGCAGGAACAATTTGAAATAAGCATGATGAAAGAATTAAATTTCTTCCTCGGACTACAAGTCAAGCAGCAGGATTGTAAGGCCCGAAAATATTAAGTTCTTAATTACGGGATTTAAGATTTAAATTCCGAATAAAAGGGAAAAGATGAATTTAAGAATTTATGGAAATTAGAAATTTCAATTTCGGGTCAGAAATATTTAATTTGAGGATTTTCGGATTTTAATATTTTAATACCCGACATTCTTAAATTAAAAGATTAAAAATATTTGAATTTATATTTATGGAATTTAAGATGTGAATTCCATGATGATAAATATCAAGATTAGAATATGAGGATGAAATCCGAGCAAGGGCCAATTTGCAAATATTGAGTAGTTCAAGGACTAAAATGCGATAAGTTCCGAAATGATTTAATTTTAATCCGAAAATATTTAATTTGAGAATATTTAGAGTTTAGAATTAAATTCTTATATTCTTAAATTATTTAGAATTGAAATTGAATTAAATCGCTTGTCCGGGGACTGAATTGCAATTAAGCCAAAGTACAGGGACCAAAATGCAATTGTCATGCAAGTGGCCATAAAAACGTGTAAAGGGAAGAAAATTCCTCAGAATATCCAGCAAGAACCGAGAGAAGAAGAAAAGAGAAGGGTTAAGCCAAATTTTGATCTTTCAACTCCGATATCTTTTGATCCGCCCGGTAGAATTTCCGATTGATCGTATATTTGCGATCACAGCTCTAAGTACTTCGTTTTGACGTAAGTTTTATGAAGTTCTACCATGTTTGAATTTTAATTTGTTGTTAGAATTAAGATTTGATTATATAAACATGTTCTAGCATATACGACGATAGCATATCTAAGACGGATCGTGAAAAGATCGTCGTTTGAACATGTTTTCGATTTTTGAAAAACTTTTTGAAATTCTGAAATTATGGGGCTGCATATTTCTAATTTTAGCTGTAGAATTGGTGATGATATGAGATTGATATGATTGTCATATTGATGTTTAAGCTTTTGGAAAGACTGAAATCGTATCGTTATGCCGCCGGTTCAAGATTTTGAATTGTTATGCATTCTCAATGTCTAGAGCACATCTTCAAGTGATTGTGGATGAATTGAATATGTGATTATGTTGAGAATGAAGATATAATGATATTTGAATTGAAATATTTATCGGACTTGAATAGTTGCGACGTCGGTTTGAATTTCGATCGTATTAGCAAGATTTGAATTGTATAAGCTTTAAAGAAACATCGATTCAGATTGGAAATTGATGTTTAGATATGTTATAATCTATTTCAGATTTGAATTGAAGATTATTGAAGTTGAATCGACGAGTTTGAGTTCGAATGACTTGAAGTGTTTGAAGTTGAATCAAAAATACCTTCAAGTAGCAGTGATTGAAATGAGCAGATTTTGATGATCGATTTGGCTAGCATTGAGATGATCAGCATTGGCAATGGATTCAAGAGGTTTGAATCGCGATGAAAGGTATGAGTTGACATTATTCTTGCCTGGTAGAACAACTCGAGAACGTGGTGGTTTTCGAGTTATCCTGAAATCACATACTTAGTTATTTCAGTGCTCTTATGTGATTTATATGAGTTTTGATGCTTTGATTGATTATGTGAATATATGTTCAAGATGTTTTACAGTCTTTAATGCATACAGCTTATGTTGCATTCATCTTGAACTCCAGCATATAAAGCATAAGGGCAGATTAGCCTAGAGTGCGAAATGACGTTTGATGAATTATAGTTGAGTGGCATGGATTGCAGCCTTCACTTTCAGAGCCAGAAGACTCTCTATAATTGCACCAAAGTCAGAGGATTAAAATACTTGATGCCGCCTCGATTGGGAGTGTCGGCGGTTTGATAGTTATTTTATTCCTCGGGATCCCAAAGAACTAAGCTTTATTGATATCAAATTTGATAGCCTTTTCCTTGGCACATGCATTGCATTTATGCATTAACCTAGAGTTTTCTATGGTTTAGATTATGCAGTTATAAATGCTAGCATGTGGTGATACACTATTCTAGATATGAATGTGTGCTATTGCTTTAGATGAATCATTATGTGTTAAGAGTTTAAGCGTCGATGATGATTCTAAGATTTACATGTTTTTACATGTTTTCTGATTTTAGATTTTTATAGCATATAGATTCCATATGCTTTCATGATGTATATGCATGTCTTTCATAATGAGATTTATTATCACCGGAGTTATCCGGCTGTTGCTTTGTTTGTATGTGTGCATTGCATCAGGTTGGGGCATTATCAAGCTAGAGTTGGCTTGGATAGCTTGAGAAGAGAGATATCATGTGGTGATTTGGTTTTAAGCAGATGACATGTATTTAAGATTTGGTAAACATGTTAGAAAGCAAGAACCTTTGTATAGGTTGTTTTTGCCAAGTATTGATTTATACTTGAGAGTCATGTATTCTAGATCACTTGATATTAGTTTGAATGCATGTAAATTATCTAGAATCATGATTAGAAGTTTATATGAAGTGTGTATGAGATTTGGAATCAAAGTGTACAGCAAAGTTGCATTTTTATTTCCTGGATAGAGTGCCCGCTCGATCGGGTAAAGTCCACGGATCGAGCGCGGCTTGTGTTTGCAAAAACAGAGTATCGAGCTTTTGGGATCGCTCAATCGGGTGATTTCCACCGATCGAGCGAGGCCAAAATGGATTCAGACCGAGAGCTGCAATTTTATGCTCGCTCGATCGGTAACATTTACCCGATCGAGCGAGGGGCCTTCTTTAAAAAAAATAAAAATATTTTAGCTCTTGGTTTATTATTCATGTATTGTTTGATTAATTGTTAATTAATCATTAGTTGCCCTAAAATGAGATTAGCAACCCGGGTCCCCACAAAGGTGATATCAGAGCGTAAAGTCTTGGAGCGTAAAGTCTTGGACTAAGATTGAAGTTGAGCGGGGTAGATTGAGTCTCATGCATTTATAGTATTGCATGAGTATGATTTACTTGCTTTACAGAATTGTATGCGACTATGATTGCTTGATTGAACACTACTTGCTTTATTGAGAATTACATGCTTATATGTTGATATGTATGTCTGATTTCTTGAATTCATTAGAATAAGTGAATTCGTTTTAAGCATGTAATATGTGAAAAAGAATGAGAAATTGCAAGTATGTGTTCTATTCAGAAGCATGAGATTATATGTATGATATACTGACATTGTATGTTATAACTTTGCCATATATATTGCTTCTGTTATCGAATAAGACTGCTTATGCCGATAGCATGAGAACCTCAGACAGAACAGAACCTCAGATAGAACAGAACTGTGTTGAGGTAAGGTTTTGAACCGATTGTACTGAGGAGTATGTTAGTTGAACAACTCTAAAGCTATGAATCATCAACTCAGAAAGATACAGAATATGCTATGTCTAGAAAGGAGTTGATTTGAAGAGCTGGATCAGTTGTTCAAGAGAAGCATATTCAGATGAACATAGAACCAGCCTGATTTTATATCAACTCCAGGACTTAGCAAGAAGTTGGTGAAGTTGCCAGAAGAAGTACTGAAATTGTTTGGCAGGTAAGTAAACAGAATTGTTTCTTTCCGTATATGCTAAAGATGATAGAACAGTAGAGACGCATAAGTTGATTTCAAGCCACTAAGAGAAGAACGAAATCATGAACCGGTAGTACGAGGCAGAGTTGAATTTTTATTCATGCCTCTGTAATTGTGGAAACACTATGATCATCACCTCCACTACAACTTGCATAATATTATAGCTATGAAGCAAGCGATAGTGACAATAACAGCAAAGATTGATTTAGTCTAAACGCCAGCAAATGAAGACATGTAAGCATAACTCCCCCAGCTGAAACAGATCAAGAGAAAATTTGAATGAAAGATAATAAAATGAGGCTCAAGTTGTATCAGATAAGAATAGACAGGTAAGTGAGTTAATTCTAATTAACCGCTTATATATTGATTGCATAGCATACATTAATAGATTAGTGAGTTGTTATGCTATAATTCGTATCTGATGAGTCTTTATTCAATGTATTTGCTGAGATTTTTGCCTTTGAGTAGAAGAAATGCATTTGCAGGAGTAGACAGAGAAGATAAAATGCAGACTTGAGGAAATAAGATTGAATATGCATTATAGATATTAATGCAAGTATCAGCTAAGAATTGATTGATTCTGTGCAGTAATTAAGTTAGATCAGCAATAGCAATGAGTAGAGATCTATTTGATATGAGTTGCAAAAATAAATTTCTATTATGTCGGTACTGTTTATATCACGATGACCGTGGAAGAATGTCAGTAGAAGTCTAGTCGATATATTGAACTAGTACAGAATTAACCTAGAATTGACAAAATATGTCAATGATTAGAATTTACAGAAATAGTTCAATGACATATATCGATTTTTCTACGACATGAATGCAGTTCTATATAGAGTGGTGTCTAGTATGAAAGTATTATGACAACTCATATAGAAGAGCATTACTTGAACTGAAGAACTTCAGAAACAGCTAGAAGATTGAGTAGAAAAGAGTTATGTAGTACCGAAATGATGATTAATTCTATGACAATGAGTTAATTCGAAAAGATTATATTCGACTATTGTCAGCTAAGAATTAATAAATGAACTCATGTCAATAGAGAATAAGAAAAAGCAGTTACAGTTGAGCTTTATCTTCAATTTTGCTGAAGCTATTCCATCATAGAAATCATGATTCTTAAATCTCTTGCTATCGATTCTGAGGTTTTTGTATTCTACCTCGATTGATTTTGATTGATTCTTATTCCTTTGCAAGAGTCTGATTTGATTTACTCGCTTTATGTTTTGATATGCAAGTGAGTTGTTTTCACTGTGCAGATTTTGTCATTCAGACTGTTTGATTTTGGGTAACCTTGACTTGAGCGAGTTCCTTTGATTTGAAATTTGAGAATTCTTGATTATTTGATGTGAATATTCAGTTTATCTTGAAGAATTTGGCTTGTAACTGATAGAAATTCAGATTCAGACTATTAGCAAGATTTATGGGTTTTAGATAATTATCGGATTTATTGGGTACAGATCTGTACTTGTTGAATATTTATGCTTGACAGATACTGAAACTATCAGAATTGTTGCGATCCAAGCTAAACTCGAATTGGTTTGGAAAGATAAAATCAACATATTGCTTGAGAATGCTAGATTAAGATATGAGATAAGACAACAGAGCAGAACAGATGAATTTTTGCGGTGAATAATCATTTGATTATGCCAGATATTCTAGATATGGAATATCAGATTCTGAAAGAGGCATATGACAACAGATTTAATATCCATTCAGTTGTCTAAACATGTATGACTTACATGTAGTCATTACTTGGAAATTAGTATTGGTGAAAGAATTGAAAGCAGATACGACATAATTAACAGTACCAATACGAAAATTCCAGTAAAAGAAGCAGAAAAGAAGAACTCAAGTGGTTTATGTAACAAATTAGTTACATAAGAGTTGAATTCAGATCAACTTTGTGAACGACTTTAGTTTGAATCTACTTGAATCGTCATGATTTTGCGATTTAGAGTGTAGTAGATTTCGACAGATTCATGAATATGTTGTATTAGATATGATACAAACATAAAAAGATACTGGTTATGTATTTAGCAAGATGATCAGATTACAGGAATTCTTGAAATCTATTGTCGAGATAGAGACTTTAGATTTGTTTTCTAGATTATGTCATTGATTGTCAGATGTTCTGAGTGTTTAGTTGTATGAGATTTCATTATACCATCCACTGATTAGTGGACTATCAGATGTGATTATCCAGATTTCCGAGGATATGCTCAGAACTATAGTACTAGATTCGGTACTAGTTGATTGATTATTTGCCACTTGATTACCATGATTCCCGTGACAGCTATTTTATAGAGATAAAGATAGTATTTTGATTATTGATTGATCAGAAACACAGAATTGTCTTTATATTGAAACAATCTTACAGAAATATCAGCTATCAGACCAGATATGAGTCACGAAACGATAGAGAATGTGAAGATTGTTTTGACCAGAATGAGAATAGATCAGCATTAACAGAGCTAGTAGATGAGTAACAGATAGAGATTTGAAGCCTGAACAGAATGATCAGAATAGCATCATTAGGTTTAGAAAGAGATTTTAGAAGCCATGAGTATTTGATCTAGCTAGTTGATTAATACTCAATCGTGAATTTTAAGATAGATGAATTGTTATCCATATGCATTGGCTGAAGAATATCAGCTAGAATATGTATGTGCATTCAATTCAGATAAAACAGAAGCAGATAAGAGTTTAAGAGAAGCTGATTAGATTACGAGAAAGAGCAACTTAGATCTAAGTTGACTTAGTAATTATATGTTTTGCAGAAGCAATCAGAAAGAAGATTAAGATACTATAGAAGATAAGATATCAGAATAGATATCGAAAGCTCAGAGAATTGAAGTCAGTATGACTTCAGTCAGCTATACAGTTTACGAGAATCAGCAGTAAGATCGAATGCGATTTCGAGGACGAAATCATTCCTTAGAGGGGAGGAATTGTAAGGCCCGAAAATATTAAGTTCTTAATTACGGGATTTAATATTTAAATTCCGAATAAAATGGAAAAGATGAATTTAAGAATTTATGGAAATTAATAATTTCAATTTCGGGTCAGAAATATTTAATTTTCGGATTTTCGGATTTTAAGATTTTAATATCCGGCATTCTTAAATTAAAAGATTAAACATATTTGAATTGATATTTATGGAATTTAAGATGTGAATTCCATGATGATAAATATCAAGATTAGAATATGAGGATGAAATCCGAGCAAGGGCCAATTTGCAAATATTGAGTAGTTCAAGGACTAAAATGCGATAAGTTCCGAAATGATTTAATTTTAATCCGAAAATATTTAATTTGAGAATATTTAGAGTTTAGAATTAAATTCTTATATTCTTAAATTATTTAGAATTGAAATTGAATTAAATCGCTTGTCCGGGGACTGAATTGCAATTAAGCCAAAGTACAGGGACCAAAATGCAATTGTCATGCAAGTGGCCATAAAAACGTGTAAAGGGAAGAAAATTCCTCAGAATATCCAGCAAGAACCGAGAGAAGAAGAAAAGAGAAGGGTTAAGCCAAATTTTGATCTTTCAACTCCGATATCTTTTGATCCGCCCGGTAGAATTTCCGATTGATCGTATATTTGCGATCACAGCTCTGAGTACTTCGTTTTGACGTAAGTTTTATGAAGTTCTACCATGTTTGAATTTTAAGTTGTTGTTAGAATTAAGATTTGATTGTATAAACATGTTCTAGCATATACGACGATAGCATATCTAAGATGGATCGTGAAAAGATCGTCGTTTGAACATGTTTTTGATTTTTTAAAGACTTGTTGAAATTCTGAAATTATGGGGCTGAATATTTCGAATCTTAGCTGTAGAATTGGTGATGATATGAGATTGATATGATTGTCATATTGATGTTTAAGCTTTTGGAAAGACTGAAATCGTATCGTTACGCCGTCGGTTCAATATTTTGAATTGTTATGCATTCTCAATGGCTAGAGCACATCTTCAAGTGATTGTGGATGAATTGAATATGTGATTATGTTGAGAATGAAGATATAATAATATTTGAATCGAAATATTTATCGGACTTAAATAGTTGCGACGTCGGTTTGAATTCCGATCGTATTAGCAAGATTTGAGTTGTATAAGCTTTAAAGAAACATTGATTCAGATTGGAAATTGATGTTTAGATATGTTATAATCTATTTCAGATTTGAATTGAAGAGTATTGAAGTTGAATCGACGAGTTTGAGTTCGAATGACTTGAAGTGTTTGAAGTTGAATAAAAAATACCTTCAAGTAGCACTGATTAAAATGAGCAGATTTTGATGATCGATTTGGCTAGCATTGAGATGATCAGCATTGGCAACAGATTCAAGAGGTTTGAATCGCGATGAAAGGTATGAGTTGACATTATTCTTTCCAGGTAGAACAACTCGAGAACGTGGTGGTTTTCGAGTTATCCTGAAATCACATACTTAGTTAGTTCAGTGCTCTTATGTGATTTATATGAGTTTTGATGCTTTGATTGATTATGTGATTATATGTTCAAGATGTTTTACAGTCTTTAATGCATACAACTTATGTTGCATTCATCTTGAACTCCAGCCTATAAAGCATAAGGGCAGATTAGCCTAGAGTGCGAAATGACGTTTGGAGAATTATAGTTGAGTGGCATGGATTGCAGCATTCGCTTTCAGAGCCAGAAGACTCTCTATAATTGCACCAAAGTCAGAGGATTAAAATACTTGATGCCGCCTCGATTGGGAGTGTCGGCGGTTTGATAGTTATTTTATTCCTCGGGATCCCAAAGAACTAAGCTTTATTGATATCAGATTTGATAGCCTTTTCCTTGGCACATGCATTGCATTTATGCATTAACCTAGAGTTTTCTATGGTTTAGATTATGCAGTTATAAATGCTAGCATGTGGTGATACACTATTCTAGATATGAATGTGTGCTATTGCTTTGGATGAATCATTATGTGTTAAGAGTTTAAGCGTCGATGATGATTCTAGGATTTACATGTTATTACATGTTTTCTGATTTTAGAGTTTTATAGCATATAGATTCCATATGCTTTCATGATGTATATGCATGTCTTTCATACTGAGATTTATTCTTACCGGAGTTATCCGGCTGTTTCTTTGTTTGTATGTGTGCATTGCATCAGGTTGGGGCATTATCAAGCTAGAGTTGGCTTGGATAGCTTGAGAAGAGAGATAGCATGTGGTGATTTGGGTTTTAAGCAGATGACATGTATTTAAGATTTGGTAAACATGTTAGAAAGCAAGAACCTTTGTATAGGTTGTTTTTGCCAAGTATTGATTTATACTTGAGAGTCATGTATTCTAGACCACTTGATATTAGTTTGAATGCATGCAAATTATCTAGAAGCATGTTTAGAAGTTTATATGAAGTGTGTATGATATTTTGAATCAAAGTGTACAGCAAAGTTGCATTTTTATTTCCTGGACAGAGTGCCCGCTCGATCGGGTAAAGTCCACGGATCGAGCGCAGCTTGTGTTTGCAAAAACATAGTATCGAGCTTTTGGGCTCGCTCGATCGGGTGATTTCCACCGATCGAGCGAGGCCAAAATGGATTCAGACCGAGGGCTGCAATTTTATGCTCGCTCGATCGGTAACATTTACCCGATCGAGCGAGGGGCCTTCTTTAAAAAAATAAAAAAATAAAAATTTAGCTCTTGGTTCATTATTCATGTATTGTTTGATTAATTGTTAATTAATCATTTATTGCCCTAAGATGAGATTAGCAACCCGGGTCCCCACAAGGATAATGGCATCTTCATAAATCAAACTAAGTACACCAAAGAACTTATCAAGAAGTTTGGTATGGAGAATTGTTCTGCCATTTCTACCCCTATGAGTTCTTCTATTAAACTTGACAAAGATGAAGTAGGAGCACCAGTTGAAGTAACTATGTATCGAGGTCTAATCGGTTCATTACATTATCTTACGGCCAGTAGACCATATATTATGTTTGTTGTATGTTTGTGTGCAAGATTTAAAGCAGCACCCAAGCAATCGCATTACATCGCAACCAAGAGGATTATTAAATATCTTAAAGGCACTACAAATGTGGGTCTTTGGTATTCCAAAGACTCAGAATTTAACCTTGTTGGCTATTCAGATGCAGATTATGCAGGTTGCAAGATTGACAGAAAAATCACTAGCGGATCGTGTCAATTTTTGGGAGATAGACTTATTGCATGGTTAAGTAAGAAGCAAACATCAATTGCCACCTCTACTGCTGAAGCAAAATATCTTGCAGTTGGCAGTTGCTGTGCTCAAATACTGTGGATACAACAACAACTTAGGGACTATGGAATCTAGTCAAATGAAGCTCCCATATTTTGTGACAACACGAGTGCTATTGCAATCACTCAAAATCTAGTGATGCATTCCAGAACCAAGCACATTGATGTGCGCCATCATTTCATTCGTGAACACGTCCTCAAAAAGGAGATTCAAATGATCTGCGTATCTACTGACCAGCAGGCATCAGATATTTTCACCAAGCCATTGTTGGACGCTATGTTTTCCTATTTTTGCAATATTCTTGGTTTAATTGATTTAAATTAAGACAAGCATAAGCATAGGGGGAATAATTGTTTATTTCTTTTAAAGCACAAAATACTTTCATTACTTGGAGTGCTTAACCCTAACCCCTAGTGAGTCTGAAGTCTGCATGAGCCGCAGAAATTCTACTTCTCATTTCATGACTCCACTCTATCATCCAGACGGAGAGCAAACCTTGACCATTGCAGACGTCATCCTCGAACCAGATGTTCTGCATCTCGTCTCTTTCTGCCAACAACATCATGAGAAAAATAGCAGATGGCCTTAGCACCACACCAGTGCTCTGGGTTCGCAAGCAATTCTTGCACCACAGCAACCCTACAGCAAGGCACGGCCTAAGAGGCACAACACCTGAACGATGTTGACGACAAATGGCTTCCATCATATACCACACGCTCATGCCTCTTTCCACAACTCTACTTCTGTAGATGAACTTTCGTCTTTCGAAATCGGACTCATCCATTATATTTTTTTTGTTGTTATCATTTCAACTAAGCTATGATCTATCTACTTGTTTACATCACATAATTTATAGGCGAAGAATACCAAAGGCCAAAGGTCATGAATGCCAACAGTTACCTACTGATCTATCTTCGAGAAAATCCGAAAGAGATACTTGCTCAGACTGTTGATAAGCATATTTTATCGATATTTGTGCACTCTTTCATTTATTTAAAAGCTCAAAATAGTTATTATTTGCAAACAGTGATTTGTCATCATTAATATCTGCTTTTCTTCTCGATGATATCTCGTTTAATGTGTGATGTGACGTAACTTTATTGATTCATAAAAGCAGATAATGCGCAAAATAGATTTGTTTATTTCAGGAAAAAGAGAAGGACATATCACATAGGGCCCTAAAGGCTTCAAGAGCCCTATCGATCTCCTTCTCCATATCACTTTTCCAATAGAGCATGAAGAACGTAAGATCCTTGGTAGGAGAGCAAACGTAGCCAAGATCATCCGACCAGATGCGCTCCAGTCCTTCTAGCTCTTTGTAGAGCAAGAGGAGCAACAGGCCCTCTGGACTGAAAACCAACATCGAGTCAGACGACCCCAGCTTGTCTTCATATTGCCGCACAAGGGCAGCATAGTCTCTCTCAGAATCATGAGGATGGCCAGTTGAGAGAAACAGATGCAACTCTTCAATTGTCTCCATTTCTTCAACAACCTGGAAGAACACAACATCTTCGTACTCTCGAGACCTTACTCTCGTCAGAGCAGCGGCAAATTCTTCTGCCAAATCACCTCCCGGACCCGGCATATTGTTTTCTAATTTATTAAATGATTTCCTATTGTTACACGACTGATATATTCACTTCATATTTATAGGGATAAAAAGAGATGGTGAAACGTCGGGTGATATCAATTGTCTACTGAATGGATCACGCATTAAATCATTACTCTGGAAATCGACGGCATGTCCAAGACTTCACATGTCATGATGTCAGACGTTCAAGAATGATTACAGTCATTGGAATTTAACTCCAACCGCCTTATATTATATTTTATTATATTATATTCATTGTACTTACTTTATTTTACCGCGTATCTTTCACTCTCTCTCTCTTTCAAAAATCAAAATTTTAAGTGACGTGGCACCATATTTACCGATCATTTCAGACGTCTCTCACAATTTGTCTTGCAAATTGAACTCATATTCACCTTTTGCTTCTGCATTCTTCACAAACTATTGATAAAATACTTTGTTTGGAGAAAAACTCAAGAATTTCTATCCAAAAGACTTGTCTGACTATTAATTTCGATGAAGTTCATTTCATCCAGAATGCGAAAATTTCAGCCATGTTCAACATGATTGAAGCTTCAGGACTTCGCAAATTTCTTAGCTCTGGATCAACGGTCAAGTATGATCTGGTCAAGGAATTCTTTGAATCCGCCCAACTACATCATGGAAGCATCATATGTATTATCAGAGGAGGGAAGATCGAGTTCAATCAACGTTTCTTCAGCAACATTTTCAACTTGCCCACAATTGGTGTGATGAAATGCGCAGACTTACCTGACGGAAATGCAACTCATTGAGCAGTTCAATTCACACTTGATAGCTCACCCATTAAGGTCAATGGCCTCAAACAAAGCTTGATGCCAGCATACCGACTATTGGCTAACATAGTTGCAAAAACTCTTTTAGCCAAGGTTTGATCCTACGACAAGATCACTCTCGAAAAGCTTCAGTACATGGCCTCTATTTCCTCCCAGTTGAACTTCAACTGGTCTTCGATTCTCTACTCTACTTTATGTGAAATGATTAGAGGCAAAGGACAATCAGAAGGTTTTGCACTACAGATATGTTATCTACTTGCAGCCCTAGATGTTGACTCCTCAGACTACGAAGTCCTTCATGAAGCCAAATGGTTAAATGCAGTCACAATCCCTCTGTTCTTAAACAAGAATCAGGTGACTTCTGACCAGCTCAGAACTATCAAACGAGAAATTGGGGCAGAGCAACAAACTGCCAAAAGCACTGCAGCTACCCAAGTCAAGCGTGCTCGACCGATCAGACAACCTATTCAAGTGTACTCTGATCTGGAGGATGAGGTTAGTGACAATGCTCCCTTAGTTCAAGTATTCGCTCACCCCTCTCCATCCCAAAAGACAAAAATGGCTCCCAAGCTATCTCACCCGAAACCAAAGAGGATCAAGTTGCTATCTACAGTTCACACCCCAATGTGAGGCCTCAGTTCTAATCTTCTATCCTTAAGATAATATAAACAATTATCATGCACCATCTAAAAGATAAGGCAACAAGAAGAAATAAATTTTTTTTTTTGAATGAACAGTACTGCGCTCGATCCTATAAAAGTCTAGGATCAAGCACACCACAATTTAAAACTCTCTGCCGAGAAGTGTGTCGCGCTGGATCAGGCAAAAAGACAGGATGGAGCGCACCATTTTCTGAAACTCTTTGTCTCGGAAATCACAGGGGCCGCGCTCGATCCTGCAATAACCTAGGATCGAGCGCACCCCCTTGCCCAGAAAATTTCAGAACATGGAATGCCTTTCCTTACAAACTCAACCAACAATAATCATAACAACATGCATCAATCCAAATTCAAACATAATCTCGACTACTCGATACCACACGATACAACCAAGGTTCGAGTCTAGTAATTACTTCAAAACATAACTAGGTTCGCATGCATTACAAAACAACAACAGTTCGAATACATTCGACTCCTAGAAACCAAGCCTCACTTCTAACTTCAAATCCCAGTCTATCCTCGTTGTCTCTGACTGGTTCCAGCCCCACCTGTTGCCAAGAACACATACAAAACAAAGCAACAGCCGGATAAACCGGTGAAAACGATATTCCCAATAAAAACAACATAACAAGTAATACAACAATACACATGCTTTCAAGACATCAACGAAATCAATAACAACTTAATGAAATGCATGTCTTTAAAATGGGATATCAAATCTGATAAACAAGGGATTACTGCTATGCTTTTGGGATCCCGAGGATGAGATCTTGTGACTACTCACCGACTCTTCCAATCGAGGTGGTGCCACATATCTCACTCCTCTAGACTTTGAGCAACCAAAATGAGTATGCTAGAACTAGGCGATACGACTACGACCTAGGTCACTCAATCATAGTTCTCAAACGTCTAAACAAAAAGGGCGGTTCTGCCCGCTGAATGTTAGAGTAGGTGCCCGTCGAGCCAATGTGTAGGCCGATGGTCCTTGAGAGAACTCTTGTATGACAATCTTTATTTTAATAATATTTGACATTATTTAATTTCGCACATCTTTATCTTTATACCCATGCAAGCTGCATAGATAAAGCCCTTGAATATACAAATAGTAGAAAGAATATGAGATGGTCATGTGATGACTATCATGAAACTCATATTTGGAATACTGTATATTCTAAACTGTTCCTAGTCGATTCAGCCGCCATAAAGAAGGATAAAGGCCGCTCGAGCTTGAGACTAGTATTTGCGATGTGAGTACCATGTTTCATTGGTAGGGGACATGGAGATGTCCAAGCATGCAAATAGGTGCTCCTTGTAGAGTGCACTGAACAACCCTCCCTAAAGGATTTTTCAAGTGGTTCTCACTTATCGAGTGGAGAAGTCCTAGTTTATGGTTGTACACCATTAGTCCTTTTAACCCGGGACAACATGGAGACTCTATATGCTAGTGCTTCACTTTGACTTGTTTACCGACTCATCTGGGGTCATCAGGTGGCAATGTTGGGTGTTGTGACGAAACATATAGGAGTCAATGCATTGTAGTCGGGGATTCATCGCTTACCTACGGGTATGGATATCCTATGTTATATCATGCATACGTAGCTTGAAATCTCTGATCAGAGTAAGTGTAATTAAGAAAGGAGTTTCTTGAATTACATTTTCGATGCAACTATGGCATGACACATAATTATTGATTCAATGACAACTCTCGATAAACCAATGGTTGTCGAATCGGTCGGGATATATGAGTTGAAGGGACCGTACTGTACGCTAACCATAATTGATTGGTTCTTGCAGGTACTATCATTTGATACGTAGGGAGTCATGTAAGCGATGCTGCTAGACGTTTACATGACTGGTTGGGTACTATCAGACTTGAGTTTTCTGACGTTCTTATTATCAATGTGTTGATCAATAAGAATGGAGCTATATATAGGGTATGCTCATATAAGGGACTTGTTGATCCCGAATCACATGGAGATGTGAACCCATTGCTAGTTGTATCAGTGAACCATTGAGGGTCACACAAGTACTAGCTTTCTAGATCCCGTTGAGATTAAAATAAGTTCAATGTGTTGAACAACTTATAAAGGAGTTTATAAGTAAAATAAATTAGAAGTTTGACTTTTAAATTGGAGAATGAATGGAATAAGTATCTTTTAATTTGTGAATGTGTTCCAAGATTAAAAGTTGACTTAAAATAATTAGTTTATGAAAATGGTGATTTTCTAAACTATTATTTTGAACTTAGTTAATTAATTCAAGTGTTGAATTAATTTAACACTAGTTGACATTTTAATGTACAAATAATTAAACACTATTGAGTCTTGTAGAGCTCAAATAAAATAGTGTTATATAATTATTGTTACTAGTATACTTGAATGAGTTCAAGTTGAATTTAATTAATTGATTAAACTTAAATGAGTTTAGGTTTAATATTTAATTAAAATAAGTTCAAAATAAAATTTAAATATATATATTTATATATATATATAGGCGTGTATATATATATATATAATATATATGTATGTGTGTGATGGAATTTGAAGGGTTGGAAGATTGGATGCAATTTTCCATGCAAGTCATGCATTGTTCTATGCATGGTTTTAATTGTATCTAATCAATTCTTCTCCATTAATATAATATACACACAAACACAATTCCATTCCACCTTTGGAGAAGTGGCCGAACACCCTCTCTATATTTTCTCCAAAAATTTTCTTTCATTTTTGAGGGAGATGAAAATGATATCTCAATGCTAAATTGTCTAAATATTCTAGTGCATATTTAGAGCGGATTTAGATCGTCTAGTCGTGGACCTAATTCGGAGGCTCGAAGTGTTGAACCCATTTTGAGCAAGGAGTGATCTTGGAAGCTTGTAGATTGAGTCTACCCTTTTCAAGAGCCTAGTTGTTTATCAACTTGGTTGGAGCCATAAATCAATCTTTGAGATTGATAGGTAAAATTCTAAACACCCTATGGTTGTTTGAGTTTTTGAATACTACACAAGTACTCGGATTTCTTTTGTTAAAAATTTTTATATTTCTGCTGCGTTTCCGGGCACGAGTTAACCGATCCCCTTCAGTGGCATCAGAGCCTAGGTTACTCTTTTGTGTAGTATTTGTTGGATATTATGTTGAGGTCAATTTCTAACCGCATGAGAAAATCAAGATTTATCAATTTTGGGCTTTTTTTATAAATATTTTTTTATGGTTTCAGGCAGCCCATAGGCTGCCCGAAGGTGTCCTAGGGGCAGCCGTGGGCTGCCCCATATTTTTAATAAAAAAAAAATAAAATTTGGCCGGAATCCGGCGACGGAGTTTCGGTGACGACTATGACGACTTGAGTTTTTCAAAAGGTGTTTTGGAATATCACGTGTCATAGGCCCTAAATTGTTAAATATATTATAGTTGATTTTTATGAAAAATTAAAATTTATAATATGTGATTTTTTTCATAAAATAAAGAGTTAAAGTGTGACTTTGATTATTTATAGTAAATTGTGATTTACAAGAAATTCAATTATAAATAAATTAATTTGAAAGTAAACAAAGGTGTTTGTTTATTTTGTTAATTTATTTTATAATTGTGGTGGTTAGTGATTGGACCAAGATATATAATATTTGATCAATTGATTATTGAGATAATTAATTGATGGTGTATGATATGTGATATTGTGCATGAAGGATGATTAAAAGCCCAAGACCAATTTGCTAGGTGTATGCTAGGATATTTTGTGTTGAATGGTTGTAATAATTATCAAATTACAAAGTGGGCTTGGTTTATGGCCCGTTCCCACCCCATGAGATGTATCCCTATTTTCCATGGATATTTTCATGTAAAATATTTGATAGCGGAAGTTCAAGATTGGAAGATGGTGGGCCATGATGAATTATGAAGATCCAAGACATGTAAATATTGGAAGCTTATGTAATTATTGCATTTGCATCCCATGCATTCCCTAGGAATTGGACCTAGGCCCGTGTTTGGCTCACACAGGCCAAATAGTTTTTGGGGCGATTGATCATCCTTATTAATTAGTATGTGCGTTATTATTTTATAATAACAAAGTTGCATGAATCTGGAAAACATACGATCAAACATGGCGATCTTTAAAATTAATGATGAGACCTTTTTCAAAATTAAAAACCCTCATTTTGAATTAGATTCAAAATTTATATCAAGCCAGAAAGGGGAATTATAAATGTGTTTATAATTTCCATGTCTTCCATCGACAATGGATGCATGAAGAACGCTACCCGTATTCAATACTCGGCTCATTTTATTGGGGGGGTTTGGATGCCGGAAAGCTGTGACATCCATTGACATGGTGATGTGAACTACGTGGAACTCCCATGACTTCGGCTCATATTATTGGGGGAACTCATGGCGACCGTCCATTAAGGTTCGATATCGATGGGTAAGGCTTGACACGTAAAGATGAACGGAGTCATTTTATTGGGTCCTAATCAAGCGTGAGACAAAAGTTTATGTAAGGGTTGCATGGAGATGCAATTGGAAACTACCTTTTAGAAATTATGATTGGCTGATATTATTCGGGATCGTAATTGGCTAATTGGACCTTATGTACCTATTGAGGAAAGGAGTTTCCCATTTTTTACTAGAGGGTAGTAAAAATGTCAAAAACAGTGGGAGTAAATATTTATAAAGTTAAAGTCCACACTTTATATCTTATTGAATATTTTAAAATAGTCATTGAAATTCATCTGTTATTATTTTTCAGTACAAGTTTTGACAATGTCATCAATTCGCAATCCGCTATCTACTATACTCGACAAACATTTACTGACCGGTCCAAATTACCTCGATTGGCTAAGAAATTTGAAAATCGTCTTGAACTCGGAGAGGATTGCATACACACTTGATGAGTCGCCCCCTGATACGGCTCCGACTGATTGTAGCCCTGAGGAGCTACAGACTTACAAGGATTGGTGTGACCATGACTTGAAAGCCAAGTGTTATATGCAGGCTTCTATGAATGATGAGTTTCAGCGACGTTTTGAGAGTGCAAAGCATGCTGCTGACATTCATTTGAATCTCAAAGAACTCTTTGGTGAACAAACACGCCTACTTCAACATGCGATTGTCAAGGAGCTAATCACTTTGCGTATGCGAGATGGGGCTTCGGTCCATGAGCATGGCCTGAAGTTGATTGGGCTCGTGGAGAAACTCGTTAGCATGGATCTTGTGCTACCAACTGAGTTTACCACAGACGTGTTGCTCTTGTCACTGCCTAGCTCATTTGATCCTTTTGTGGTGAATTTCAACATGAACAGGTTAGATCCAACCCTTGAGGAGTTGGTTAACATGCTTGTTACGTTTGAATCCACAATCAAGAAAGAGAAGCCGGTTCTTTATGTGGGATCTTCATCTGGTTCAAAGAATAGACCACATGGGAAGGGAAAGAAGCGTTCCTTCCATGCTCCCAAAAAGAACGTGCCCTTGAAGAGGCAAGCTCCGAGTCCCGTTGTGGTAGCCACACCAGTTAAGGCTAACAAGACTAATGACGTCTGTCATCACTGTAAGAAACCTGGACATTGGAAACGTAATTGCAAGGAATATCTTGACCAGAATGGTTCTGCAAAAGGTATGTTCTACATTGAAGTAAACATTTTACTTAACTCTTCTTCTTGGGTATTGGATACCGGCTATGACTCACATCTCTGTAATGATTTGCAGGTGATGGCAAGAAGTAGGAGACTCAGAGATGGTGAGACCATCTTGAGGATGGGCAATGGGGCAAGAGTTGCAGCCAAAGCTATTGGAGATGTTTACTTATTGTTGGACAATGATTTTAAATTATGTTTGAGAGATGTTTTGTTTGTACCAGATTTGGTGAAAAACATTGTTTCCATTTCTATTCTTGATAAAGATGGATATTCTTGTTTATTTGGCAAAGGTATTTGCAATATTTACAAGAATGAATGTTTAATTGGTACAGGACAATTGGAAAATGATATCTATAATTTAAAATTAAAAGATATTCCTATGTATAATGTCCAAGAGATATCAACAACATCCAAAAGAAAACAAGATACTCTAAATCCAGGACACTTATGACATGCTCGATTAGGTCATATATCTTTTAAAATGATGAACAAGCTAGTGGGATAAGACATGTTTGATATGTCTGATATTAATTCTCTTACTACTTGTGAACCCTGTCTAAAAGGAAAGATGACCAAAATTCCCTTTAAGGGCCATGTGGAGCGAGCCAAGGGATTGTTAGATTTGATCCATACAGATGTGTGTGGTCCACTTAGCATCACCACTAAGCACGGACATTCTTACTTCATTACCTTTACCGATGACTTCTCTAGGTATGGGTATGTGTATTTGATGAAATACAAATCTGAAGCTTTTGAAAAGTTCAAAGAATTCAGAAATGAAGTAGAAAAACAATTGGGACGAAGCATCAAGGCACTTCGATCGGATCGAGGTGGTGAGTACTTGAGTACTGAATTACAAGAGTATCTTAGGGAGAATGGGATTCTCTCACAGTGGACTCCTCCTGGTACACCTCAGTTGAATGGTGTTTCAGAACGTCGTAATCGAACTTTGATGGACATGGTTCGGTCTATGATGGGGTTCACGGAGTTGCCGCTATCCTTTTGGGGATATGTACTTGAGACAGCGGCACTGTTGTTGAACAATGTCCATTCAAAGGCAGTTCATAAGACACCATATGAGATATGGATGGGAAAATCTCCAAAGTATTCTTATCTAAGAATATGGGGATGCCCTGCTTATGTGAAGCAGATAGTGGGAGATAAATTGGATGCTCGATCCATTTTATGCTACTTCATGGGATATCCAAGAAATTCGGTTGGATATTATTTCTATCATCCCAAAGAAACAAAGGTGTTTGTTTCTAGGAATGCAACCTTCTTGGAGAAGGAATTTCTATTGGATAGAAAATGGGAGATGATAGAACTAGAAGAAGTTCGAGAAACACCCACGATTGTGGAACCCACACCCGAACAGCCAAGAGAGGAGATACAAGCTCCTAGAAGATCAAAGAGGATCTCAAGACCACCTATGAGGTATGGTTTGCTTCTTGAAGAGGGCCAAGATGAGCCTGACCATGGATGTGATCCAAGGACCTTCAAGGAAGCATTGTCTGATGCCGATTCATCCAAGTGGCTTGAAGCTATGGAATCTGAGATGAATTCCATGTATTTGAACCAAGTGTGGAATCTTGTGGATCCACCTGAAGGAATTGTTCCTATAGGGTGTAAATAGATTTACAAGAGGAAGCTTGGGACGGATGGGAAGGTTCTGACCTTCAAGGCTCGATTGGTGGCAAAAGGTTATACTCAAAGGCAAGGAGTTGACTTTGAAGAAACTTTTTCTCCAGTCGCAATGTTCAAGTCCATAAGGATATTGCTTGCCATTGCCGCATGGTATGACTATGAAATATGGCAGATGGATGTGAAGACAGCTTTTCTTAATGGGGATATTAAGGAAGAAATTTACATGTCTCAACCTGAAGGGTTCACATCTATCGGAAGTGAGCATAAAGTATGCAAACTTCAGAGATCTATCTATGGTCTCAAACAAGCATCTAGGAGCTGGAACCTCAGATTTGATGGTACAATCAAAGAGTTTGGGTTTAATAAAAATCCTGAGGAACCATGTGTGTATAAGAAGGTCAGTGGGAGTGTTGTGACATTCCTGGTACTTTATGTTGATGACATTCTACTCATTGGGAATGATGTAGGAATGTTGCAATCAACTAAAGTATGGTTATCGAGTAAGTTCTCGATGAAGGACTTGGGTGAAGCATCTTTTGTATTGGGAATACAAATCTATCGGGATAGATCAAAAAGATTGCTTGGTCTCACCCAATCCACATACATTGATACCATCGTGAAGAGGTTCTCGATGGATGATTCTAAGAGAGGACATCTACCAATGTGTCATGGCGTGTCTCTATCCAAGTCCATGTCTCCCAAGAATGATGCAGAAATAGAGACGATGACACGCATTCCATATGCATCTGCAATTGGTAGTATCATGTATGCGATGATATCTACACGTCCTGACGTGGCCTTTGCACTTAGTGTTACAAGTAGATGTCAATCGAACCCTAGTCTTCCACATTGGAAAGCTGTGAAAGACATTCTCAAGTATTTGAGAAAGACTAAGAATATGTTCTTGGTTTATGAGGGTGGAGAACTAAAATTGGAAGGCTATACCGACTCTAGCTTCCAAAGCGATGTTGATGATTCGAAGTCAACTTCCGGTTTTATATTCATGCTCAATGTTGCTGCTGTTTGTTGGAAGAGTTCCAAGCAAAATAGCACTGCGGATTCAACCACTGAGGCAGAATATGTTGCTGCATCCGATGCTGCAAAGGAAGTTGTTTGGATTAGGAATTTCGTCCAAGAGTTGGGCGTTATTCCTAATGGATTGATCCAGTCCCGGTGTACTGCGACAACACTGGTGCCGTTGCTCAGGCAAAAGAACCAAGGTCTCATCAAAAATCCAAACATGTACTGAGGAAATACCACATCATCCAGGAAATTGTGGAACGAGGAGATGTCTTGTTAGACAGAGTCGCCTCCGCAGATAATGTTGCTGATCCACTAACTAAACCTTTACCAGGACCATTGTTCGAAAAGCATCGCGAATCAATGGGTTTGAAGAATATGGGTAGTTGGCTCTAGTGCAAGTGGGAGATTGTTAGAGTAAGTGCCCATCGAGCCAATGTGTAGGCCGATGGTCCTTGAGAGAACTCTTGTATGACAATCTTTATTTTAATAATATTTGACATTATTTAATTTGGCACATCTTTATCTTTATACCCATGCAAGCTGCATAGATAAAGCCCTTGAATATACAAATAGTAGAAAGAATATGAGATGGTCATGTGATGACTATCATGAAACTCATATTTGTAATATCAGCCGCCATAAAGAAGGATAAAGGCCGCTCGAGCTTGAGACTAGTATTTGCGATGTGAGTACCATGTTTCATTGGTAGGGGACATGGAGATGTCCAAGCATGCAAATAGGTGCTCCTTGTAGAGTGCACTGAACAACCCTCCCTAAAGGATTTTCCAAGTGGTTCTCACTTATCGAGTGGAGAAGTCCTAGTTTATGGTTGTACACCATTAGTCCTTATAACCGGGGACAACATGGAGACTCTATATGCTAGTGCTTCACTTTGACTTGTTTACCGACTCATCTGGGGTCATCAGGTGGCAATGTTGGGTGTTGTGATGAAACATATAGGAGTCAATGCATTGTAGTCGGAGATTCACCGCTTACCTACGGGTATGGATATCCTATGTTATATCATGCATACGTAGCTTGAAATCTCTGATCAGAGTAAGTGTAATTAAGAAAGGAGTTTCTTGAATTACATTTTCGATGCAACTATGGCATGACACATATTTATTGATTCAATGACAACTCTTGATAAACCAATGGTTGTTGAATCGGTCGGGATATATGAGTTGAAGGGACCGTACTGTACGCTAACCATAATTGATTGGTTCTTGCAGGCACTATCATTTGATACCTAGGGAGTCATGTAAGCGATGCTGCTAGACGTTTATATGACTGGTTGTGTACTATCAGACTTGAGTTTTCTGACGTTCTTATTATCAATGTGTTGATCAATAAGAATGGAGCTATATATAGGGTATGCTCATATAAGGGACTTGTTGATCCCGAATCACATGGAGATGTGAACCCATTGCTAGTTGTATCAGTGAACCATTGAGGGTCACACAAGTACTAGCTTTCTAAATCCCGTTGAGATTAAAATAAGTTCAATGTGTTGAACAACTTATAAAGGAGTTTATAAGTAAAATAAATTAGAAGTTTGACTTCTAAATTGGAGAATGAATGGAATAAGTAACTTTTAATTTGTGAATGTGTTCCAAGATTAAAAATTGACTTAAAATAATTAGTTTATGAAAATGGTGATTTTCTAAACTATTATTTTGAACTTAGTTAATTAATTCAAGTGTTGAATTAATTTAACACTAGTTGACATTTTAATGTACAAATAATTAAACACTATTGAGTCTTGTAGAGCTCAAATAAAATAGTGTTATATAATTATTGTTACTAGTATACTTGAATGAGTTCAAGTTGAATTTAATTAATTGATTAAACTTAAATGGGTTTAGGTTTAATATTTAATTAAAATAAGTTCAAAATACCATTTAAATATATATATATTTATATATATATATATAGGCGTGTATATATATATATATAATATATATGTATGTGTGTGATGGAATTTGAAGGGTTGGAAGATTGGATGCAATTTTCAATGCAAGTCATGCATTGTTCTATGCATGGTTTTAATTGTATCTAATCAATTCTTCTCCATTAATATAATATACACACAAACACAATTCCATTCCACCTTTGGAGAAGTGGCCGAACACCCTCTCTATATTTTTTCCAAAATTTTTCTTTCATTTTTGAGGGAGATGAAAATGATATCTCAATGCTAAATTTTCTAAATATTCTAGTGCATATTTAGAGCGGATTTAGATCGTCTAGTCGTGGACCTAATTCGGAGGCTCGAAGTGTTGAACCCATTTTGAGCAAGGAGTGCTCTTGGAAGCTTGTAGATTGAGTCTACCATTTTCAAGAGGCTAGTTGTTTATCAACTTGGTTGGAGCCATAAATCAATCTTTGAGATTGATAGGTAAAATTATAAACACCCTATGGTTGTTTGAGTTTTTGAATACTACACAAGTGCTCGGATTTCTTTTGTTAAAAATTTTTATATTTCAGCTGCGTTTCCGGGCACGAGTTAACCGATCCCCTTCACTGAAATCAACGTAGGCTCAAGATGAATGCATAACAGAAACATAAAACATAAGCCACATAGTCAAAAGCAAAATCAATCAACAGGACACAAGTTCCTCATGCTAGAACAAGTGTAGATGCAATATGTGATTTGAAAGGGAAACTCGAGAACCAACTGTCCCGAGTATGCTATCCCGCTACGATGACTGCTTTTACCTTTCGATGCAGTAGATCCAACGCCGGATAAGCTAAAACAAAAGATTGTATCAAAGACTATACTAACTAAACAACAACTACGGTTCAAGGTAATTCTCTTTACCGTTCTTCGTCCAACTCTCTACGAACAATGCTGCTAACACAGGGCTCAACAAACTCCAACGAATCTGTACGAAGACAAGAGTTGATCAACAACAATGATCACTCACAAGCCAAAGCTTCAATCAATACAAAAATGGTTCGAAATATCCAAAACTCAAACCGACGGCATAACGGCTATAAACTGAACAAACCGAAAACTCAGACAGCAGTTCAATACCGGTATCAACTCATATAAATGCCCAAAACAACAATTACAAAGCAAACCCATCAATCTAAAAATCCACATTTTTGAAAATGGCTACCAAAAATAATAACAAATCCGAACGTCGCTCTAATTCAAAACCGACAGATAATAAATGATCAGAACTCTGTCAAGAACAACATACTCGAATCTAGAACAATTCTAACAACATACAAAAACTAGAATGTAACCGATCGTATAAAAACTTACGATAAAACGGAGTTCTCGCTGCAGTGATCGATAATCTGCCTTTAGAAATAAATTCCAACGGCCGGATCGAGTTTGGACTGAATTCAGAATGCTTGGAGCAAAATGAATCGGCTTCAATGGAGGTAGGCGATGCAATGGAGGTGATGGAGAAGAGAATGGGTCCAAAAGCCTTATAAATATCTATAAAAACCGATAATTGCATTTTAGACCCTGAAAAATCCAAATTTTGCAAAAAGGACCCTGATCAAAATCAAGTCGGCTCTTGAACTCTGCAATCTCCAATTAACTCTAATAAACTCATTTAAGATAAAAACGGGGCGTTACAATTCTCCCCCACTAAGAAGAGATTTCGTCCTTGAAATCAACGAGAACCACAACTCATTAGAAAGAATAAAGAACTAAAGACAGTAAGAAGAACTTACGTCATCCGAATAACTCCGGAAATCGCTGTATCATGTCAGATTCTGTCTCCCAAGTCGATTTCTCGACTCCGTGACGGCTTCACTGCACTTTCACTAACGGAATCAACTTGGTTCTGAGTTGTTTCTCTTTCCGATCAAGGATCTGAATCGGTCGCTCAAAGTAGCTCAGAGTCTCGTCTAACTCAGCTTCATCAGGCTGAAGGATATGAGAAGGATCTGGATGATACTTTCGCAGCATAGAGACGTGAAAAACGTCGTGAATACCAGATAAAGACGGAGGAAGTGCAAGTCTATAGGCAAGATCGCCTATCTTCTCGAGAATCTCGTACTGCCCGATGAATCTTGGAGATAACTTCCCTCTCTTACCGAATCTGATAGTGCCTCTGAAAGGAGAAATCTTAAGGAAAACACGGTCTCCCTGCTCGAAATTCAGAGGTCTACGTCTGACATTTGCATACTTCGCCTGTCTATCTTGAGCTGACTTCATTCTGGTCTGAATGAACTTAACCTTCTCTACCATATCTCTAAGCATCTCCGGTCCCAAATCTGGTGAATCGGATAAGTCATCCCAAGACAGCGGAGATCGGAATTTCTTACCGTACAATGCCTCAAAAGGCGCCAACTAGTGCCAAAGCCTATCACTACCGCTCGCAGCATATCCTCTAACGTCTGGATAGTCCGCTCTGACTGTCCATCTGTCTGAGGATGATAAGCTATACTCAGATGCAATCGAGTACCCAGTGCCTCCTGAAGACTATGCCAAAAGTGCGAAGTGAATCTAGGGTCTCTATCTGAAACGATCGACTTCGGCACCCCATGCAATCTCACAACATTGCTAACATATAACTCAGCCATCTGGTCGTGACGATACATCATCCTGTACGGAATGAAACAAGCATACTTCGTCAATCGGTCGATCATGAAAGAGTGGGTGCCCGGTGAGCCAACTTGTGGCTAAGGGCTTTGATGACTCTTTGTATAAACAATCTTTTGTTTAATATAATTTACACTTTTATTAATGGCAATGGCTTTGTCTTTCTTCATATTGTGATATTGTGATATACTATTGTTGTTTTGATAAAGACCTTGAATATACTATAGTGTATGTAAGATGCGGTAGAACATGGGGATGTCTATCATGAAACGCATCTTATAGTCACTGTATATTCTAAACTGTTCCTAATCGATTGAGCCATCCGATAATAAGGATAAGGATCGCTCGAGTTTGAGACTAGCATTTGCGATGCGGAGTACCACGTTTCATTGGTAAGGAACATAGAGATGTTCGAAGCATGCAAATGGATATTCATATGATGAATGATCGAACTACCCTATCCGGACTTTCCAAGTGGTTATCACTTATCGAGTGGATATAGTCCGCGGTTTTGGTTGTACACCATTAGTCCTTACTACTTGAGACATCATTGAGACTCTATATGCTAGTACTGTGCTTTGACTCGTTTATCGACTCTATTGGGGTCATCAGGTGTCGGGATTGGGTACAATTACAACACATATAGGAGTCGATGCTTTGTTGTCAAGGATTCACCACATACTTGCGAGTGTGGATATCCTATGCGATCTGAGGAGATATTAGTGTGACGAATCTCTGGCCAGAGTACATGATGTGATTTAAGAAATGGTTTCTTAGTAGCACATGCGATGTCACTATTTGATCTTCAAGATGCATTGCATAGTTATCGAATCTCGAGCGACTCTCGATATACCAATGGTTGTTGATTCGATCGGGATATATGGATGAAGGGACCGTACTGTACGCTAACCAAAATCTACTGGTTCTTGTAGGCACTATCAGTGATACCTAGGGAATCATGGGGCGATGTTGCTAGACGCTCATACCATGATTCGATGGGCAAGTCGGAAATTGTTGTTCCGAGTCACATGGAGTTGTGAGCCCACGGCTAGCTGTATCCCTGAACCATTGAGGGTCACACAGTGTAATGGATTTTTAATCCCCGTTGAGATAGTTAAATTTAAAGAGTTAAATTTAATGAACGAAGAAGTTGGACTTCTTATTTAAGAGTAGAGGAGTAAGATTTCCTAAAATGACATAGGGATGTCCATTTTTGGAAATCACTGAATTCGGATTCAGAAAAATTTATCTTGACTTTAAAAGGTGCAGAAATGGTTTCTGTGCACATTGGTGAAATCGGTTTATCAATCGGAGTCACGATGAATTTTATATTAATTTCTGAACATGCGGGCTTTGCTTGTCGGGCTTGAACTTATGACTAATGGGCCCTAAGCTGTTAGTGGCCTACATTATAAATAAGTTATTGCAGTACAGAAATTACACACAACAGGTCACAAGGATTTTTCGAAAACCCTAGTTGATTTTTAAAAGGTGGTCGTCCCCTTCTCTCCCTCTACTCGAGAAAAATCCAGCCTGGGATTTTGAATTACAGTCTGGTTTAACGGATCAAATTCGTTAATCTATTCGTAGAAAACTTCTGATAGATTTTCTAGTGCAATCTATCAGAGGGATTAAATATCTATTCGTGGACCTGATTGAAGAACAGTTCGTCCATCAGTTCCAGGGATATACAACAAGAGCAGAGAAATCTGTTGGTGTCCAAAATCTCGATTCGAGATTAAAGGTAAAAATTTTATAATTTTTATTTAATTTTTACACACACAATTTAATCGTAAGGTTGATACCCATTATGGAATTGTTCCATACAAAAATTTTAAACTTCCGCTGCACCGGGTATCAATCATAATTGATCTGATCGCCGCGTTATCCAACAGATCACTACCCAAATAGCATCGCATCCTCTAACGGATCATGGTAGCTTCGTGACGAAATCCATAGAAATGTGATCCCATTTCCATTCAGAAACAAATAGACTGTGCAATAGACCACCTGGTCGCTTTCGTTCTGCTTTCACTTGCTGACAATTCAAGCACCGAGATACAAAACTCGCTACGTCTCTCTTCATTATCTTCCACCAGAACTGGTTCTTCAGATCGTTGTACATCTTACGACCTCCAGGATGAATACTAAACCGACTGCAATGAGCCTCTCGGAGAATACGCTGTCTCAACTCCGAAATATCAGGCACAACAATACGGTTATTCACAAACAAAACATCATCTCTAACCTGGAATTCAGACTGATGTCCCGATCTGACTTTCTCTACTGAAATCTGAATGCTCGGCTCAGACTTTTGTGCTTCTCTGATCGCAACAAACAACTCCGGCTCGGCTTGAATAGAAAACACTCTGATAGTCTCCCTATCTGTTTCAAACTCTAAACCAGAAGTGCAACAATCATCGATCAACTGAGAAACACCAATAGTAGAAAGAGATAAAGAACATAGCTTTCGGCTCAAGGCATCTGCAACTGCATTAGACTTCCCCGGATAGTACTTGATTTCGCAGTCGAAATCCTTCAATAGATCTAACCATCTTCTCTGTCTCATATTCAGCTCTGCCTGAGAAAACAAGTACTTAAGACTCTTATGATCAGAAAAGATCTCGAAAGACTCACCATAAAGATAGTGACGCCAGATCTTCAGAGCAAATACAATCGCAGCTAGTTCCAGATCATGAACCGGATAATGAGTCTCGTGCGGTTTCAGCTGCCTTGATGCATACGCTATCGCATGCTTATGCTGCATAATAACGCAAACCAAGACTCGGTTAAAAGCATCACAATAGACTGTGAAACCTCCAGTACCCTTTGGAATAGAAAGAATCGGAGCAATGGTCAGTCTCCTCTTCAGATCAACAAAGCTAGCCTCAAAATCTGAAGTCCAGACAAAAGGCGCATTCTTCTGAGTCAGCTGGGTAATTGGCTTGGCAATAGACGAGAAACCCTCGATGAATCTGCGATAATAACCAGCTAAACCCATGAAGCTTCGGATCTCAGGTACTGATGTCGGTCTAGGACAATTCATAACCGCTTCGATCTTGCTGGGATCAACAGAAATCCCATCTCCTGAAATAATATGACCGTGAAAGACAACTCGATCCAACCAGAATTCACACTTAGACAACTTGGCAAACAACTGCTCATCTCGCAAAATCTGCAGTACGATCCTCAAGTGCTCTGCATGGTCAGTAAGGTTCTTCGAGTAGATAAGAATATCATCGATAAAGATAATGACGAACTCATCTAAATAACGCTGAAAGATATGGTTCATCAAACCCATAAAAACCGCGGGACATTAGTCAAACCAAACGGCATGACTCTAAATTCAAAATGACCATACCTTGTTCTGAATGCGGTCTTAGGAACATCTTCTTCTCGCACACTCAGCTGGTGATAACCTGACCTCAGATCAATTTTAGAATAGACAGAAGAACCCTGCAGCTGATCAAAAAGGTCATCTATTCTGGGTAAAGGATACCTGTTCTTAACTGTAGCCTGATTCAGTTAACGGTAGTCAATACAGAGCCGCATAGAACCATCCTTCTTTCGAACAAATAAAACAGGAGCACCCCAAGGCGATACACTAGGTCTGATGTATCCCTTGGCAATCAAATCCTCAAGCTGTTCCTTCAACTCTCTCAGTTCAATAGGTGACATACAATAAGGAGCTTTGGAAATAGGTTGAGTACCTGGCACCAAATCGATGCTAAATTCGATATCTCGAATAGACGGTAATCCAGGAACATCTTCCGGAAACACATCCGCAAAATCTCTAACCACTGGTATATCAACCAATTCGGGGCTAGATTTCAGTACATCAATTGCATAGACCAAAAATTCTTCTGCACCTATCTGTAACAAATGAGTCATAGATAACACTGAAATCAAAGGAATTCTAGATCGAGAACCCTTACCAAAGAATTTCCACTCGTCTGCCATTTCAGGTCTGAACCTGACAACATTCAGAAAACAATCGACTGTTGCCCTGTACTTGGTTAAAGCATCGATACCGACAATACAATAAAAATCTGACAGCCCAAGTACAATACAGTCGAACTCTCTACGAACAATGCTGCTAACACAGGGCTCGACAAACTCCAACAAATCTGTACGAAGACAAGAGTTGATCAACAACAATGATCACTCACAAGCCAAAGCTTCAATCAATACAAAAATGGTTCGAAATATCCAAAACTCAAACCGACGGCATAACGGCTATAAACGGAACAAACCGAAAACTCAGACAGCAGTTCAATACCGGTATCAACTCATATAAATGCCCAAAACAACAATTACAAAGCAAACCCATCAATCTAAAAATCCACATTTTTGAAAATGGCTACCAAAAATAATAACAAATCCGAACGTCGCTCTAATTCAAAACCGACAGATAATAAACGATCAGAACTCTGTCAAGAACAACATACTCGAATCTAGAACGATTCTAACAACATACAAAAACTAGAATGTAACCGATCGTATAAAAACTTACGATAAAACGGAGTTCTCGCTACAGTGATCGATAATCTTCCTTTAGAAATAAATTCCAACGGCCGGATCGAGTTTGGACTGAATTCAGAATGCTTGGAGCAAAATGAATCGGCTTCATTGGAGGTAGGCGATGCAATGGAGGTGATGGAGAAGAGAATGGGTCCAAAAGCCTTATAAATATCTATAGAAACCGATAATTGCATTTAGACCCTGAAAAATCCAAATTTTGCAAAAAGGACCCTGATCAAAATCAAGTCGGCTCTTGAACTCTGCAATCTCCAATTAACTCTAATAAACTCATTTAAGATAAAAACGGGGCGTTACAATTCTCCCCCACTAAGAAGAGATTTCGTCCTTGAAATCAACGAGAACCACAACTCATTAGAAAGAATAAAGAACTAAAGACAGTAAGAAGAACTTACGTCATCCGAATAACTCCGGAAATCGCTGTATCATGTCAGATTCTGTCTCCCAAGTCGATTTCTCGACTCCGTGACGGCTTCACTGCACTTTCACTAACGGAATCAACTTGGTTCTGAGTTGTTTCTCTTTCCGATCAAGGATCTGAATCGGTCGCTCAAAGTAGCTCAGAGTCTCGTCTAACTCAGCTTCATCAGGCTGAAGGATATGAGAAGGATCTGGATGATACTTTCGCAGCATAGAGACGTGAAAAACGTCGTGAATACCAGATAAAGACGGAGGAAGTGCAAGTCTGTAGGCAAGATCACCTATCTTCTCGAGAATCTCGTACTGCCCGATGAATCTTGGAGATAACTTCTCTCTCTTACCGAATCTGATAGTGCCTCTGAAAAGAGAAATCTTAAGGAAAACACGGTCTCCTTGCTCGAAATTCAGAGGTCTACGTCTGACATTCGCATACTTCGCCTGTCTATCTTGAGCTGACTTCATTCTGGTCTGAATGAACTTAACCTTCTCTACCATATCTCTAAGCATCTCCGGTCCCAAATCTGGTGAATCGGATAAGTCATCCCAAGACAGCGGAGATCGGAATTTCTTACCGTACAATGCCTCAAAAGGCGCCAACTAGTGCCAAAGCCTAGCACTACCGCTCGCAGCATATCCTCTAACGTCTGGATAGTCCGCTCTGACTGTCCATCTGTCTGAGGATGATAAGCTATACTCAGATGCAATCGAGTACCCAGTGCCTCCTGAAGACTATGCCAAAAGTGCGAAGTGAATCTAGGGTCTCTATCTGAAACGATCGACTTCGGCACCCCATGAAATCTCACAACATTGCTAACATATAACTCAGCCATCTGGTCGTGACGATACATCATCCTGTACGGAATGAAACAAGCATACTTCGTCAATCGGTCGATCATGAAAGAGTGGGTGCCCGGTGAGCCAACTTGTGGCTAAGGGCTTTGATGACTCTTTGTATAAACAATCTTTTGTTTAATATAATTTACACTTTTATTAATGGCAATGGCTTTGTCTTTCTTCATATTGTGATATTGTGATATACTATTGTTGTTTTGATAAAGACCTTGAATATACTATAGTGTATGTAAGATATGGTAGAACATGGGGATGTCTATCATGAAACGCATCTTATAGTCACTGTATATTCTAAACTGTTCCTAATCGATTGAGCCATCCGATAATAAGGATAAGGATCGCTCGAGTTTGAGACTAGCATTTGCGATGCGGAGTACCACGTTTCATTGGTAAGGAACATAGAGATGTTCGAAGCATGCAAATGGATATTCATATGATGAATGATCGAACTACCCTATCCGGACTTTCCAAGTGGTTATCACTTATCGAGTGGATATAGTCCGCGGTTTTGGTTGTACACCATTAGTCCTTACTACTTGAGACATCATTGAGACTCTATATGCTAGTACTGTGCTTTGACTCGTTTACCGACTCTATTGGGGTCATCAGGTGTCGGGATTGGGTACAATTACAACACATATAGGAGCCGATGCTTTGTTGTCAAGGATTCACCACATACTTGCGAGTGTGGATATCCTATGCGATCTGAGGAGATATTAGTATGACGAATATCTGGCCAGAGTACATGATGTGATTTAAGAAATGGTTTCTTAGTAGCACATGCGATGTCACTATTTGATCTTCAAGATGCATTGCATAGTTATCGAATCTCGAGCGACTCTCGATATACCGATGGTTGTTGATTCGATCGGGATATATGGATGAAGGGACCGTACTGTACGCTAACCAAAATCTACTGGTTCTTGTAGGCACTATCAGTGATACCTAGGGAATCATGGGGCGATGTTGCTAGGCGCTCATACCATGATTCGATGGGCAAGTCGGAAATTGTTGTTCCGAGTCACATGGAGTTGTGAGCCCACGGCTAGCTGTATCCCTGAACCATTGAGGGTCACACAGTGTAATGGATTTTTAATCCCCGTTGAGATAGTTAAATTTAAAGAGTTAAATTTAATGAACGAAGAAGTTGGACTTCTTATTTAAGAGTAGAGGAGTAAGATTTCCTAAAATGACATAGGGATGTCCATTTTTGGAAATCACTGAATTCGGATTCAGAAAAATTTATCTTGACTTTAAAAGGTGCAGAAATAGTTTCTGTGCACATTGGTGAAATCGGTTTATCAATCGGAGTCACGATGAATTTTATATTAATTTCTGAACATGCGGGCTTTGCTTGTCGGGCTTGAACTTATGACTAATGGGCCCTAAGCTGTTAGTGGCCTACATTATAAATAAGTTATTGCAGTACAGAAATTACACACAACAGGTCACAAGGATTTTTCGAAAACCCTAGTTGATTTTTAAAAGGTGGCCATCCCCTTCTCTCCCTCTACTCGAGAAAAATCCAGCCTGTGATTTTGAATTACAGTCTGGTTTAACGGATCAAATTCGTTAATCTCTTCGTGGAAAACTTCTGATAGATTTTCTAGTGCAATCTATCAGAGGGATTAAATATCTATTCGTGGACCTGATTGAAGAACAGTTCGTCCATCAGTTCCAGGGATATACAACAAGAGCAGAGAAATCTGTTGGTGTCCAAAATCTCGATTCGAGATTAAAGGTAAAAATTTTATAATTGTTATTTAATTTTTACACACACAATTTAATCGTAAGGTTGATACCCATTATGAAATTGTTCCATACAAAAATTTTAAACTTCCGCTGCACCAGGTATCAATCATAATTGATCTGATCGCCGCGTTATCCAACAGTTGTATCAGAGCCAGGTTGCTCAGATCAAGCGATAAAATTAATCGATTGTACAAAAAACTTTTAGGCCTCGGTTTTTTGAAACAAAATAAATATTTTAAAATAAAAAATAATTTTTTTTTCGGGAAAAAACCCGGGCAGCGATTGGATCGCTGCCCGGGGCAGGGGCAGCGATCGTCGCTGCCCCGGGCAGCGCACGGCGCTGGGCGCTGCACACGGCGGCGCACGGCGCAGCGCTGGGCGCTGCGCAGGGCAGCGCTCGGCGCTGCCCTAGGGGCAGCCGGGCTGCCCGGCCCGGGAACGTCCCGGGCGGCCCGCGGGAAAAATTATTTTTAATTTTTTAAATTAAATTTTAATATGTTAAAATTCTATTTTTGGTCCGATCGAAAATTGTTTTGATTGGTCCACGAGGCGTCGGATCGAATTGTTCGGGTCCGAAAATTTTAAAATTGATTTTTGGATAAATTTGAATTTTTGGAAAATTTTAATATTTTATCCTTTAATTGAATTTTGAAATTAATTATTTTTGGTAAAATTGATGATAAGATATGATCTTATGGATATATTGAGTAAAATATGATTTTATGTATAAAATTGGATTTTATAGATAAAATATGATTTTATTTGATAAAAAGATAAAATATGATTTTGTATGTAAAATAAGATTTTATGTATGAAATATGATTTTATCCTTTTAAATTTAAATTGCCATTGCATGTTATCCAATAAATTAATTTTGAATTAAATGTTATTGGATAAGGATGATCGATTGCCATGACCAATTTTGTAGGTGTATGTTAGGAATTTACATTTGTTTTTATTGTTGTTGGTTTTATTAATGGGCCTGGTTTATGGCCCAAATATGAATGTCATATGTAATAAAAGTGGGCTTGGTTTATGGCCCGTTCCCACCCCTTAAAAATGTATCCCCTACTTGTCATTGTTATTTATTGTAAATACATTAGATTTAGTGGGAGATCAAGATTTGAAGATGGAGGTGGACCCAGCAGACAATAAAGACAGAAGAAATGTAAATTGGAAGCAAATGTAATAGGATTGCATTGCATACTGCATATTATCTAGGATTGGACTAAGACTTGTGATTGGCAACCACGTGTCGATTAGAAATGGAATCGATCATCCTATATAATATGTGATATTATAGTTGTATGCATGTTTTAGACATAATTGTGTGAATCCGGCAAGCATACAAAATTTTTAAAAATGAAGAGACAAATTTTTATAATTAAAAATCCCTCATTTTAAATATGATTTAAAATTGATATCAAGATAAATAAAGGAAATTTAAATTTGTTTAAATGTTCCTACCTTCCATCAACGATCAATGTATGAGATGCTACCCGCGGATACGGTCCGGCTCATATTATTGGGGGGGCCCGTTCGTCGGAAAGCTGTACATTGGATCGACACATGTTGTAAGTTGGGTGGAACTCCCATGGGATCGGCTCATATTATTGGGGGATCCACATGGCGACCGTCCATCACAACTTAATATTGATGGGTCATCTTGACATGTCACAATAAACGGCGTCATATTATTGGGCCCTTATTGGACATGAGGTAAAAACATGGAGGTTGCTTTGGAAGCAATTGGGCTCTACCTTTTGAAAATTATGGTTGGCTGATATTATTCGGGACCATAAGTTTGTCAATTGGACTCCATGTTCTCACTAAGGAAAACAGTTTCCCGTTTTCACTAGAGGGTAGTGAAATCGTTAAAATAGTGGGAGTGAGATTCATAAAATAAATTTCGCCTATTTTATGTCTTAGTAAATTGCTTAAACAATCACTGATATTTGTCTGTTTCTTTTCAGTATTTCATAAGATGAATTCGCGTAATCCACTTTTCTCGATCCTCGAACAAAATAAGTTGACTGGCGCAAACTATACGGAATGGTTCCGTAAGTTGAAGATTGTCTTGACTTCGGAGAAGATGCTCTACGTGTTAGAAAAATCTCCTCCGAAGGAAGCACCAGCTGACGTAAGTCCGGAGGAGTTAGCCAAGCTTGATACATGGTGGGACCATGATATCAAGACCAAATGCTATATGTAAGCCTCGATGTCTGATGAACTCCAGAGGCGATTTGAGGACACCGTGAATGCTGCTGACATTCACGTTCAACTCAAGGAACTTTTTGGGGCTCAATCGAGGGCTGAAAGGTTCTCTACTGTAAAGGAGCTAATGACGTGTCGCATGCGTGAAGGGACTTCGGTCCGTGATCATGGGGTACGAGTGATTTGGCTCATACAGAAGTTGGTAACCCTTGATTTGGTGTTGGAGCATGAACTCAACGTGGACTTACTACTTCTGTCTCTTCCTTCTTCGTTTGACGGATTTGTGGTAAATTTCAATATGAACAAGATAGAGGCCTCCCTTGAAGAGATGGTCAATATGCTTATGACATATGAATCCACATTAAAGAAGGATAAACCGGCTTTCTTGGTGGGCTCCTCTTCTTCTGCTAAGAAGGGGCCAAGTACAAAGGGTAAGACACGTTCTGCCCCACCCAAGAAAATCGAACCCGAGAAGAAGTACAAGACAAAGGCTTCAAACATGGAAAAATCAAATGATGTTTGCCATTACTGCAAGAAGCCCGGTCATTGGAAGCGTAACTGCAAGGAATATCTAGAGCAGTTGCGAACTTCGAAGGGTATGTTCTATATTGAAATAAATGTTTCACTTAATACTACTTCTTGGGTATTGGATACCGGATGTGGATCTCACATTTGCAATGATTTGCAGGTGATGACAAGAAATCGCAGGCTTAGAATGGGTGAGACCCAGCTGAGGCTCGGAAATGGTTCCAGAGTTGAAGCAAAAGCCGTGGGAGATGTTTATTTAATTTTGCAGAACGGTTTTAAGTTACTTTTAAGAGATGTTTTATTTGTTCCGGATTTGATTAAAAACATTATTTCTGTTTCTATGCTTGATAGAGATGGTTATTCTTGCAATTTTGTGAATGGGATTTGCAATATTTACAAGAATGAATGTTTGATTGGAAATGGACAACTTGAAAACGATCTATACAACTTAAAACTAAAAGACGTTCCAATAAATTTTGTTGATAAACCGGCAACAACAAACAAAAGGAAAATCGATAGCCAAAACCCGGCAAACCTTTGGCACGCTAGGCTAGGTCATATTTCCTCAAGGAGGATGAACAAGCTAGTGGGAGAGGGCATGTTTGATATGTCTGATATTAACTCTCTACCTACTTGTGAATCCTGCCTAAAAGGAAAAATGACTAAATCTCCTTTTAAGGGGAAACCTGAGCGTAGTCAAAATCTGTTGGATTTGATCCATACAGATGTTTATGGTCCATTTAGAGTTGGGACTCAATATGGCCACACCTACTTCATTACCTTTACTGATGATTATTCAAGGTATGGGTATTTATATTTAATGAAATATAAGTCTGAAGCATTTGAAAAGTTCAAAGAATTCAAGGCTGAAGTAGAAAACAAGCTAGGTAAAAGTATTAAAGCACTTCGATCGGATCGAGGTGGAGAATACTTGAGTACCGAGTTTTTGGACTATCTAAAAGAGAATGGGATTCTCTCTCAGTGGACTCCTCCTATGACACCACAGCTTAATGGTGTATCGGAGCGTCGTAATCGAACTTTGTTGGACATGGTTCGATCCATGATGAGCTTCACTGAGCTTCCACCTTCGTTTTGGGGCTATGCGCTTGAAACAGCGGTATTGTTGTTGAACAACGTCCACACTAAAGTAGTGGACAAAACACCATACGAGTTATGGAATGGCAAAGCTCCTAAGTATTCGTACTTGAGGATTTGGGGATGTCCTGCTTACGTGAAGCGGACAGTGGGAGATAAGTTGGATAGTCGATCCAGCTTATGTTATTTTGTAGGGTATCCGAAGAATTCAATCGGATATTATTTCTATTATCCTGCTGAAACAAATGTGTTTGTTTCAAGGAATGCCACCTTCTTGGAGAAGGAGTTCTTATTGGATAAGAAAGGCGAGATGATGGAACTCGAAGAAATTCGAGAAGAACCCGAAATACAAAATAACGATCCTACACCTCAGGAACCATTGCTGGACACGCCTGTACCTAGAAGATCCGAGAGGACTTCTAGACCTCCTATTCGATATGGTCTTCTTCTTGAAGGGGATCAAGATGAACCCGATGTTGGATGTGATCCAAGAAACTTCAAGGAAGCAATTTCTGATGCAGATTCAAATTTATGGCTTGAAGCTATGCAGTCGGAAATAGATTCGATGCATACAAACCAAGTTTGGTCTTTAGTAGATCCTCCCGATGGAATTGTTCCAATAGGGTGTAAATGGATCTACAAGAGAAAGCTTGGGCCTGATGGTAAGGTATTGACCTACAAGGCGCGATTGGTGGCAAAAGGTTATACTCAAAGACAAGGAGTTGACTATGATGAAACCTTTTCACCAGTTGCAATGTTCAAGTCCATAAGAATCCTTATTGCCATAGCTGCATGGTATGACTATGAGATATGGCAAATGGATGTGAAGACTGCTTTTCTTAATGGAGACATTAAGGAAGAAATCTATATGAAGCAGCCTGAGGGGTACACATCCATGGGAAGCGAGCATAAGGTATGCAAGCTTCAGAGATCAATTTATGGTCTAAAACAAGCATCAAGAAGTTGGAACCAAAAATTTGATGAAACAATAAAAGATTTTGGTTTCATCAAGAATCCGGAGGAACCATGCGTGTACAAGAAAGTAGTTAAGGATGCTGTGACATTCTTAGTACTTTATGTTGATGACATCCTACTCATTGGGAATGATGTAGGGATGTTGCAGTCAACAAAGATATGGTTATCAGGTAGATTCTCGATGAAGGATTTGGGTGAGGCATCCTATATTCTTGGGATACAGATCTATAGAGATAGATCTAAGAGAATGATAGGACTCACTCAATCAACCTACATCGACACCATATTGAAATGGTTTTCAATGGATGGGTCCAAGAGAGGACATCTACCCATGTGTCATGGAGTTTCTCTATCCAAGTCTATGTGTCCCAAGACTGATGAAGAGAGAAAATGACACATGTACCATATGCGTCAGCCATAGGTAGTATCATGTATGGGATGATATCTACCAGACCGGATATAGCATTTGCTCTGAGTGTCACGAGCAGATATCAAGCTAATCCCGGTCAAATGCATTGGAAAGTCGTGAAGGACATTCTTAAGTACTTACGAAGAACTAAGAATATGTTCATGGTATATGGAGGAAGAGAACTAAAATTGGAAGGCTATACCGACTCTAGCTTCCAAAGTGATGTGGATGACTCGAAGTCAACCTCTGGATTTGTGTTCATGCTCAATGGCGGTGCTGTCTCTTGGAAGAGTTCCAAGCAGGACACCACAGCGGATTCCACCACTGAAGCAGAATACATTGCAGCATCAGCTGCTGCTAAAGAGGCCGTTTGGATGAGGAATTTCGTCCAAGAGTTGGGCGTCATTCCTGAAGTTGTTGGTCCAGTCCCGGTGTACTGTGACAACACGGGTGCCGTTGCTCAGGCAAAGAAACCAAGGTCTCATCAAAGATCCAAACACGTACTGAGGAAATACCACATCATCCGGGAGATTGTGGAAAGAGGAGACATCACTGTCGAAAGAGTGGCCTCTGCAGACAATATCGCTGATCCACTTACTAAGCCCTTGCCAGGACCATTATTTGACAAACATCGCGAAGCAATGGGTCTACGTAGTATGACTAGTTGGCTATAGGGCAAGTGGGAGATTGAAAGAGTGGATGCCCGGTGAGCCAACTTGTGGCTAAGGGCTTTGATGACTCTTTGTATAAACAATCTTTTGTTTAATATAATTTACACTTTTATTAATGGCAATGGCTTTGTCTTTCTTCATATTGTGATATTGTGATATACTATTGTTGTTTTGATAAAGACCTTGAATATACTATAGTGTATGTAAGATGTGGTAGAACATGGGGATTTCTATCATGAAACGCATCTTATAGTCACTGTATATTCTAAACTGTTCCTAGTCGATTGAGCCGTCCGATAATAAGGATAAGGATCGCTCGAGTTTGAGACTAGCATTTGCGATGCGGAGTACCACGTTTCATTGGTAAGGAACATAGAGATGTTCGAAGCATGCAAATGGATATTCATATGATGAATGATCGAACTACCCTATCCGGACTTTCCAAGTGGTTATCACTTATCGAGGGGATATAGTCCGCGGTTTTGGTTGTACACCATTAGTCCTTACTACTTGAGACATCATTGAGACTCTATATGCTAGTACTGTGCTTTGACTCGTTTACCGACTCTATTGGGGTCATCAGGTGTCGGGATTGGGTACAGTTACAACACATATAGGAGTCGATGCTTTGTTGTCAAGGATTCACCACATACTTGCGAGTGTGGATATCCTATGCGATCTGAGGAGATATTAGTGTGACGAATCTCTGGCCAGAGTACATGATGTGATTTAAGAAATGGTTTCTTAGTAGCACATGCGATGTCACTATTTGATCTTCAAGATGCATTGCATAGTTATCGAATCTCGAGCGACTCTCGATATACCAATGGTTGTTGATTCGATCGGGATATATGGATGAAGGGACCGTACTGTACGCTAACCAAAATCTACTGGTTCTTGTAGGCACTATCAGTGATACCTAGGGAATCATGGGACGATGTTGTTAGGCGCTCATACCATGATTCGATGGGCAAGTCGGAAATTGTTGTTCCGAGTCACAAGGAGTTGTGAGCCCACGGCTAGCTGTATCCCTGAACCATTGAGGGTCACACAGTGTAATGGATTTTTAATCCCCGTTGAGATAGTTAAATTTAAAGAGTTAAATTTAATGAACGAAGAAGTTGGACTTCTTATTTAAGAGTAGAGGAGTAACATTTCCTAAAATGACATAGGGATGGCCATTTTTGGAAATCACTGAATTCGGATTCAGAAAAATTTATCTTGACTTTAAAAGGTGCAGAAATGGTTTCTGTGCACATTGGTGAAATCGGTTTATCAATCGGAGTCACGATGAATTTTATATTAATTTCTGAACATGCGGGCTTTGCTTGTCGGGCTTGAACTTATGACTAATGGGCCCTAAGCTGTTAGTGGCCTACATTATAAATATGTTATTGCAGTACAGAAATTACACACAACAGGTCACAAGGATTTTTCGAAAACCCTAGTTGATTTTTAAAAGGTGGCCGTCCCCTTCTCTCCCTCTACTCGAGAAAAATCCAGCCTGTGATTTTGAATTACAGTCTGGTTTAACGGATCAAATTCGTTAATCTCTTCGTAGAAAACTTCTGATAGATTTTCTAGTGCAATCTATCAGAGGGATTAAATATCTATTCGTGGACCTGATTGAAGAACAGTTCGTCCATCAGTTCCAGGGATATACAACAAGAGCAGAGAAATCTGTTGGTGTCCAAAATCTCGATTCGAGATTAAAGGTAAAAATTTTATAATTGTTATTTAATTTTTACACACACAATTTAATCGTAAGGTTGATACCCATTATGGAATTGTTCCATACAAAAATTTTAAACTTCCGCTGCACCGGGTATCAATCATAATTGATCTGATCGCCACGTTATCCAACAGATCACTACCCAAATAGCATCGCATCCTCTAACGGATCATGGTAGCTTCGTGACGAAATCCATAGAAATGTGATCCCATTTCCATTCAGAAACAAATAGACTGTGCAATAGACCACCTGGTCGCTTCCGTTCTGCTTTCACTTGCTGACAATTCAAACACCGAGATACAAAACTCGCTACGTCTCTCTTCATTATCTTCCACCAGAACTGGTTCTTCAGATCATTGTACATCTTACGACCTCCAGGATGAATACTAAACCGACTGCAATGAGCCTCTCGGAGAATACGCTGTCTCAACTCCGAAATATCAGGCACAACAATACGGTTATTCACAAACAAAACATCATCTCTAACCTGGAATTCAGACTGATGTCCCGATCTGACTTTCTCTACTGAAATCTGAATGCTCGGCTCAGACTTTTGTGCTTCTCTGATCGCAACAAACAACTCCGGCTCGGCTTGAATAGAAAACACTCTGATAGTCTCCCTATCTGTTTCAAACTCTAAACCAGAAGTGCAACAATCATCGATCAACTGAGAAACACCAATAGTAGAAAGAGATAAAGAACATAGCTTTCGGCTCAAGGCATCTGCAACTGCATTAGACTTCCCCGGATAGTACTTGATTTCGCAGTCGAAATCCTTCAATAGATCTAACCATCTTCTCTGTCTCATATTCAGCTCTGCCTGAGAAAACAAGTACTTAAGACTCTTCTGATCAGAAAAGATCTCGAAAGACTCACCATAAAGATAGTGACGCCAGATCTTCAGAGCAAATACAATCGCAGCTAGTTCCAGATCATGAACCGGATAATGAGTCTCGTGCGGTTTCAGCTGCCTTGATGCATACGCTATCGCATGCTTATGCTGCATAATAACGCAAACCAAGACTCGGTTAGAAGCATCACAATAGACTGTGAAACCTCCAGTACCCTTTGGAATAGAAAGAATCGGAGCAATGGTCAGTCTCCTCTTCAGATCAACAAAGCTAGCCTCAAAATCTGAAGTCCAGACAAAAGGCGCATTCTTCTGAGTCAGCTGGGTAATTGGCTTGGCAATAGATGAGAAACCCTCGATGAATCTGCGATAATAACCAGCTAAACCCATGAAGCTTCGGATCTCAGGTACTGATGTCGGTCTAGGACAATTCATAACCGCTTCGATCTTGCTGGGATCAACAAAAATCCCATCTCCTGAAATAATATGACCGTGAAAGACAACTCGATCCAACCAGAATTCACACTTAGACAACTTGGCAAACAACTGCTCATCTCGCAAAATCTGCAGTACGATCCTCAAGTGCTCTGCATGGTCAGTAAGGTTCTTCGAGTAGATAAGAATATCATCGATAAAGATAATGACGAACTCATCTAAATAACGCTGAAAGATATGGTTCATCAAACCCATAAAAACCGCGGGACATTAGTCAAACCAAACGGCATGACTCTAAATTCAAAATGACCATACCTTGTTCTGAATGCGGTCTTAGGAACATCTTCTTCTCGCACTCTCAGCTGGTGATAACCTGACCTCAGATCAATTTTAGAATAGACAGAAGAACCCTGCAGCTGATCAAAAAGGTCATCTATTCTGGGTAAAGGATACCTGTTCTTAACTGTAGCCTGATTCAGTTAACGGTAGTCAATACAGAGCCGCATAGAACCATCCTTCTTTCGAACAAATAAAACAGGAGCACCCCAAGGCGATACACTAGGTCTGATGTATCCCTTGGCAATCAAATCCTCAAGCTGTTCCTTCAACTCTCTCAGTTCAATAGGTGACATACAATAAGGAGCTTTGGAAATAGGTTGAGTACCTGGCACCAAATCGATGCTGAATTTGATATCTCGAATAGACGGTAATCCAGGAACATCTTCCGGAAACACATCCGCAAAATCTCTAACCACTGGTATATCAACCAATTCGGGGCTAGATTTCAGTACATCAATTGCATAGACCAAAAATTCTTCTGCACCTATCTGTAACAAACGAGTCATAGATAACACTGAAATCAAAGGAATTCTAGATCGAGAACCCTTACCAAAGAATTTCCACTCGTCTGCCATTTCAGGTCTGAACCTGACAACATTCAGAAAACAATCGACTGTTGCCCTGTACTTGGTTAAAGCATCGATACCGACAATACAATAAAAATCTGACAGCCCAAGTACAATACAGTCGAACTCTAAAATATTACCCTCGAAACACAGTTCACAGTTCCTGACTAATCTGACAGAAACAATTTCTCCACCCAAAGGTGAAGTAACAGCTACTACAGTAGGCAAAAACTCAGTAGGCAAAGCATGCAATAACACAAATTTCTTAGAGATAAAGAAATGGGAAGCACCTGTATCTATCAAGACAAGCGCAGAATAACAGAAAATCGAACAGTTACCTGCTATAACATCGTCAGGTGCTGCCTGAGCCTGATCCTCTGTCAGAGCAAAGACTCGTGCCTACTGTCTCGAAGGCTGGTTCGCACTAGAGTTACCTCCCTGTCTGTTCTGCTGCTGAGGCTGGAAAGAGTGAACTACAGAAGACTGCCTCTCAGGCTGAGCTGCAGGTCGAGATGAACTCCCACTCTGAGCTCGATCTCTGTTACGTTGAGGGCACACCTTAGAGAAGTGTCCCAGTTGCTTACAGGTGTTACAGTTCCCAAAGACTCCCACACACTGATCTGGTGAGTGTTTACATCCACACTTGCTGCAATACAAGGATGATGATCCAGAACTCTGTCCTGAACCGAACTGTTTGGAACCACTGGAACTAGAAGAACTGTTCCCTGCCTTTACCTCTTGCTTTATACTGATCCTTTCTGTTTCCCCCACTGCTTCCACCTTCATATCTCTGCTGCTGAGGTGGTGGATTCTGATACTGAGATGGTTGATTCTGATACTGCCTCTGCTGCTGAGGTGCTACCTGATTACCTCTTTGCCTCCACAAGCCTGCTTTTGCTCCCTTTGCGTGATTCATGGCATCCGCAAAGTTGTTAGGCCTGTTGGTGTTTACCAACGTGAAGACGTCGGGGTTCAAACCATTGATGAACTGATCGGCCTTTGCTTCCTCATCTCTGGCAATTAGCGATGCAAAACGCAATAGACTATCAAACTTAGCCACGTATTCTTCAATGTTCAGATTCCCTTGCCTCAGATTGGCAAACTCTGCTCCCTTATCTTTGCGATACGAGATAAGGAAAAACCGCTTATAAAACTCAGATTTAAAAAGAGTCCAAGTAACTTCCGTACCTCTACTCTCCATTGCTTTCTTCGTCATGATCCACCAACTCTTAGCAACCCCACGAAGCTGATGAATGACTAACCTGATTCGGCGGTCATCAGTGTAGTCAATGGAATCGAACAACTAATCAATATCATCCAACCAACTCTCGCAGTCAACTGGATTTTCTGAACCCATCAACAACGGCGGATTGAAAGACTGAAACCTCTTCATCAAGGTTTCCATAGGCGTTGTTGTAGCATCCATCTCAACCGTTTCAGTACTAGCTTGCTCAGTTGTTTGAATAACTGGCGGTGTGTTTCTGTTTATCACTCGACGAGGACCCATCTGATAATCAAAGGTTAGGACATGAGATATCTCAATCGCTACAATTAGTGCCCTTACAACCGCTTGGAAAACCGGATACCAGTCGATAACAGAAACAGTTATATCTCAAGTAGATCATGCTTTGTAAATTAAATCACAAAACCATGTAATTAAATAACTCTCAACAATAAAGCATTCTCGCATGGAATTAAGTATACAGTTAAATAATTCAAACACATGCGAGGAGCCAATACACGCAGACTCGATCTACCCCGCTTACTCTAGTTCAACCAAGAATCTTAAATCTCTGATACCACTTAATGTGAGGCCTCGGTTCTAATCTTCTATCCTTAAGATAATATAAACAATTATCATGCACCATCTAAAAGATAAGGCAACAAGAAGAAATATTTTTTTTTTGAATGAATAGTACTGCGCTCGATCCTATAAAAGTCTAGGATCGAGCGCACCACAATTTAAAACTCTCTGCCGAGAAAATGCAGTGTGCCGCGCTCGATCCGGCAAAAAGCCAGGATCAAGCGCACCATTTTCTGAAACTCTTTGTCTCGGAAATCACAGGGGCCGCGCTCGATCTTGCAATAACCTAGGATCGAGCGCACCCCCTTGCCCAGAAAATTTCAGAACATGGAATGCCTTTCCTTACAAACTCAACCAACAATAATCATAACAACATGCATCAATCCAAGGTTCGAGTCTAGTAATTACTTCAAAACATAACTAGGTTCGCATGCATTACAAAACAACAAAAGTTCGAATACATTCGACTTCTAAAAACCAAGCCTCACTTCTAACTTCAAATCCCCGTCTATCCTCGCTGTCTCTGACTGGTTCCAGCCCCACCTGTTGCCAAGAACACATACAAAACAAAGCAATAGCCGGATAAACCGGTGAGAACGATATTCCCAGTAAAAACAACATAACAAGTAATACAACAATACACATGCTTTCAAGACATCAACGAAATCAATAACAACGTAATGAAATGCATGTCTTTAAAATGGGATATTGAAAGAGTGGGTTCCCGGATTGCCAACTTGTGGCTAAGGGCTTTGATGACGCTTTATGTAAACAGTCTTTTGTTTAAATATAATTTACACTTTTATCATGGCATTGACTTGATCTTCCTTCATATTGTTATATTGTGATATACTATTGTTGTTTAGATGAAGACCTTGAATATACTATAGTGTATGTAAGATGTGGTAGCACATGGTGATGGCTATCATGAAACACATCTTATAGTCACTGTATATTCTAAATTGTTCCTAGTCAATTGAGCCGTCCGCAAATAAAGATAAGGATCGCTCGAGATTGAGACTAGCATTTGCGTTGCCGAGTACCACGTTTCATTGGTATGGAACATAGAGATGTTCAAAGCATGCAAATGGATATTCATATGATGAATTATCGAACTAGCCTATTCGGACTTTCCAAGTGGTTATCACTTATCGAGTGGATAAAGTCCGCGGTTTTGGTTGTACACCATTTGTCCTTATTACTTGAAACATCATTGAGACTCTATATGCTAGTACTATACTTTGACTCGTTTACTGACTCCATTGGGGTCATCTGGTGTCGGGATTGGGTACAGTTACAACACATATAGGAGTCGATGCTTTGTTGTCAAGGATTCACCACATACTTGCGAGTGTGGATATCCTATGCTATCTGAGGAGATATTAGTGTGACGAATCTCTGGCCATAGTACATGATGTGTTTTAGGTTAATGGGTTTTCCTAGTAACACATGCGATGTCACTATTTGATCTTCAAGATGTTATGCATAGTTATCGAATCTCGAACGACTCTCGATGCACCAATGGTTGTTGATTCGATCGGGATATATGGATGAAGGGACCGTATTGTACGCTAACCAAAATCTACTGGTTCTAGCAGGAACTATCAGTAATACCTAGGGAATCATGGGGTGATGTTGCTAGACGCTCTTAAATTTAACAGATCACTGAATTTAATGAAAGAGAAGTTGGAATTCTTAACTAAAGGGAGTGGGATTTTCTAAAATGACATAGGGATGGGCATTTTTGGAAATCACTGAATTCGAATTCGGAAAAATTATCTTGACTTTAAAAGATGCAGAAATGGTTTCTGTGCACATTGGTAAAATCAGTTTATCAATCGGAGTCACGATGAATTTTATATTAATTTTTAGAACAACGGGCTTGGCTTGTTGTGCTTAAGTTATGGATTATGGGTCCTAAGGAGTTAGAGTCCAAATATAATTATAACTTAATCCAGTCTAGAAATTATCTATAAATAGGACTGCAGTGTTCGAAAATCATATGGCATTCAGTCTTGAATTTTCGAAAATCAGTCTAAATTATTCAAGAGGATTTTCGAAATCCTCTGTCCCTTTCGGAGAAAATTCGGCTTGTGATTTTTATGAAAAATTACAATCTGAATTAACAGATCATATCTGTTTATTCTCTACGCAAACTTCTGATTGATTTCTAGTGCAGTCAATCAGAGGTTTCTGTTTTCTATTCGTGGACCTAATTTCGGAGATAGATCGTGACTGTCATCGGTTCCCGGGATTTACAAGAAGAGCAGATTAAATTCTGTTGGAGTCCACGATCAAGCATTTGCTTGACGAGGTAAAAATTTAACTGTGTTTTATTTTTACTTGAACAAATTTAATCGTAAAGTTTTGATACCCAGATATGGAATCGTTCCATATTAATAAAATAAATTTTTTAAAACTTCCGCTGCACCGGGTATCAATTCTAATTGATTTGAACACCGTTTTCCAACAGTGGTATCAGAGACAGGTTGCTCAGATCAAACGATTAAATTAATCGATTGTACAAAATTTTTAAGCCTCGATTTTTGAAACAAAACAAATTTTTAAAAATCAAAATTTTTTCGGGCAAAACACAGGAAGCGATTGTCGCTGCCCGGGGCAGCGACGGGCTGCCCAGCCCGAGCCCCGGTCGGGGCACGGGCTGCCTGGGATTGTCCCGGGCAGCCCGGAAAATTAAAATTTTATTTTTTAAAAAAAAATTTTGAATTTTTGAAATTCTAGTGTTTGATCCGATCGAAAATTGTTTTTGATTAGATCACGAGGCATCGGATCGAATTGTTTGAGTACGAAATTTTTAAAATTGATTTTTGGATAAATTTGAATTTTTGGAAAATTTATAAATTTTATCCGTTAAATTAGATTTTATAAAATTAATTATTTTGGTATAATTGATGATAAGATATGATCTTATAGATGGATAAGATAAAATATGATTTTATCTTTTAATTATGATGCCATTGCATGTTTATCCAATTATTTTAATTATTGAATTTAATTATTGGATAAAAGGATGATCGATTGCCATGACCAATATTTTAGGTGTATGTTAGGTAATTTACATTTGTCTTATTGTTGTTGGTGTTTATTAATGGGCTTGGTTTATAGCCCAAATATGATTGTCATATGTAATAAAAATGGGCCTGGTTTATGGCCCGTTCCCAACCCCAAAATGTATCCCATATTTGTCATCAAAATTTATTTTAAATTTATTAGACTTAGTGGGAGATAATGTTTTGAAGAAAAGGTGGGCCCAGCAGACAATGAAGACCGAAGAAATGTAAATTGGAGGCTCAATGTAATAGGATTGCATTGCATAATTGCATATCACCTATGATTGGAGTTAGACTCGTGATTGGCAACCACGGGTCGATTAGTAAATGTGATCGATCATCCTTAAATAATATATGATATTATTGATGTATGCATGTTTAGACTAAATTGTATGAATCCCGCAAGCATACATAAATTTGCATGATGAGACAAATTTTCAAAAATAAAATCCCTCATTTTAAATATGATTTAAAATTGATATCAAGATAAACAAAAGAGAATTTTAAATATTGTTTAAATATTCCTGCCTTCCATCAACGATCAATGTATGTGATGCTACCCACGGATACGGTCCGGCTCATATTATTGGGTGGCCCGTTCGTCGGAAAGCTGTACATTCGATCGACACATGTTATAAGTTGGGTGGAACTCCCATGGGATTTGCTCATATTATTGGTGATCCACATGGCGACCGTCCATCACAACATAATATTGATGGGTCATCTTGACATTTCACAATAAACGGCGTCATATTATTGGGCCCTTATTAGACATGAGGTAAAAACATGGAGGTTGCTTTGGAAGCGATTGGGCTCTATCTTTTGAAAATTATGGTTGGATGATATTATTCGGGACCATAGTTTGTCAATTGGACTCCATGTTCCCACTAAAGAAAATGTTTCTCGTTTTCACTAGAGGGTAGTGAAATCGTCAAAATAGTGGGAGTGTAATTCATAAAATGAAATTCGCCATATTTTATGTCTTAGTAAATTAATTTAACAAATCACTGATTATTGTCTGTTTCCTTTTCAGTATTTCATTACTATGAATTCGCGTAATCCACTACTCTCAATTCTCGATCAAAACAAGTTGACTGGCTCTAACTATACGGAATGGTTCCGTAAGTTAAAAATCATTCTAAATTCGGAGAAGGCTTTCTACGTGTTAGAGAAGCGTCCTCCGAAGGAAGCCCCGGCTAACACTAGTCTGGAAGAGTTGAAAAAGCTTGACGATTGGTGGGACCATGATGTCAAGGCAAAGAGTTATATGCTAGCATAAATATCTGATGAACTCTAGAGGCGATTTGAGGATGCGGCGAATGCTGCTGACATTCACAGCGCACTCAAGGAACTTTTTGGAGCTCAGTCAAGGGCTGAGAAATTTGCGACTGTTAAAGAGCTCATGACATGCCGCATGCGAGATGGGACTTCGGTTCGTGAGCATGGGGTACATGATTGGGCTCATTGAAAAGTTGGTAAAACTCGAACTGACATTAGAGCATGAACTCAATGCGGACTTGTTTCTTCTTTCACTTCCTTCGTCGTATGACGGCTTTGTGGTGAATTTCAACATGAACAAGATAGAGGCCACCCTTGAAGAGATGGTCAATATGGTTGTGACTTATGAAGCCACACTAAAGAAGGATAAACCGGTACTCTTGGTTGGCTCCTCTTCTAACTCTAAGAAATGACCATGTGGAAAGGGTAAGAAACGTTCTGCCCCGCCCAAGAAGATTGTACCAAATAAGAAGGAAAAGGCTAAGGCTTCAATTGGAATAAAAGATGAAAACGTTTGCCATTACTGCAAGAAACCCGGTCATTGGAAACGTAACTGCAAGGAATACCTCGAACAGTTGCGAACTGCAAAGGGTATGTTTTACATTGAAATAAATGTTTCGCTTAATACTTCTTCTTGGGTATTGGATACCGGATGTGGATCTCACATTTGCAATGATTTGCAGGTGATGACAAGAAGTCGTAAGCTAAGGATGGGTGAGACCCAACTAAGGCTCCGGAATGGTTCTAGAGTCGAAGCCAAAGCTATTGGAGACATTTATTTAGTTTTGCAGAAGAATTTTAAGTTATTTTTGAGGGATGTTTTATATGTTCCAGATTTGGTCAAAAACATTATTTCTATTTCTATGCTTGATAGAGATGGTTTTTCTTGCAATTTTGTGAATGAGATTTGCAATATTTACAAGAATGAATGTTTGATTGGAAATGGACAACTTGAAAACGATCTATATAGCTTAAAATTAAAGGACGTTCCAATGAATTATGTTGATAAACCGGTAACAACAAATAAAAGGAAAAACGATAGTCAAAACCCGGCAAACCTTTGGCATGCTAGGCTAGGTCATATTTCCTCAAGGAGGATGAACAAGCTAGTGGGAGAGGGCATGTTTGATATGTCTGATATTAACTCTCTACCTACTTGTGAGTCCTGCCTAAAGGGAAAAATGACTAAATCTCCTTTCAAAGGGAAACCTGAGCGTAGCCAAAATCCGTTGGATTTGATCCATACGGATGTTTGCGGTCCATTTAGGATTGGTACTAAATGTGGCAACATCTACGTCATTACCTTTACTGATGATTATTCAAAGTATGGGTATTTATATTTAATGAAATATAAGTCTGAAGCATTTGAAAGGTTCAAAGAATTCAAGGCTGAAGTAGAAAACATGCAAGGGAAAAGTATTAAAGCACTTCGATCGGATCGAGGTGGAGAATACTTAAGTACCGAATTTTTGGACTATCTAAAAGAGAATGGGATTCTCTCTCAGTGGACTCCTCCTATGACACCTCAGCTGAATGGTGTTTCGGAGCGTCGCAATCGAACTTTGTTGGACATGGTTCGATCCATGATGAGCTTCACTGAGCTTCCACCTTCGTTTTGGGGCTATGCTCTTGAAACGGCGGTATTGTTGTTGAACAACGTCCAAACTAAAGCAGTAGATAAAACACCATACGAGTTATGGAATGGCAAAGCTCCTAAGTATTCGTACTTGAGGATTTGGGGATGTCCTGCTTACGTGAAGCAGACAGTGGGAGATAAGTTGGATAGTCGATCCACCTTATGTTATTTTGTAGGGTATCCGAAGAATTCAATCGGATATTATTTCTATCATCCTAATGAAACAAAAGTGTTTGTTTCAAGGAATGTCACCTTCTTGGAGAATGAGTTCTTATTGGATAAGAAAGGCAAGATGATGGAACTCGAAGAAATTCGAGAAGAACCCGAGATACAAAACAGCGATTCTACACCTCAAGAATCATCACAAGACACGCCTATTGCTAGAAGATCCGAGAGGACTTCTAGACCTCCTATTAGATATGGTCTTCTTCTTGAAGGGGATCAAGGTGAACCCGACATTGGATGTGATCCAAGAAACTTCAAGGAAGCAATTTCTGATGCGGATTCAAATTTATGGCTTGAAGCTATGCAATCGGAAATAGACTCGATGCATACTAACCAAGTTTGGTCTTTAGTAGATCCTCCCGATGGAATTGTTCCAATAGGGTGCAAATGGATCTACAAGAGAAAGCTTGGGCCTGACGGAAAGGTATTGACCTACAAGGCACGATTGGTGGCAAAAGGTTATACTCAAAGACAAGGAGTTGACTATGATGAAACCTTTTCACCAGTCGCAATGTTCAAGTCCATAAGAATCCTTATTGCCATAGCAGCATGGTATGACTATGAGATATGACAAATGGATGTAAAGACTGCTTTTTTTAATGGAAACATTAAGGAAGAGATCTATATGATGCAGCCTGAGGGATACACATCCATGGGAAGCGAGCATAAGGTATGCAAGCTTCAGAGATCAATTTATGGTCTCAAACAAGCATCAAGAAGTTGGAACCAGAAATTTGATGAAACAATAAAGGATTTTGGTTTCATCAAAAACCCGGAGGAACCTTGCGTGTTCAAGAAAGTAGTTAAGGATGCGGTAACATTCTTAGTACTTTATGTTGATGACATTCTACTCATGGGGAATGACGTAGGGATGTTGCAGTCAACAAAGATATGGTTATCAGGTAGATTCTCGATGAAGGATTTGGGTGAGGCCTCCTATATTATAGGAATACAGATCTATAGAGATAGATCTAAGAGAATGATAGGACTTACTCAATCAACCTACATCGAAACCATATTGAAAAGGTTTTCAATGGATGGGTCCAAGAGAGGACATCTACCTATGTGTCATGGAGTTTCTTTATCCAAGTCTATGTGTCCTAAGACTGATGAAGAGATAGATAAGATGACACACATACCATATGCGTCAGCCATTGGTAGTATCATGTATGGGATGATATCTACCAGATCAGATGTGGCCTATGCTCTGAGCGTCACGAGCAGATATCAAGCCAATCCCGGTCAAATGCATTGGAAAGCCGTGAAGGATATTCTTAAGTACTTGCGAAGGATTAAGAATGTGTTCATGGTTTATGGAGGAAGATAATTGAAGTTGGAAGGCTACACCGACTCTAGCTTCCAATGTGACATGGATGACTCGAAATCAACCTCTGGATTTGTATTCGTGCTCAATGGTGGTGCTGTCTCTTGGAAGAGTTCCAAGCAGGACACCACAGTGGATTCCACCACTCAGGCAGAATACATTGCAGCATCAGCTACTGCTAAAGAGGTGGTTTGGATAAGGAAATTCATCCAAGAGTTGGGTGTAATTCCTGAAGCTGTTGGTCCAGTCCCGGTGTACTGTGACAACACGGGTGCCGTTGCTCAGGCTAAGGAACCAAGGTCTCATCAGAAGTCCAAACATGTATTGAGGAAATACCACATCATCCGGGAGATCATAGAAAGAGGAGACATCACTGTCGAGAGAGTGGCCTCTACAGACAATATCGCTGATCTGCTTACTAAGCCCTTGCCAGGACCATTGTTTGATAAACATCGCGAAGCAATGGGATTAAGTAGTGTGACTAGTTGGCTTTAGGGCAAGTGGGAGATTGAAAGAGTGGGTGCCCGGATTGCCAACTTGTGGCTAAGGGCTTTGATGACTTTTTATGTAAACAATATTTTGTTTAAATATAATTTACACTTTTATCATGGCATTGACTTTACCTTCCTTCATATTGTTATATTATGATATACTATTGTTGTTTAGATGAAGACCTTGAATATACTATAATGTATGTAAGATGTGGTAGCACATGGTGATGGCTATCATGAAACACATCTTATAGTCACTGTATATTCTAAATTGTTCCTAGTCAATTGAGCCGTCCGCAAATAAGGATAAAGATCGCTCGAGATTGAGACTAGCATTTGCGATGCCGAGTACCACGTTTCATTGGTATGGAACATAGAGATGTTCAAAGCATGCAAATGGATATTCATATGATGAATGATCGAACTACCCTATTCGTACTTTCCAAGTGGTTATCACTTATCGAGTGGATAAAGTCCGCGATTTTGGTTGTACACCATTAGTCCTTATTACTTGAAACATCATTGAGACTCTATATGCTAGTACTGTACTTTGACTCGTTTACTGACTCTATTGGGGTCATCAGGTGTCGGGATTGGGTACAGTTACAACACATATAGGAGTCGATGCTTTGTTGTCAAGGATTCACCACATACTTGCGAGTGTGGATATCCTATGCTATCTGAGGAGATATTAGTGTGACGAATCACTGGCCAGAGTACATGATGTGTTTTAGGTTAATGGGTTTTCCTAGTAACACATGCGATGTCACTATTTGATCTTCAAGATGTTATGCATAGTTATCGAATCTCGAACGACTCTCGATGCACCAATGGTTGTTGATTCGATCGGGATATATGGATGAAGGGACCGTACTGTACGCTAACCAAAATCTACTGGTTCTTGCAGGCACTATCAGTAATACCTAGGGAATCATGGGGCGTTGTTGCTAGACGCTCTTACCATGATTCGATGGGTAAGTCGGAAATTGTTGTTCTGAGTCACAAGGAGTTGTGAGCCCACGGCTAGATGTATTCCTGAACCATTGAGGGTTACACAAGTAATGGATTACTAAAACCCCGTAGAGATAGTTAAATTTAAAGAGTTAAATTTAATGAAAGAGAAGTTGGACTTCTTAACTAAAGGGAGTGGGTTTTCCTAAAATGACATAGGGATGGGCATTTTTGGAAATCACTGAATTCGGATTCGGAAAAATTATCTTGACTTTAAAAGATGCAGAAATGGTTTTTGTGCACATTGGTAAAATCAGTTTATCAATCGGAGTCACGATGAATTTTATATTAATTTTTAGAACAACGGGCTTGGTTTGTTGGGCTTAAGTTATGGATTATGGGCCCTAAAGAGTTAGAGTCCAAATATAATTATAACTTAATCCAGTCTAGAAATTATCTATAAATAGGACTGCAGTGTTCAAAAATCATATGGCATTCAGTCTTGAATTTTCGAAAATCAGTCTAGATTATTCAAAAGGATTTTCGAAATCCTCTGTCCCTTTCGGAGAAAATTCGGCTTGTGATTTTTATGAAAAATTACAATCTGAATTAACAGATCATATATGTTTATTCTCTAAGCAAACTTCTGATTGATTTCTAGTGCAGTCAATCAGAGGGTTTCTGTTTTCTATTCGTGGACCTAATTCCGGAGATAGATCATGACTTTCATCGATTCCCGGGATTTACAAGAAGAGCAGATTAAATTGGAGTTCACGATCAAGCCTTTGCTTGACGAGGTAAAAATTTAACTGTGTTTTATTTTTACTTGAACAAATTTAATCGTAATGTTTTGATACCCAAATATGGAATCGTTCCATATTAATAAAATAAATTTTTTAAAACTTCCGCTGCTCCGGGTGTCAATTATAATTGATCTGAACACCGTTTTCCAACAGATATCAAATCTGATAAACGAGGGATTACTGCTGTGCTTTTGGGATCCCGAGGATGAGATCATGTAACTACTCACCGACTCTCCCAATAGAGGTGGTGCCACATATCTCACTCCTCTGAACTTTGAGCAACCAAAATGAGTATGCAAGCACTAGGCGATACGACTACGACCTAGGCCACTCAATCATAGTTCTCAAACGTCGAAACAAAAAGGGCGGTTCTGCCCGCTGAAATCAACGTAGGCTCAAGATGAATGCATAACAGAAACATAAAACATAAGCCACATAGTCAAAAGCAAAATCAATCAACAAGACACAAGTTCCTCATGCTAGAACAAGTGTAGATGCAATATGTGATTTGAAAGGGAAACTCGAGAACCAACTGTCCCGAACGCTACGATGACTGCTTTTACCTTTCGATGCAGTAGATCCAACTCCGGATAAGCTACAACAAAAGATTGTATCAAAGACTATACCAACTAAACCACAACTACGGTTCAAGGTAATTCAGTTTACCGTTCTTCGTCCAAATCTCGTCGAACAATGCTACTAACACAGGGCTCGACAAACTCCAACGAATCTGTACGAAGACAAGATTTGATCAACAACTATGATCACTCACAAGCCAAAGCTTCAATCAATACAAAACGGTTTGAAATCTCCAAAACTCAAACCGACGGCATAACGGCTATAAACTCAACAAACCAGAAACGCAGACAACAGTTCAATACCGGTATCAACTCATATCAATGCCCAAAACAACAATAACAAAGCAAACCCATCAATCTAAAAATCCACATTTTCGTAAATGGCTACCAAAAATCATAACAAATCCGAACGTCGCTCTAATTCAAAATCGACAGATAATAAACGATCAGAACTCTGTCAAGAACAACATACTCGAATCTAGAACGATTCTAACAACATCCAAAAACTAGAATGTAACCTATCGTATAAAAACTTACGATAAAACAGAGCTCTCGCTGCAGTGATCGATAATCTGCCTTCAGAAATAAATTCCAACGGCCGGATCGAGTTCGGACTGAATTCAGAAATCTTGGAGCAAAATGAATCGGCTTCAATGGAGGGAGGCGATGCAATGGAGGTTATGGAGAAGATAATGGGTCCAAAAGCCTTATAAATATCTATAAAAACCTATAATTGCGTTTTAGTCCCTGAAAAATCCAAATTTTGCAAAAAGGACCCTGATCAAAATCAAGTCGGCTCTTGAACTCTGCAATCTCCGATTAACTCCAATAAACTCATTTAAGGTAAAAACGGGGCGTTACACCAACTTCTCAACTGACCACAGCAACCACTGAAGTCTCAACATCCGAAACACTATCTACTCACTCAATCCAAATTCCCCAAATAACTTCCGAACCAACTTACAACACCATTGTTACCACATTACCCATTTATATGCCCTCACCGACTTCATCAGTTGATATTGCTGCCGTCATCAGTCAGCAAATCTTGAGAACACAAGAGTTGGTTGTGAAGACCTAGGTTCCTCCACCAAAAGGAATCACTATCCAGGAACCCTCGTTCTCTGTACTGACCACAACTTCAACCAACCCTCAGGGAAAAGGCAAAGCACCTCTAATCCAATTTCAAAATGCCCAATCGGTAGGGAAAATGGAGGTTCTTATCATTATTTTTAACATTCTCCGGGCTGTGCGGTTCAAACTACAGGAATTTGATGAATGGGTAAACTATCGTCTGAATGCTTCATATTCTCAGATCTTGCTTGAGAATAAATTGGAGTACCTTTCCAAATTGGAAGAAAATATGTTCATTCTCACTGCCACATCAAATCTTAAAACAACACTCGGCAGATATAAGTTGGTGGACGTTTAGCTCCGTGATAGTCTCGCCCGACATATTCTTGCCAAAAGAGAAGGAACTATCAGCCGATGAGCAAAACTGCCAAAGATGACACTAAAGTCATCTTACGTCTTAAGCAGTCAGTTGATGTCACTGACACCTTTTTACGAGAATATTGGCTCAAATACTCCATCCCTCTACCGGACGACGAATACATACAGGCGTATAACAACGAAGTTCTGGCCATGAGCCCTCCTCTAGATTCTCATGATAACTTGGAAACATCTGACTTCGTATTTTCAGCAGAGGAACAGGAATTTATTGAGGCACAAGACGAATGTCCCTTGACATATTTTCCGTTTGCTTCCTCATCAGCCGCTGGACCTACGTCAAGTGCTGATCTCATCACAGACACTCAACTGACTGACCCGATCACAACAGTTACTGGTGATAATCTTCCTGATATCCCACTCACATCAGTCTCAGATGTTATGCAATCAATTTTTGATGATGAACAACCAACATCTCCTCTTCTGGAGATCCATTCTGAAGACTCGCCTCAACCGACGACTGACGGCTTGCAGCCCTCCAGTCCAACTCACCAAATAGATCAGGTGATTGGAATCAATGTTCGTTCATCGATCAAGACCACCACAATCTTGCCTCCAAAAGAACAAACTGCCACACGTGCTTCAATTTCAGTTCCTGACTCCGAACCAACAAATTATGCTTTGAAACGCATTGTAGAAGATCTTCGCGAGACCACACAGCGACTCAGCAATCGCATACAAGGACAAGACGCTGGCATTGACAACACAAGATCAGCGATTATGTCTCGTCTTAATAGTTTGTCTTCTGAACTCGAAAGATGCGTCACTGAACTGGCAAACTACAAAGAACGCAATCTTCGAGCTATGGGTACTATTTCCGAACAGGTCTCTCAAACTGTTCGTCGTACAAATGAGCATACTTCAACGCAAATCTCAGTTCTTCAGGCTGATTTAACCGCTCATATTGACTCCCGTATTGACACTTTTCAAACCACTGTTGGTGCTCAACTAGGAGAGATCATCTCTCATCTCACCCGTAGTGATGTCAAAAAGGGGGAAGTATCCAGAAAATCAGCTTACACCTCTTCACAGAGAATGCAAAGGAAGTAAGGTACATTTTATGTACATTTTATTTACTTAATGCAATGTAGGTGTAATAGATTTTCACTACTACTCATCAATGATTGCTTGTAACATTAATTGTTCAATGCAATTCATCTTCGCAATGAATTCATTTCGTCTAATATCTTCTTTAAATGATTTTTGGGGCCTAGGTTTTGTCATCACCAAAAAGGGGGAAATTGTTGAATCCTGACTTTTGGTGATAACAAAACAATACTTTGTTGTTTAGTCGTCCGCCATTATTTGTATAAGCAGCTACGTCAACCAAACAAAGACATATCTACCGACGACATCCAAAGCATGCAAAGCAGCTACATCAACCGAACAAAGACATATCTACCAACGTCAGCTAAACCTTATCAACCAACGAAAGATGCAAAACAGTTGTATGTCAAACATATTTAGCGACTGAGATATCTACCGAACTTCAAATACAAAAAGCTATACGCTACAGTTTGAAGTTACAGTTTCCCAGGTCTCGGAAAGTGACAAGACAACTGAAAAGCAAAAGGACGAAGCATTTATGGATTTGTCTGATAAAGTGATAAAGACTTAAATAGCATTTAATGTGAGCGACACATTGAATAGACAATTAAAGGCACACCCAGTACAAAATATTCAGAAAGCTTTATCAGCAGGGAAATCCTACCGTTGGACAAAGAAGAAAGACGTTGAAGACAAAGGCTATATATATCAAAGCCTCTCTAGACAAAAGGAGAGACAGAACACAACACAACAACGCTTATTTAGAATCTGATTATCTGAGCTTTCGAACCCATCTTGAATACTCAACCGCTCAAAGTGAAAACCCTTAGCTTTAAACAGCCTTATCCGATCTTCGAAGAGATCCTTTTCAAGGGTTGCTCAAATCCAGATATCGTTTGAAAGACGCTACCTGATACAAGGATTTGAGAAGTCTTAAGTCCTCAAGAGACTAAGACAATCATCATCGCCATCTGAAGAAATGTTTGATAAGAGCTTTAAATCTTATCACTGTGAATCTAGGAGTTCCATATTAGGCGTTGGATAAGTCCTAACTTGGATCGGGTCTATTGCAAGATGTTGTAATAACCAAAGTCTTCTAGTGAATCCTTTCGAGATGGAAGAATGGATGACGTAGGAGATTGAGCTCCGAACATCCAAGAAACATATCTGTGTCTACTTATGTTATTGCATTGCATCATTCCATGGATATCATCTAGCATGCTGAGAGCTATTTCCGCACTAATCATAGTTGCTCTTATATTTCTAGCAGGCTAAAAGAAAACCGGTCGAGTGAACTCACATTTACTCAACCATATTGCATTAGATTTTAAAGACTATCAATATTGTGTATTCACCCCCCATCTACACACTATATCAATCCCCAACACTTCTGATAGACTTTATAGTGCAGTCTGTCAGAGGGTTTTAGATTTTTGTTCATGGACCTGATTCAGGAGTTGATCGAGGCATCGGTTCCTGTGATATACAAGAAGAGCAGATTTATCTGTTGGAGTCCATAACCTCAAGTTGAGACTTGAGAGGTAAAATTTAATTTTTTTTTTTTTTATTTATTTATTTTAATCGTAAGGATTTGATACCCTCTATCTGAAATTGTTCCAGATCAGAAAATAAAAATTTGTAAACTTCCGCTGCTTTGGGTATCAGATCTGACAGATCCGAGAACGTGTTACAACAGTGGTATCAGAGACATGTTGTTCTTTGATCTTACGATTAAAATTACATCGATAGTACATAGCCTCAATTTTCAGAAAACAAAAACGAAAAAAAAAAAAATTTTGAGGGGCTGCCCGCTGCCTTACGCGCAAGGCTGCGCGCAGGAGCCCTGCGCTCGTGGCCCAGCAGCCCAGCACGCAGCTGGGCCACGCTCGGCAGCCCAGCACGCAGCTGGGCCGCGCTCGGCAGCCCAGCAAGTGAGCTGGGCCCCCGATGGTCGGGGGCTGCCCGGGATCGTCCCGGTCAGCCCAGAAAAATTAAATTTTTTTATTTTTGAAATTATGAATTTCGTCCCGTTAATAGTTGTTGGGCCCAGTTTTTGGCCTGATCTAAAATTGTTTCGGTTGGTCCACGAGGAAATGGGTCAAAATTGTTTGAACCCAAAATTTTAAGAAAATTAATTTTTGGATAAATTTTGAATTTTTTGAAATTTATAAATTTAATCCAATAATTAAATTTTATGAAAATTAATTATTTTGGTACAATTGATAATAAAATATGATTTTATATATAAAATTAGATTTTATATGTAAAATATGATTTTATGGATAAACTAGATAAAATATGATTTTATATATAAAATGGGATTTTATGTATAAAATATGATTTTATCTATTTACAATTATTGCCATTTTGATATGCATGTTATCCAATCATTTAATTAAATTAAACAATTGGATAAAAGGATGATCGATTGTCATGACCAAATTTTTAGGTGTATGTTAGGTTATTTACATTTGTTTTTATTATTGTTGTTGGGTGTTTTTTAATGGGCTTGTATTATGGCCCAATTTGATTTGTCATTTGTAATATTAAGTGGTTCTGGTTTATGACCAGTTCCCACCTTTAAAATATGTATCTCCTATTTGTCATCGTAATTTATTGTAAATTTATTAGAAATAGTGGGAGATAAAGATTTGAAGAAAATGGTGGGCCCATCAAACAATGATAAAGACCGAAGAAATGTAAATTGGAAGCTCAATGTAATAGGATTGCATTTCATACTTGCATATCACCTAGGATTGGACCTAGACTCGTGATTGGCAACCACAGGTCGATTAGATCAAGGCATCGATCATCTTTTATTTAATATTTGATATTATTGTTGTATGAATGTTTAGACTAAATTGCATGAATCCCACAAGCATACAAATTAATTAAAATGATGAGACAATTTTTCAAAATTAAAAATCCCTCATTTTATATATGATTTAAAATTAATATCAAGTTTAACAAAAGGGGAAATTAAATATAGTTTATATTTTCCCACCTTCCATCAACTATCAATGCATGTTGGATGTTGCCCTCGGCCGTGGTCCGACTCATATTATTGGGGGGGGGGGGGGGCCCGTTCGCCGAAAAGCTGTGCATTGAGTAGACAATTGTTGTAAATTGGGTGGAACTCCCATGGGATCGGATCATATTATTGGGGTCCACATGGCGACCGTCCATCACAACTTAATATTGATGAGTCAACTTGACATATCACTTTAAACGGCGTCATATTATTGGTCCTTTTATTGGATATGAGGTAAAACATGGAGGTTGCTGTAGCAGCAATTAAACTCTACCTTTTTAAAATTATAATTGGCTGATTTTATTCGGGACTATAATTTGTAAATTGGGCTCCATGTTCCTACTAAAGAAAATAGTTTTCTCGTTTTCACTAGAGGGTGGTGAAATCGTTAAAATAGTGGGAGAGTAATTCATAAAATTAAACTCACCTTATTTTATGTCTTATTAAATTTATTAAATAATAATTGATTATTGTTTGTTATTTTTCAGTATATCTTTATGATGAATTCACGTAATCCACTCTTTTCCATTCTCGAACATTTCAAACTGGCTGGCGCAAATTATAAGGAATGATTTCGTAAGTTAAAGATTGTTCTATTCTGGGAAAAGATTTTCTTCGTGTTAGAAAAGTCTCCTCCAAAGGAATCCCCGACTGATGTGAGTCCAGAATAGTTGGCCAAACTTGATAAATGGTAGGACCATGATATCAAGGTCAAATGCTACATGCAGGCTTCGATGTCTGATGAACTTCAGAGGTGATTTGAGGATGCAGTGAATCCTACTGACATTCACAAGACCCTCAAGAAACTTTTTGGGGCTCAGTCGAGATCTGAGCGGTATTCCATTGTCAAAGAGCTAATGACATGCCGCATGCGAGATGGGACTTCGGTTCGTGAGCATGGGATACACATGATTTGGCTCATTGAAAAATTGGTGACCCTCGAGTTGACATTGGAGCACGAACTGTGCGTGGACTTACTGCTTCTTTCTCTTCCTTCATCGTTTGACGGTTTTGTGGTGAACTTTAATATGAAAAAGCTAGAGGCCACCCTTGAAGAGATGGTCAATATTATTGTCACTTATGAGGCCACATTCAAGAAGGATAAACCGGTTCTCTTGGTGGGATTCTCTTCTTCTGCTAAGAAGGGGCCAAGTGAAAAGGGTAAGAAACGTTCTGCTACACCCAAGAAAACTGGGCCCAAGAAGAAGCACAAGACCAAAGCTTCTAACATGGACAAGTCTGAAGATGTTTGTCATCACTGCAAGAAACCCGGTCACTGGAAATGTAAATGAAAGGAATATCTCGAACAGTTCCGAACTGCGAAGGGTATGTTTTATATTGAAATAAATGTTTCACTTAATACTAATTCTTGGGTATTGGATACCGGATGTGGATCTCACATTTGCAATGATTTGTAGGTGATGTCAAGAAGCCGTAAGATGGGGATGGGTGAGACCCAGTTGAGGCTCGGAAATGGTTCCAGAGTTGAAGCCAAAGCTGTGGGAGATGTTTGTTTAATTTTGCAGAATAATATTAAGTTATTTCTGAGAGATGTTTTATTTGTGCAGATTTGCTTAAAAACATTATTTTTGTTTCTATGCTTGATAGAGATGGTTTTTCTTGCAATTTTGTGAATGAGATTTGCAATATTTACAAGAATGAATGTTTGATTGGATGTGGACAACTTGAAAATGATCTATATAACTTAAAATTAAAATACGTACCAGTTAATTATGTTGATAAACCGGCAAAAACAATGAAAAGGAAAAACGATAGTCAAAACCCAGCAAACCTTTGGCATGCTAGGCTAGGTCATATTTCCTCGCGGAGGATGAACAAGCTAGTGGGAGAGGGCATGTTTGATATGTCAGATATAAACTCTCTACCTACTTGTGAGACTTGCCTGAAAGTAAAAATGACTAAAACACCTTTTAAGGGAAAACCTGAGCATAGTCAAAATCCATTGGATCTGATCCATACAGATGTTTGTGGACCATTTAGTATTGGTACTAAACATGATCACACCTAATTTATTACCTTTACTGATGATTATTCTAGGTATGGGTATTTATATTTAATGAAATATAAGTTTGAATCATTTGAAAATTTCAATGAATTCAAGACTGAAGTAGAAAATTAGCTAGGTAAAAGTATTAAAGCACTTTGATCTGATCGAGGCAGTGAATACTTGAGTACCAATTTTTTAGACTATCTGAAAGAAAATGGAATTCTTTCTCAGTGGACTCCTCCTGCCACACCTCAGCTTAATTGTGTAGCAGAGCGTCATAATCGAACTCTGTTGGACATGGTTCGATCTATGATGAGCTTCACTAAGCTCCCACCTTCGTTTTGGGGCTATGCACTTGAAACGGCGGTATTGTTGTTGAACAATGTCCGCACTAAATCACTGAATAAAACTCCATATGAATTATGGACTGGCAAAACTCCTAAGTATTCGTACTTGAGGATTTGGGGATGTCCTGCTTACGTGAAGCAGACAGTGGGAGATAAGTTGGATAGTCGATCCATATTATTTTATTTTGTAGGGTATCCGAAGAATTCGATCGGATATTACTTCTATCATCCTACTGAAACAAAATTGTTTGTTTCTAGGAATGCCACCTTCCTTGAGAAGGAATTCTTACTTGATAGAAAAGGTAAAATGATGGAACTCGAAGAAGTTCGAGAATAACCCGAGATACAAAATAACAACCCCACACCTCAGGAACCAATAAATGACATGCCACTTCTTAGAAGATCCGAAAGGGCTTCTAGACCTCCTGTTCGACTTAATCTCCTACTTGAAGGGGATCAAAGTGAACCCGACGTTGGATGTGATCCAAGAAACTTCAAGGAGGCAATTTCTGATGCCGATTTGAATTTATGGCTTGAAGCCATGCAGTCTGAAATAGACTCCATGCATGCAAATCAAGTTTGGTCTTTAGTAAATCCTCCCGATGGAATTGTTCCTATAGGGTGTAAATGGATCTACAAAAGAAAACTTGGGCCCGATGGTAAGGTACTGACCTACAAGGCACGATTTGTAGCAAAAGGTTATACTAAAATACAAGGTGTTGACTCTGATGAAACATTTTCACCAGTCGCAATGTTCAAGTCCATAAGAATCCTAATTGCCATAGCAGCATGGTATGACTATGAGATATGGCAAATGGATGTGAAGACTGCGTTCCTTAATGGAAATATTAAGGGAGAGATCTATATGATGCAGCCCGAGGGATTCACATCCATGGGAAGCGAGCATAAGGTATGCAAGCTTCAAAGATCAATTTATGGTCTCAAACAGGCGTCAAGAAGTTGGAACCAAAAATTTGATGAAACAATAAAGAACTTTGGTTTCATCAAGAACCCGGAGGAACCATGCATGCACAAGAAAGTAGTTAAGGATGCTGTGACATTCTTAGTGCTTTATGTTGACGACATCCTACTCATTGAGAATGATGTAGGGATGTTGCAGTCAACAAAGATATGGTTATCAGGTAGATTTTCGATGAAGAACTTGGGTGAGGCGTCCTATATTCTAGGAATACAGATCTATAGAGATAGGTCTAAAAGAATGATAGGACTCACTCAAGCGACCTACATCGAAACCATATTGAAGAGGTTCTCTATGGATGAGTCCAAGAGAGTACATCTACCTATGTGTCATGGAGTTTCTCTATCCAAGTAAATGTCTCCCAAGACTGAAGAAAAGATAGAGAAAATGACACACGGTAATATGAATCAGCTATAGGTAGTATCATGTATGGGATGATATCTACCAGACCGGATGTAGCCTTTGCTCTGAGTGTCACGAGCAGATATCAGGCCAACCCCGGTCAAATGCATTGGAAAGCTATGAAGGATGTTCTTAATTACTTGAGAAGGACTAAGAATATATTGATGGTTTATGGGGGAAGAGAATTGTAATTTGAAGGCTATACCGACTCTAGCTTCCAAAGCAACGTGGATGACTATAAATCAACCTCTGGATTTGTATTCATTCTCAATGGCGATGCTTTCTCTTGGAAGAGTTCCAAGAAGGACACCACAGCGGATTCCACCACCGAGGCAGAGTACATTGCAGCATCAGCTGCTGCTAAAGAGGCCGTTTGGATGAGGAATTTCGTCCAAGAGTTAGGGGTCATTCCTGAAGCTGTTGGTCCAGTCCCGATGTACTCTGACAACACTGGTGCCGTTGCTCAGGCAAAGGAACCAAGGTCTCATCAAAGATCCAAACACATACTGAGGAAATACCACATTATCCGGGAGATCTTGGAAAGAGGAGACATTACTGTCGAGAGAGTGGCCTCTGATGACAATATCGTTGATCCACTTACTAAGACCTTGCCAGGACCCTTGTTTGACAAACATTGCAAAGCAATGTGACTATGTAGTATGACTAGTTGGCTTTAGGGAAAGTGGGAGATTGAAGGAGAGGGTGCCCTGCTATCCAACTTGTGGCTAAGGGCCTTTATGACTCTATTTGTAAACAATCTTTGTTTAATATAATTTAAATTTTTTATTGGAATTTACTTTATCTTTTATCATATTGTTATGTTGTGACGTACTATACGATGTTTAGATAAAGACCTTGAATATACTAAAGTGCATGTAAGATGTGATAGTGGATATGGATGACTATCATGAAACACATCTTATAATCACTGTATATTCTAAACCAGTTCCTAGCCAATTGAGCCGTCCGCAATAAGGATAAGGACCGCTCGAGATTGAGACTAGCATTTGCGATTCCGAGTACCACGTTTCATTGGTATGAAACATGGAGATGTTCGAAGCATGCAAATGGATATTCATTGGATGGATGATCGAACTACCCTATTCGGACTTTCCAAGTGGTTTTCACTAATTGAGTGGAAAAGTCCGTGGTTTTGATTGTACACCATTAGTCCTTACAACTTGAAATATCATGGAGACTCTATATGCTAGTACTGTACTTTGAATCGTTTACCGACTCTATGAGGGTCATCATGTGTCGAGATTGGGTACAGTTACAACACATATAGGAGTCAATGCATTGTTGTCAAGGATTCACCACACGCTTGCGAGTGTGGATATCCTATGCGATCGGAGGAGATATTAGTGTGAAAAATCTCTGGCCAGAGTACATGATGTGCTTTAGGTTACTTGGTTTCCTAGTTGCACATGCGATGTCACTATTTGATCTTCAAGATGTATTGCATAGTTATCGAATCTCGAATGACTCTCGATAGACCAATGGTTGTTGATTCAATCGGGATATATGGATGAAGGGACCATACTGTACGCTAACCAAAACCCACTGGTTCTTGCAGGCACTATCAGTGATACCTAGGAAATCATGGGGCGATGTTGCTAGGCGCTCTTACCATGATTCGATGGGCAAGTCGGAAATTGTTGTTCCGAGTCACAAGGAGTTGTGAGCCCACGGCTAGCTGTATCCCTAAACCATTGAGGGTCACACAAGTAATAGATTTCTAATCCCCATTGAGATAGTTAAATTTAATGAGTTAAATTTAGCGAACGAGAAGTAGGACTTCTTATTGAAGAATAGATGGAGTGCGATTTCCTAAAATGACATAGGGATGCCATTTTTGGAAACCACTGAATTCATATTTAAAAAAAAGTTTATCTTGACTTTAAAATATGCAAAAAAGGTTTCTGTACACATTGGTAAAATTGGTTTATCAATTTGAGTCACGATGAATTTTATATTAATTTCTGAACATGCGGGCTTTGTTTGTCATGCTTGAACTTATGACTAATGGGCCCTAAGCTGCTAGCAGCCCATGTTATAAATAAATTATTGCAGTACAGAAATTAGACATAAGGTCTCATAATTTTCGAAAAACCTAGAGTGTTCTCTCTAGGGTTGGCCGCCCACTTCCCTTCTCTGTGTTCGAAAATTCTAGGCTGCAATTTTCTAAATTGCAGTCTAGTTTAACAGATCAAATCTGTTAATTCTCTTCGTAGTAACTTCTGATAGACTTTTTAGTGCAGTCTGTCAGAGGGCTTTAGATTTTTGTTCGTGGACCTGCTTCAGGAGTTGATCGAGGCATCGGTTCCTGTGATATACAACAAGAGAAGATTTATCTGTTGGAGTCCATAACCTTAAGTTGAGACTTGAGAGGTAAAATTTAATTCTGTTTTATTTTACTTATTTATTTTAATCGTAAGGATTTGATACCCAAGATCTGGAATCGTTCTAGATCAGAAATTAAAAATTTTTAAACTTCCGCTGCTTCGGGTATCAGATCTGACAGATCCGAGAACGTGTTACAACAGAAACTTCATAAATTGCAATTCAGTCCTCGGCCCTCTCTTTAATTCAATTTCAATCCTAAATAATTTAAGAATATTAGAATTTAAATCGAAACTCTAAATATTCCCAAATTAAATATAATCGAATTAAAATTAAATCACTTTGGATTAAATAAAATAATCCCGGGCCTTACAGCATTCAGGGCCATCAAAGCATCGACCTCTAGAATTCTAGCCTTCTTTCCTTCTTCACATCCGGCCACCCTATATTAGTTTCATCCATGTTTCCAATGATCTCCCAAGCGTCAGCTGGCATTTTCCTGAACAAGCATCCTTTAGCCGCAGCATCCAGCATAGATCGAATCGACTGATTGGCTCCATTGTAGAACGTCTGGGTCTGATGGATTTGTGTGAGATTACGTTGAGGACACATCCTCAGCATCTTCTTAAACCTGGTCTATTCCGCATGTAAAGATTCACCCTTATTTTGCTTGAAAGATATAATATCTGAAAACAATTTCGCCATCTTCGTAGGAGGAAAGTATTTGTTCAAGAAGATTTGAACAAGCTCAGTCCAGGTGGTGATAGATCCTGTAGGTAGATCATCAAGCCACTCAGTCGCTTCACCTTGTAGAGAGAATGGGAATAACCGCAGTCTTACTGCATCAGAGGTTACCCCGTTAACTTTGAACGTGTCACAGATCGACAGGAATTGCTCCAGATGAGCGTAGGTGTCTTCCACAGATGTACCCCCAAATCTTGCTTAAAGTTGGATCAGCTGAATAGTAGAGGGTTTCAGCTCAAAATTGTTTGCCTCAACAGCGGGGAGAACGATGTTAGATCCATAACCTTCAACTGTCGGCCTAATCAGATCCCAAATAGTACGGTTGTCCGCCATGTCTTCTTGTGATTTAGATTCTGTTTCAAGTACTAGATTAAGATTCTTTCTTGCTTTCCGGATCTTGCTGAGCGTGCGTTCGATCTCCAAATCAAGTGGTAGAAGCTCCTTAGATCGAATGTTATGCATGCACAAAGAGCTAGTACCTGAAAATCACAAACAAAAGAAGAAAATTCAGAATTTTTAATAAAATAAATACAGTCTAATCTCAAGAAAAAAAAAATTCTAATATCAAAACAGTCCCCGGCAACGGCGCCAAAAACTTGACCGGCTAAATCGGTATCAACTAGCAAGTGCACTAGGTTAAGTAATAGTAAACTGGACAGAGAGTCCAAGTATCGAACCCACAGGGAATTTATAAATATGACTACCAAAATATAATTATTTCTACTTAATCTAGACTAATAAAAAAGAGTGATTTCAGATTTTAAACTAATAAATAAAATTGCAAAAAAAAAAAATTAAATTCACTAAAAGGCAACAGAGGTTAAAGGTTGAATTCAATTTGGAAAAAGCTCGGTCAAGGACAAACGTAGGTACCAAAAAATTCATGTAACAAGCAGTCTATTTAAGACTCAGACTTAATCTTAATTCACGGGAATTTTCCTAATGTGTTCAAAGGACTATTTCTAGAACAATCAACCTATTCAAATATTGAAAGATTAATCTTTCGTAATTCTAATCAAATTTGAGCGCATAACGAGCAGTGAAAATTCAGTTCACACCCAAACCGCATAATGAAACCGAATTCTATTTCTAATCAGTTTTACACTATGTTGATTATCAAAGTGATCAAAATCAAAACCTCCTCTGTAGACTTGGAATCAATTAAATGAAAGCAAATAACTGGCCAGGAAATTCACAAGACAAATATAAATTCCATAATCAATAAAATAAAATCAAGTCTAAAATTCCCAAATAAACAAACAAGTTTTCTACATAAATTGTCTGGCCCAATCACGTGGCCTTGATCGAATAAGAAAACTACTCAATAAATAAATTCATGATTTTAAAAAAAAATTTAATCATGAATAATCAAAAGAAAATAAGAAAAGAAGAAATCTTCTCTCCCAAGCAGTAGTCGCCCTCTCCCGTTCTCTGCGCAATCATAAAGATAGAAGTCTTCAAAAAGATCATAAAACTTCTATTTATAGGGTTTGCGCCAATTAGAATCCTCCTTGACCTAGATATTCTCGAACATAACAAATTCCCAAACACGCGCGCGCCTGGGCTGTATCTCGCGCGCCGCAGTTCAAATAAACAGTGGCATCGTAAACTCTAGCGTGCGCGCGAATCTGGATCTCGCCCAGTTGGTTCCTAAAAACTTCGTTATCCTACAAAATTCAACCATGAGAGTAAAATACATGCACATAAAATAAAATACTAACAAAACACACGAAAATAAAATAAATGCATGCGAAATAAATATAAAAATGTCACAAAATAATGTATACACAACACACTTATCAAATCTCATTATATTGCTGCCAAACGGATTATTAAATACCTTAAGGGTACTACAAATGTGAGTGGGTCTTTGTTACTCCAAAGACTCAGAAGTTTATCTCGTTGGCTATTCAGATGCAGATTATGCAGGTTGCAAGATCGATAGAAAAAGTACTAGTGGATCTTGTAAATTTCTAGGAGACAGACTTATTTCATGGTTTAGTAAGAAGAAAAAATCAATTGCCACCTCTACCGCTAAAGCAGAATACCTAGCAGCTGGCACTTGCTGTGCTCAAATACTTTGGATACAACAACAGCTCTGAGACTATGGAATACAGTCAAGTGAAGCCCCTATATTTTGCGACAATACTAGTGCCATTTCAATCACACAGAATCCAGTGATGCATTGAAGGACAAAACACATTGATGTGCGACATCATTTTATACGCGAACATGTGCTCAAGAAGGAGATTCAAATGATTCACGTATCTAATGACCAGCAAGCAGCAAACATATTCACCAAGCCACTACCGGACGCTAAGTTTTCTAATTTTCGTAATGTACTTGGTTTAATAGAGTTAAGTTAAGATAAGCATGAGTTTAGGGAGAATGCTTCATTTCATTAAAGATAAAATTCATTACAATAATGCATAAAACATTTTTCTGTCAAACTAACCACCTACTGAGTCTATATTCAAAGTGAGCTGCAGTGATCCTGCTTCTCATCTCGTGACTCCACTCAATCATCCAGCGAGAGAGTGAACCTTGACCATTGTAGACATCATCTTCAAAGCAGATGTTCTGCATCTCGTCTCTCTATGCCAACAGCGTCAAGAGTCTCACAGCAGCAGGCCTTAGCACAGCACGGGTGCTCTAAGTCTGCAAGGTAAGTTTGCATCGAAGCAACCCCTCAGCAAGGCTTGGATTCATGAGAGCCATACTTGTGTGTAGTCTCTGACGAATTGTTTCCAGCAGCAGCCAGATACGCATGCCCCTTGCTATGACTCTACTTCCGTACACAATTTTTCTTCTTTCAAAATCAGACTCATCCATCCCGATATGTTTTATATTTTTCTTGAACTAAATTGTGTTTTTTTTTTTGCCTAAGGCACAATATTTATAAGAAAAAAAAAACAGAAGGCCAATGGTGAGTAGGCCAACAGTTACCTACACTGAATCATCAAGAATATCTTTACAAGATATTGGCACAGACCCTTGAATAAGCCTACTTTACCGATATTTGTGTACCATGCATTTATTTAAAGATTAAAATAGTCACAATTTGCATCGTACTTCTTCTGATTATTATTATCCTGACTGTAACTCATACTCATCTATCTGCCTCTTAAGTCACATCGCTTTTAATGCTAAATACATATGTTATGTGAATCGACGTAATAATAATATCTTTTACATAAAAAAATTGGCAGATAATGCGCAAAATATTTTTTATTTCAACATGGAGCTTTACAGGGGGAACTAATTACATCATAGCCTCTAAGGCTTCTACTGCCTTAGCTATCTCCCTCTCCACTGAAAGCTTCCATGAGAGCATGAAGAATGTAATATCTCTGGTAGGAGAGCGAACGTAGCCAATGTCCTCCGACCGGATGCGCTCCAGTCCTTTTAGCTTCTTATAGAGCAAGAGCAGATACAAGCCCTCCGAACTGAAGATTTTCACCGGATCAGTCGACCTCAGCTTTTCTTTATATTGCTGCATCTGGGCAGCATAGTCTCTTTCAGAGTCCACCGGACCCTGTGGATGAACATCAAAGAGATAAAGATGAAGCTCTTCATATTCCTCCCATTCTTCAACAACTTGGCCAAACACTGTATCTTCGTATTCATGAGATCTAACCCTGGTCAAAGCATTGTTGAACTCCACAGACAAATCTCCTCCTGGACCCGGCATCTTACTTTAATCTATTTTATGTGAAAATTTTGATGCCCTACTAATTTATTAATCTCTTATTTATAACAATCCAAGGAAGGTGAAAGGTTTGCCGATATCAATTGCATTTATCCACTGATATGCCTACACATCAAATCATATTTCTGGACCTGACGGCGTATCCGAAACGCCACAAATTCTGATGTCAGACAATCAGAAATAAATACAGACATTGGACTTTGGCACCAATTGCCTTTTTATTATATTTATATTATATATACTGTTTGTTTTATCTTTATATTACCACGTAATTCTCATATTTCAAAATTCAAAATTTTCAGTGACGTGTACAATACATGTGGTCACTCACATACATAACGCAAACTTATATGTTTTTGCCGCTAATCTTGTATCAATACTTTACGCTTTTCTTCCAAAAATATTGATCATTTTTTGATTACATAACTTTACAAGATGTCCATCCAGAAAACTTGTCTGGTAATCAACTTCGATGAAGTGCACTCCATCAAGAATTCCGAAATTTCAGCAATATTCAACATGATTGAAGCTTCAGGACTTTGAAAATTTCTCGGCTCCAGTTCTACAGTCAACTATGATCTCGTCAGGGAATTCTTCGATTCTGCAGAACTAAACCATGACAGCATCTCTTGTATCATCAAGGGAAAGCGTGTGGAATTCAATCAACACTTCTTTGGTAAAACATTTGACTTGGCCACCAGTGGTTTGATGAAATGTGTAGACCTACCTGATGGTAATGCTGATCACTGGGCAGCTCAGTTCACACTAGACGGCGCACCTATCAAAGTCTACGTTCTTAAAAATAGTTTAAAGCCAGCATATTGACTGCTAGCCAATATAGTAGCAAAAACACTCTTAGCCAAGGCTGGATCTTATGACAAGATCACTCTCGAGAAAATTCAGTACATGGCTTCCATTTCCTCCCAGTTGAACTTTAACTGGTCATCCATTCTCTACTCTATTCTCTGTGAGATGATTCGAGGCAAAGGACACTCCGAAGGTTTTGAGCTACAGATTTGTCATCTTCTTGCAGCTTTAGGTGTGGACTCCTCAGCTTTTGAAGCCTTACATGTCTCAAAATGGCTCAATGCAGTCACTATCCCCCTATTATTGCAAAAGAATCAAGTGACACTGATCAATGAAGGACTATCAAACAAGATATCGGGGCAGAACAACAAACGGCTATGAAAAATACAGCTCTTCAACTCAAGAGTCCTCGACCTACCAGATGCACTATCATCATGGATTCTGATCTCGATGATGAGGTTAGTGATAATTCTCCTCTGGTCCAGGTTTTTGCTAGCTCTTCTCCTTCTCCAAAGAAAGAAATGGCTCTTAAGCCATCTTAACTGAAACCCAAGAGGATCAAGCTTTTATCCACCGTTCACACTCCAAATTCTCAGCTGACAGCAGCACCGGTTGAAGTCTCTGCATCAATGAATCTCCCTACTCAAATAGTCCCTATCCCTCAGCCGACATCTGAGCCAGCTAAAAGCACCACAGTTACTGTTGTACCTATCTTGGTGGCAATACCTACTTCATCCAGCTGAAGAAGCTCAATACATCAATCCCAGAGGTTATGGAAATTATCGAGGTAACCCTCCACCTAATGCTTATCATCCTGGCTTACGTAACCATGAAAACTTTTCCTATGCCAACAACAAAAATGTGTTGAAACCCCCTCCGGGATTCAATACAAATCAAGGTGAAGGGAAAGCATCTTTGGAGGATGTTTTGTCTACATTTGTTACTGAATCTAACAAGAGGATTTCGAGGACTGAAACTCGAATGGACAGCATGGAGACACACATGTGCAGTTTGGGAGCTATGATGAAATCCATGGAGACACAGATTGGACAGCTTGCACATGCTTTGAATGATCAAAACAAAGGACAGTTTCCCAGCAATACTGAAGTGAATCCAAAAGAACAATGCAAAGCAGTTGAGTTAAGAAGTTGGAAGAAGTTAGAAGCTGAAGAGAAGAGCAGAGAAAAAGAAGTAGAAGAACTAGTGGTTGAAGAAATTGTGGTTGAAGAGCCCAAGAAGGAATCTGAATCTAAACCGATGTACAAGCCACAGCTTCCATACCCACAGCGGTTTAAGAAAAAGGCACTTGATGAGCAATTTTCCAAGTTTCTAGACATCTTCAAGAAGATACACATCAATATTCCATTTGCAGATGCCTTGGAACAAATGCCTAACTATGCAAAGTTCATCAAAGATGTAATGCCCAAGAAGAGGAGATTGCAAGACAATGAAGTAATGAATCTAACAGAAGAGTGTAGTGCAATCCTGCAGAAAAAGTTGCCACAAAAGCTTAAGGATCCAGGGAGTTTTACTATCTCTTGTTTTATTGGTGGTTCTAAAGTTAATCGACCTTTATGTGATTTAGGAGCAAGTATTAATTTGATGCCTTTTTCTGTATACAGGACTTTGGAGCTTGGAGAAGTCAGGGCAACCACCATCACTTTACAGTTGGCTGATCGGAGTATCACATATCCTCAAGGTATTGTGGAGGATGTTTTGGTGAAGGTCGACAAGTTCATCTTTCCCGCAGATTTCGTGATTTTAGACATGGATGAAGATGAAGAAACTCCTTTAATCTTTGGACGACCTTTTCTAGCTACTGCACGAGCACTGATTGATGTCCACAAAGAAGAACTCACACTTCGAGTTGGTGGTGAAGCAGTAATTTTTAATATATATCACACCATGAGAGGACCAAACGAGGTAAGTACATGTAAAAGTATTGAAATTGTTGATTCTCATTATTCCTTTTCATGTGCAAGAATTACCGATCCACTCAAAAGATGTTTGGCGGCGGATGAGGTGGTTGATAAGGAAGAAGATTGGGAGTTAAATGAGCAAAAAGCAATCCTTGACAGCGCTCCAAAAGAAATGATGGTAAGTCCTAAGGAATCTGAAGCTTTGGAGAATAGTGCACCAGAGGTATCCACTGAAACTCATGATTTGAAAGAATTGCCTGCACATTTATGTTATGCATTCCTGGGTGAAAATTCTACTTATCCAGTTATTATATCTGCTCATCTGTCTGCTGTATAAAAAGATAAGTTGTTGAGAGTTCTGAGAAATTTTAAAACTGCGTTAGGATGGTCAATTTCTGACATTAAGGGTATTAGTCCAACAATTTGCATGTATAAAATTTTGATGGAAGAGTCTTATACTCCTTATGTTGATCACCAAAGGCGGTTGAATCCCGCGATGAAAGAAGTAGTTAAGAAAGAAGTGTTAAAACTGTTGAATGCAGGAGTGATTTATGCTATTTTTGACAGTAGTTGGGTATCTCCTGTTCAAATGGTGCCTAAGAAGGGTGGGATTACTGTGGTTAAAAACGAAAATAATGAGTTAATCTCCACACGTACAGTAACTGGCTGGCGAGTTTGTATAGATTATAGGAAGTTGAACAAAGCTACTCGTAAGGATCATTTTCCACTTCCTTTTATTGATCAAATTCTTGACAGACTTGCTGGTTATTGCTATTACTGCTTCTTAGATGGTTATTCAGGTTATAATCAAATTGCTATCGCGCTAGAGGATCAGGAGAAGACTACTTTTACGTGTCCCTATGGCACGTTTGCTTTCAGGAGGATGCCGTTTGGATTGTGTAATGCACCTGCAACTTTTCAGCGGTGTATGATGGCAATTTTTGCAGATATGGTAGAGGACGTGATGGAAGTTTTTATGGATGACTTTTTTGTATTTGGTACCTCTTTTGATCATTTCTTGCATAATCTGTCTCTTGTTTTGCAGAGGTGCCAGGAAAAGAATCTAGTGCTAAATTGGGAAAAATGTCACTTTATGGTTCAAGAGGGCATTGTCCTTGGACATAAAGTGTCATCCAATGGATTAGAGGTGGATCGAGCCAAAGTGGTTGCAATTGAGAAGCTTCCACCTCCAAAGAATATCAAGGGCATCAGAAGCTTTTTAGGCCATGCAGGGTTTTATCGGCGTTTCATCAAGGATTTTTCTAAAATCACAAAACCTTTGTGTAATTTACTTGAAAAAGATTCTACATTCATTTTTGATGATGATTTTTTGCAGGCCTTTGAAAAGATCAAGACGACGTTGGCCACAACACCCATCATGATTGTGCCGGAGTGGAAGGAGCCCTTTGAGCTTATGTGCGATGCGAGTGACTATGCAGTAGGCGCTGTATTAGGCCAGAGGAGAGATAAGATGTTCAGAGCCATATACTATGCCAGTCGCACCATGGATGCCGCCCAGCAAAACTACACTACTACAGAAAAAGAGATGCTTGCAGTAGTTTTTGCTTTTGATAAATTCCGTCCATATTTAATTGGTACTAAAGTAGTTTTTTATACTGACCATGCAGCGATTCGCTACTTGTTTGCCAAAAAAGACGCTAAGCCACGCTTGATAAGGTGGATTCTACTTCTACAAGAGTTTGTTTCTGAGATCAAGGACAAGAAGGGGAGTGAAAATCAAGTTGCAGATCACTTGTCGATATTGGAGCTAGAAGACGTTAAAGAGGAAGAGAACATAAAGGAACTGTTTCCGGATGAACAGATCTTTGAGGTAAGTTCCTATATCCCATGGTTTGCTGATATTGCGAATTTTTTGTCTTGTGGTGCTATGCCTCCAGAGTTGAACCGACATCAGAAGAAGAAATTTTTCCATGATGTTAAGTTCTACTTATGGGATGATCCCTATGTTTTCAAACGTTGTGCTGATCAAGTGATTAGACGATGTGTGGCGGGGCAAGAGGCAGATGAAATTTTGGAACAATGCCATTACTCTCCTTATGGAGGACATTTTAGAGCCACCCGAACTGCCGCTATGGTATTACAATCTGGTTTTTATTGACCTACGTTATTTAAAGATAGTTATACCTTAGTGAAATCATGTGATAAGTGTCAGAGAACGGGAAATATTTCTAGAAAGCATGAATTACCCCTCACAAACATTTTAGAAGTGGAATTATTTGATGTGTGGGGTATTGATTTTATGGGTCCTTTTCCCCCTTCTTTTGGATACACTTATATCCTATTGGCAGTGGATTATGTGTCGAAATGGGTGGAAGCAATTGCCACCTCTACTAATGATGCTCGTGTTGTAGTAAAATTTCTGCAGAAGAACATTTTTACACGGTTTGGAACACCACGCGCAATAATCAGTGATGAAGGTATGCACTTTTGTAATAAAATTTTTAATACCTTGCTCACTAAGTATGGTGTAAGGCATAAGGTGGCGTGTGCATATCATCCGCAAACCAATGGTCAAGCGGAAATTTCTAACCGAGAAATCAAGCAAGTATTAGAGAAGACGGTGAAGACGAATAGAAAAGATTGGGCACTCAAGCTGGATGACGCATTATGGGCATACTGCACTGTGTTTAAAACACCGATTGGGATGTCACCGTATAGGTTGGTGTTTGGTAAGGCATGTCATTTGCCTTTGAGTTAGAGCATAAAGCATTTTGGGCGGTCAAGAAGCTGAATATGGATATCGAAGCATCGGGGGAGTTACGTAAATTACAGTTGACAGAATTAAACGAGTTTCGAAATGATGCATATGAGAATGCCAAGATCTACAAGGAGCAAACAAAGAAGTTGCATGACAAGAACATTGTATCTCGCGAATTCGAACCAGGTCAGAAAGTATTGTTATTTAACTCCCGTCTAAAATTCTTTCAAGGAAAATTGAAGTCCAGATGGTCTGGACCATTTATGGTGGAGAAGGTATATCCGCATGGTGCGATTGAGCTGCGATGTACAGTTGGAAGAATATTCAAAGTGAACGGGAAAAGGGTGAAACATTACTATGGTACTGAAGTACGAAGTACTGAGAGTACTCTCCTCACAAAACCGGCTTAAAACTGGTGAAAGCCCGGCTGAGGACTATAAAACAAGCGCTAAATGGGAGGCAACCCATTTGTTCTTTTAGTTTTAATTTTGTCTTTTCAGTTTTTGCTTTTAATTTTTTCATTTTATTGAGTTTTATTTATTTTTCTTCCTTTTATTTCATTTTCAGGAACCATTTCCAGAATGTCATGCGCGCCCTCCTCTCGTCTGGTGCACCCGCGTGTCCCGAAAATAACAATTGAAGAAATGGTTCAGACGGCTATGCGCGCCCGCCTCTCCTGTGGCGCGCCCGCGCGTGAAGAAATGCCAACCTCGAAGTCTTTTACAGATGAGTATACGCTCCCGCCTCACTGTTGGCGTGCCCGCGCCTGAAAATAATGAAAAAAAGTGCAATTTTACAGAGTGCTATGCGCGGGCGCCTGTCATTGGGGTGCGCCCGCGCGTCGATTTACGAAGAAAAATAACAGGAGCAGTTGTCTATGCGCGCCCGCTTCACCTGACGCGCGCCCGCCTTGTCTGCACATATTGCCCGATTTCTTTCCTTCCTTCTCTCATTCTCTCTTCTAATTCTACCCTCTATTTCCTTTTCTTCCATCTCTTTTTCTCTCCAAAGTGCCGATTACTCTCGATATCTTCCTCTTTTGTCAATCTTTTCCTTTTTATCTCTATCTTTTTGTTCTCTTCCCTCAATTCTCCCTCTTCACCTTCTCAAATCTCGTTTGCTCTAATCTCTAATTGTTCGTTCGAGGGCGTAACACAGAGCAGTCCGAATTTCTATTCTCAGGGTGCTGTATGGAGGTTCATCTGGCAAAGGTGGTAAGTCTTTCTGATCACGGGTGTGCACAGTTCTGTTTATGGGGTTATTGAAATAGTGGAGATTGTAGCGTTGATTTGTCTACGAGTTGGGGTATTTTGCATTCGTTTTGTCGATGCTCGTTTCACGTTGATGAGAAAGTTGAATTAATAGTTTGGGGGTGTCAAGAGTGTTGATTATTCTTGTTGAATTGCAAGTTAGTATTGTGCCTTTCAAATGTTTGATTTATGGCTCCAAAGAAGAAAACAAAGTTGGGCGAATCCTCTTCTTCGGCTCTGAATTTCGATGATCATCGTTTTTGGAATAAACAGGCCGAATAGAACTATCAAGCATTGTTATCCAAAAATATTTTGCCTGAAAGAGGATTCGATAACACTATTGGTTTTGAGCCAAATGGCATCATACGGTGTAATGTTGGGGATGAGGTGCTACAGCGTCAGTGGATCAAATTTGTTAAGCAGCCTCAAGAAGCTGTTATTTCATTGGTGCGAGAGTTCTATGCCAATCTGAAGGTGAAACACGTTGAATTCAAAGTATTAGTGCGAGGACACATGGTGCCGTTTGATTCGGTTGAAATTAACACTTTATTTCATATCCCGCCAATATACAATGATGAGTATGTGGCATATCGATCTGGGTATATTGATTATGATTCTATTATCCAATCTATCTGTGTCGAGGGTGCTGTATGGAGGTTGGGAAGTGATTTCAAACCATCCAAGTTGAGGAAGATTGATTTGAAAAGGGATGCCAAGAGGTGGTATGCTCTAGTTTGCGCTAAACTAAAACCAACTGACCATGATCATGAGGTCACAAGTGAGAGGGCAATTCTAGTGTATTGCATTGTAGAGGGCATGTCCATGGATTTAGGCCGAATTTGTCAAGAGACCATTCAGAACGTCTTCACTGGTCGTTCGAGGGGGGGGGGGGGGGCTAGCTTTGCCATCTCTTATTACGGATTTATGCGAAGAAGTGGGTGTAGATTGGAGCCCGACTGAAGAGTTATTGAAGCCCACGGCCTTGATACCAGCTGGGGGTTCTTCCACGCGCCATCCATCAGCTAGCGAACAGAGAGAACATGCTGCACGACGAGTTTTCAATGCTAGCGCTGCAGCTAGTAGAGCTTCTGCCTCACAGACTCAAGCATCACCATCTTTGGAAGCGCGTGTGACATCTCTTGAGGAGGATCTGCGCCAACATCGTCAAGAATTCCATCACTTTCAGCAAAGACATGACGTTTTCATAGATTACATGATGGGATTCACTGGTGCATTGAGCCACCAATTTCCTCAAGCGGCGAGTTCGGCTCATCCTTTTCCCCCTTATCCTCAGTGGCCACCTGCCTTTGGTACTTCAAACCCGGCACCTGCTGTTGATAGTGACGATATGAGTGATGACAGCGACGATCACTGAAGGTCTTCGTTTGAGGTACATGTCCTATTTATTTCTTGTTTAAATCATTTAGGACACTGATTGTACCAAGTTTAGGGGGATTTTGCTTTGTGATTCAAAATTGCTGAAATTGTTCTTGATTTTTTTTTATTCCTTTTTGTGTTAATTTGTTTTAGTTTTTTTTTGTTTATTGTGTTTAGACTTCTGTATTGTGTGGTGGTGGGATGCATTTGTGAGGTTGTGAAAGGGTGAATTGTTGAGTGAGTATGAGTTAAATCCAAGAAATCATAAAAGAAATGAAAAGACATTGGCCAATGATGCAAATGATTGTTTTTAGCTAAACTCCATGATTGAACTAAAAGAATTTTTATGGGTGAAGTAATGAGATGAATGAATCCCTACATATCCTGTGACTGTGCTTAAATCTGAGTTGAACATATAAACATAGAAATGAATGAGGCAATTTTTCGGATCTTTGGGCCTGATCTTTATTGACATTATTTTATCCGTAGTTGCCTTTCGAGCCTTCACAAGATATACACGAGTACTTTAGGTACATGATCTGAGTCGTGTTTGAAATCATCGTTTCCTATTGATGATTGATTCCTTTCTGCACTGGTTAAAATTTGTATGATTTACTTGTGAATTGAGATTGTCTAGAACTAGTTCGGACACCCTTTGAGGCGCAATACGGGCAATACTGAGATTAGGGATGATTTAGGCATTTTTTTCTTAATTTGTTTGAGCCTTTCAAGCTACCTTGTAATGCATCTTATCCCAAGTACCTTGTTTGAGCTTTACTTGAAAATCGAATGGCATGCGTGTAAACGTGTGATTAAACCCCCATTCGTCATTATTTCAAAGTCCTTCATTAACTACCCGAATAGCCTAAACACTATTTCCTACCCTTAAGGGAGTAATTTGTATGCTAAAATGTTATATGCTCCTAGTTGATATTTTTGAAAAAATGGAATGGTGTGATGGTGAATTGAAAAAAAAAATGAAAAGAGGTAGTACAAAGAAGAAGAAAAAAATGAAAGTTGAAAGAATGAAGTGAAGAAATAAGTATGAAAGTGTGAATGAAAAAGGATTTGAAATTAGAGTTGAGCATAATTATGAATTACTCCTTATTTTGAATTTTTATCCTTCGTTTGTAGCCATGAGCCAGGCCTTACAATACAAGCCAATTAAGTCCCATTGACCGAGTCTCAGTTGCCCAATATACTAGTGGAGAAGGGTTGCGAGAATCTAGCCTATGGATGATTGATTGCCACTCTTAATGAATATGAAATTTTGACCAAAACACGCACACACGTTTTTTTTGTGAAATAACCTGATTTTTGTGTGTTTTTCCAAGGTATCTATCCTGTTGTTTGATCCATGTACCTTTGAAAGTCCTCATGATCTATGAATATGTGAATTGATTTGGATAAAAGTATTTTGAACGTGAGTTGCGGGATTTGTAAGTTATGGAGGTTCACTAGCATGGGTTGTTGATTTTTTAAAAAAAAAGTGATAGTTTGATATGATTGGATGAAATTTTTTGAATATTTTGCTAAGGCCATTGTTTCATAGTAATTCTTGGTTGGTCTTGATTTGTTGAGTGGAATAGTTAGTGTTTTGTGCTTGAGGCTTGATTGGTTTTGCTCGGGACTAGCAAACATTTAAGTTTGGGGGAATTTGATAAGTGCATTTTGTGCACTTAATTTGTGTTGATATTATTGGATAATTGCGTGGTTTCGAGCGGAATTATGTGGAAGTTGTTGTTGTTTTTGTTGGATGTCAGGAATTACAGGAAATAATGAATGTATGATGAATGGAACCAAAGGAGCCAAGAAAAGAGAGAAGCAAGCGAAGATGGTTCGTATGTTGAAGTTTTTGAGATCAAGGACAGAAGGCCAGGCGCTCCCGCGCCTGGTGTGGCGCGCCCGCGCATCAGTTGAACGGATTGTGGAAATTTTTACAGAGTGTCATGCGCGCCCGCGCATGACTGACGTGCGTCCGTGCGTGATGTCGATGGTTGAAGGGTTTTGGTCAGTGTCTTATGCGCGCCCGCGCGTCCTGTCTATATGCCGAATGTTGTGTTTAATTTTGGAAATTATTGGGATATTTTGGGAAGGTGTTTTGACGAATCTTAGGGGCGTATTTAAGGCTTTTGTCAGACCTAATGGAGGGAGTTAGCCGCCAAAACACTGAAAAATTCTTGAGAGAAAATTCGTGGAAGTTTCGATCGAGATTTGAAGTTTCTTAGGAACGAAGACGAAGACTTTTCGACCGGACATGGAAGAAAGACTACGGCTTTGTATCTTTATTTTATTTATTTATTTTTAGATTGAATTATGTTTGAATTTGTGAACATGATTTATGTTGCTATGAATTTTATTATGAACTAAACTTTTTAAGTCTAGAGGTCGATGTAGCCTGGTCAAGACATATTTATGAATTGTTGATTTTAATGAATTGAGTTCTTCTAAATTAATTGTGATTCTAGTTTTTAAAGTCTTTTCAATTTACTGGCCATAAATTGATTTGTTATATTTATTCAAAATCCGGCACTCGGGAGAGGGTATTTAGAATAGGATCGATAGAATTTGCACTGTTAATTGTTTATATGACTCGGAAGAGCTTATAGCTTTAATAGAGCCTAATAAAAGAACATTGTTTTACACATATCAATACAAGTAGATTTTTAATAGGGATATTGGATTCGATCTGTAATTGATACATGCTATTTGATACTCGGGAGAGGGGAATAGTATAATTTATGTGTTCTTGGTTATTAATTGAAATGAATTCATAAAAATAGATTGATTAGGATTGAATATTGTCAATACCACGTGAAATCAAACCTTTAGACTATCTTTCTCTGATTGTTTATCTCTTAAGGATTGTGTTTGTGCACGCTTCTAAATCTTCTTTATTTATTTAATTTGTCATAAATCTTCTAAAGTTTAATTTTCTACATAAAATTAAAACTATTTTAATTACAAGTATTGAATATTTTGAAATTACTCCCTGTGGGATCGACACTCTCTCTTTCATTATACTAAAACTTGACACTCGTACGCTTGCGAGTAATTTTCACAACAAGTACTAAAGTTCCTCTACTAAAAGGAATCACTGTCAACGAACCATCGTTCTCAGCACTCAACAAAACTTCAAACGACCTTCAGGGAAAAGGCAAATGAATCTTCATACCAGCTCCAAAAGCCCAACCAGTAGGAAAAATGGAGGTCCTCATCATCATTTTAAACATTCTCATGGAAGTACGGTTCAGACTTCCGGAATTTGATGAATGGGTGAACTATCGCCTCAACGCCTCATATTATCAGATTTTGCATTAGAACAAGCTAGAGTACCTCTCCAACTTAGATGTGAGACCTCGATTCCAAACAACTAATCTCGGGGTTAAACAGCACTAAAACAAACAATAACCAAAGGTTAAAGCAATTAAAAGAAAATATATATATATTTTTTTAAAATAATGCCTCGCTCGATCCGCATGATCTTGCGGATCGAGCGAGAAACTTTTGCCAAAGTTACTGCCCGGAAAACTCAGCCCTCGCTCGATCCGCAAGATCTTGCAGATCGAGCGAGCCACAAAAATTTGAAACAGAGGACTGCACAGCTTGCCCTCGTTTGATCCGCAAGATCTTGCGGATCGAGCGGTGACAGAAACATAGTAGAAACAACAGAATTCATGCAGAAACTTAAGTCCAAAACCAACAACATTTTATCATGCATTACAATCACAAGTTCTCCATATAATACATGAAATTCTAGGATTACACAACCGCTCAAAAGTATTGGATTTGTAACGACAAACTTTCAACACAGCTCGCATAAATAATACAATAACATAACAAAGTTCGATATCTAAACATGTTCAAATACAACTAGGTAGACATGCTGACATGACTTCTAAACCGAGTCTCACTACTAGCTCTCCCTCTTGTTGCTAACCAGGCTTTCGCTGACTTGGTCATGTCCCACCTGTTGCCAAGTACACATACAAAACAAAGCAACAGCCGGATAAATCGGTGAGAATTACATTCCCAGTAAAAACAACATAACAAGTAATGAATATACAACATGCTATCAAAACAACATAATCAAGTCGAAGCTAATGATATGCATGTCTTTAAAACCAGGATATCAATTCTGATAAACAAGGGAGTACTGCTTTGCTTTTGAGATCCCGAGGATGAGATCACGTAACAACTCACGAACTCTCCCAATCGAGGTGGTGCCACGTATCCCACTCCTCTAGACTTTGAGCAACCATAACGAGTATGCTAGAACTAGGTGAAATACTACAACCCAGGCCACTCAATCATAGTTCCCAAAAGTCTAAACAAAAAGGGCGGTTCTGCCCGCTGAAATCAAAGTAGGCTCAAGATGAATTCATAATAGAAACATAAACATAAGCCACATAACAAAACTCAATCAATCAAAAAGATACAAGTTCCACATGCTAGAACAAGTATCGATGCAATATGTGATTTAAAAAGGGAAACTCGAGAACCAACAGTCCCGAGTATGCTATCCCGCTACGATGACTGCTTTTACCTTTCAATGCAGTAGCTCCAACTCTGGCTAAGCCACAACAAAATATTGTATCAAAAGCTATACAATCTAAACAACAACAACGGTTCAAGGAGAATCTCTTTACCGTTCTTCGTCCAATCTCTTGACGATCAAAAGGATGATTAACACTGGCTTCACAAAATCCAAACGAATCTGTACGGAGACAAAAAGTGATCAACAACAACGTTCAACTCAAGCAAAAGTCCAACAACCCAAAAATGGTTCAAATCTCTAAAACTCAAACCGGCGGCGTAACGACTATAACTGAACAAACCGAAAACGCAGACAACAGTTCAATATTGATAACAACTCATATCAAAGCCAATACACCCATATCAAGGCAATTCCAACAAATCTCAAAACCACATTTTCGAAAATGGCTTCCAAAAATCATAACAAATCCGGACGTCGCTATAATTCAAAACCGACAGATAATAAACGATCAGAACTCTGAAGAGAACAACATACTCGAATCTAGAATGATTCTAACAACATCCAAAAACTAGAATGTATCTAATCGTAGAAAAACTTACGATAGAACGAAGCTCTCGTACCAGTGATCGCTAATCTGCCTTCAGAAATAATTTCCAACGGACGGATCGAGCTCGGACTAAAATCCCAAAGCTTGGAATGAGAAGGGGGCGGCTCTAATGGAGGAGGCGTGCAATGAGGAAGAAGGAGAAGACTTCTCCAATCAAATCCAAGTGTAGATAATATATAAAATCAATATTTGCGTTTTAGTCCCTGAAATTTCCAAAATTTGCAAAAAGGACCCTGATCAAAATCAAACCGGCTCGAGAACTCTGTAATCTCTGATTAACTCAAATAAACTCATTTAAGATAAAAACGGGGCGTTACAATTCTCCCCCACTAAGAAAAGATTTCGTCCTCGAAATCAACGAGAACCACAACTCATAAGATAGAATAAAGAACTAAAGACAGTAAGAAGAACTCACGTCATCCGAATAACTCTGGAAAACGCTGTCCCATGTCAGACTCTATCTCCCAAGTCGCTTCCTCGACTCCGTGACGGCTCCACTGCACTTTCACTAACGGAATCAACTTGGTTCTGAGTTGCTTTTCTTTCCGATCAAGGATCTGAATCGATCGTTCAAAATAGCTCAGAGTCTCGTCTAACTCGGCTTCGTCAGGCTGAAGGATATGTGAAGGATCTGGATGATACTTTCGCAGCATAGAGACGTGAAAAATGTCGTGAATACCAGATAAAGAAGGAGGAAGTGCAAGTCTGTAGGCAAGATCACCTATCTTCTCGAGAATCTCGTACGGCCTGATGAATCTCGGAGATAACTTCCCTCTCTTACCGAATATGATAGTGCCTCTGAACGGAGAAATCTTAAGAAAAACACGGTCTCCCTGCTCGAAGCTCAGAGGTCTACGTCTGACGTTCACATACTTCGCCTGTCCATCTTGAGCTGACTTCATTCTAGACTGAATGACCATAACTTGCTCTGCCATATCTCTAAGCAAATCCGGTCCCAAATTTGGTGACTCGGACAAGTCGTCCCAAAACAACGGAGATCAGCATTTCTTACCGTACAATGCCTCAAAAGGCGCCATACCGATACTCGCTTTGTAGTAGCCCGTAACCAAAATCAGTAATTGAGGGATTAATCATAATTACTTGGGTAGAGTTCGGAAGCTCCGAAGGTGAGTTCGGAAGCTCCGATCAGGATCGAAAGCTCCGAACAGGATCGGAAGCTCCGATCGATATTACGTCAGGCATGACGTGTGGTTGGATCGGAAGCTCCGATCACCCCTATCCGGAGTCAACAAGTGATATTTTGACACGTGGCAGATCAGGATCTTCGAAAGCTCCGATGGCAGGATCGGACGTTCCGATCGAGATTCGGACGTTCCGATCAAGGATCGGAAGTTCCGATCGTTGTCTATAAATAGAAGGCCAAGGCTTCACTTTCATTTGCCAATTCCGAGTACTCCTTTCCCTTCTAGTCCTTTTGGAGCTGTTCTAGTCTTCTTAGGCTTGGTCCGGAGGTCGACAAGGCGTTCGGTAGTCGTAGCGGAGTTGTGCCCAAGTTCTGGAGGCATCGACATCAAAGGGCTAACGACGGACGAAGGTATAGCTTTTGCTTCCTATAAATATTTAGGAGTATGCAATAGCTTAGTTAAGGCTTTTAGAGCACTTTAATGATAGTAGTATCATTTGGCAGTGTAGAGCAGACTATAGGCGTGGACCTAGAGTTGGTAGAGCTTGCACTGTATTGAGGTACGAAAGTACTGTTCGAGATATCCTGACTGAGTATGCATGTATTATGTGACTGCATGATTTATATGTCATGATATTATGCTGCATTCATTTGCATCTTGCTGTATCTCTTTCGATATGTATGTTAGTAGGGTTGTACCTATCCTGTTAGTGGATGGACTTCCATCGATTTGGGTCCGGCGTATCCACGGTTATCTCGGTATGGGAGCCACCTCCTGAAGCGACGGCACAACGTGCTACATACCAGGGCTCGGTCTGTCTCTGTTATCTGATCCTTGACCTCGAGTCTATAGGGAGTTCACTTTGCATGCATGTATACTCATACTCTCGCACTGAGCATTTTATGCTCACGTCTCATACTCTGTATTTTCTGGACACCCTATTCCATGGGGCAGGTTTGCGATTGGACGAGGAGGGTGGATCCAGGAGGGGCTAGTCAGTGGTTGGCCAGCTGGAGCTTCGTTTAGGTTTTATTACTGTTGTTTGGGTTTATACAGCTATTCGATTTGGTTGTATATTATTGGATACATTACAGATGTTGGAGAACGCGGCGATCAGATCAATCAGAATTGATACCCGGTGCAGCGGAAGTTTAAAAATTTTATATGGAACGATTCCATATTGGGTATCAACCTTACGATTAAATTGTGTGTGTAAAAATTAAATAACGATTATAAAATTTTTACCTCCAATCTCGAAGCGAGATTTTGGACACCAACAGATTTCTCTGCTCTTGTTGTATATCCCTGGAACTGATGGACGAACTGTTCTTCAATCAGGTCCACAAACGGATATTTAATCCCTCTGATAGATTGCACTAGAAAATCTATCAGAAGTTTCTACGAAGAGATTAACGAATATGATCCTTTAAACCAGACTGTAATTCAAAATTCACAGACTGGATTTTACTGAGCAGAGGGGAGAGGGGGTCGGCCACTTCAGAGGAAAATCACTAGGGTTTTTCGAAAATTTTGTGACCTGTTGTTGTGTAATTTCTGTACTGCAATAACTTATTTATAATGTAGGCCACTAACAGTTTAGGGCCCATTAGTCATAAGTTCAAGCCCGACAAGCAAAGCCCGCATGTTCAGAAATTAATATAAAATTCATCGTGACTCCGATTGATAAATCGATTTTACCAATGTGTACAGAAACCATTTATGCACCTTTTAAAGTCAAGATAAATTTTTCTGAATCCGAATTCAGTGATTTCCAAAAATGCCCATCCCTATGTCATTCTAGGAAATCTTACTCCTCTACTCATAATTAAGAAGTCCAACTTCTTTGTTCATTAAATTTAACTCTTTAAATTTAACTATCTCAACGGGGATTAAAAATCCATTACTCTGTGTGACCCTCAATGGTTCAGGGATACAGCTAGCCGTGGGCTCACAACTCCTTGTGACTCGGAACAACAATTTCCGACCTGCCCATCGAATCATGGTAAGATGTGGTAGAACATGGAGATGTCTATCATGAAACACATCTTATAGTCACTGTATATTCTAAACTGTTCCTAGTCGATTGAGCCGTCCGATAATAAGGACAAGGATCGCTCGAGTTTGAGACTAGCATTTGCGATGCAGAGTACCACCGTTCATTGGTAAGGAACATAGAGATGTTCGAAGCATGCAAATGGATATTCATACGATGAATGATCGAACTACCCTATTCGGACTTTCCAAGTGGTTATCACTTATCGAGTGGATAAAGTCCGCGGTTTTGGTTGTACACCATTAGTCCTTACTACTTGAAACATCATTGAGACTCTATATGCTAGTACTGTGCTTTGACTCGTTTACCGACTCTATTGGGGTCATCAGGTGTCGGGATTGGGTACAGTTACAACACATATAGGAGTCGATGCTTTGTTGTCAAGGATTCACCACATACTTGCGAGTGTGGATATCCTATGCGATCTGAGGAGATATTAGTGTGACGAATCTCTGGCCAGAGTACATGATGTGATTTAAGAAATGGTTTCTTAGTAGCACATGCGATGTCACTATTTGATATTCAAGATGTATTGCATAGTTATCGAATCTCGAACGACTCTCGATATACCAATGGTTGTTGATTCGATCGGGATATATGGATGAAGGGACCGTACTGTACGCTAACCAAAATCTATTGGTTCTTGTAGGCACTATCAGTGATACCTAGGGAATCATGGGGCGATGTTGCTAGGCGCTCATACCATGATTCGATGGGCAAGTCGGAAATTGTTGTTCCGAGTCACAAGGAGTTGTGAGCCCACAGCTAGCTGTATCCCTGAACCATTGAGGGTCACACAGAGTAATGGATTTTTAATCCCCGTTGAGATAGTTAAATTTAAAGAGTTAAATTTAATGAACAAAGAAGTTGGACTTCTTAATTATGAGTAGAGGAGTAAGATTTCCTAAAATGACATAGGGATGGGCATTTTTGGAAACCACTGAATTCGGATTCAGAAAAATTTATCTTGACTTTAAAAGGTGCAGAAATGGTTTTTGTACACATTGGTGAAATCGGTTTATCAATCGGAGTCATGATGAATTTTATATTAATTTCTGAACATGCGGGCTTTGCTTGTCGGGCTTGAACTTATGACTAATGGGCCCTAAGCTGCTAGTGGCCTACATTATAAATAAGTTATTGCAGTACAGAAATTACATACAACAGGTCACAAAATTTTCGAAAAACCCTAGTGATTTTCCTCTGAAGTGGCCGACCCCCTCTCCCCTCTGCTCGGAAAATCCAGTCTGTGAATTTTGAATTGTAGTCTGGTTTAACGGATCAAATTCGTTAATCTCTTCGTAGAAACTTCTGATAGATTTTCTAGTGCAATCTATCAGAGGGATTAAATATCCGTTCGTGGACCTGATTGAAGAACAGTTCGTCCATCAGTTCCAGGGATATACAACAAGAGCAGAGAAATCTGTTGGTGTCCATAATCTCGCTTCGAGATTGGAGGTAAAAATTTTATAATCGTTATTTAATTTTTACACACACAATTTAATCGTAAGGTTGATACCTATTATGGAATCGTTCCATATAAAAATTTTAAACTTCCGCTGCACTGGGTATCATTCCTAATTGATCTGATCGCCGCGTTCTTCAGCAATCGACCCATCCTTCTTATTCACGAAGAGAACAGGAGCTCCCCAAGGAGATACACTAGGACGAATGTACCCCTTGTCCAAAAGATCCTGTAGCTGATTCTTCAACTCACGCATCTCTGACGGAGCCAGACGATACGGTGCTCTAGAAATAGGCGAAGTACCCGGCATCAACTCTATGCCAAACTCGACTTCCCTAGCAGGAGGAAAACCCGGAATCTCATCAGGAAACACATCTGGAAATTCATCCACAACAGGAATGCTCTCTATCCCAATACTCTCAGCGGATAAATCAACTGCATAGATAAGGTAGCCTTCCCCGCTAGACTCCAGAGCTCGACAGGCTCTCAAAGCTGAAACCAAAGGCATCGGGGGTCGCGCTCCCTCACCATAGAAAAACCAACTCTCACTCCCTTCCGGATGAAAGCGTACTAATCTCTGATAGCAGTCCACTTAAGCTCGATAGGTAGTCAACATATCTATTCCCAGAATGCAATCAAAGTCGTCCATCGCCAGGACCATGAGATTCGCTAACAAAATGTTCCCTTCGAACTCTAAAGGGCAACTTATCACTAGACGCTTAGCCAAAGCAGATTGGCCCGTCGGAGTAGAAAGATACATCACTACGTCTAGTGCAATGCATGGTAACTTATGCCTCTTAACAAAACGTGCAGAAATGAAGGAATGAGATGCACCAGTGTCAATAAGTACAAGAGCAGGTATACCATAAAGCAAAAATGTACCTGCGATGACTTTCTCATTCTCCTCCACAGCCTGATCATGTCTCAGGGCAAACACCTGGCCAGAAGCTCGTGGCTTCAAATGAGAACTCCTAGCAGATTGTCCTTGCGACCTCTGCTGTACGGTGGCCTGAGAACCCGATCCTGAACCAGATCCAGAACCGCCTCCCCCAGACAGTGGACAATCCTTCCGGATATGACCAGTCTCTCCACAACGGAAACAAGCTCAAGAAGCTCTACGGCACTTGTCGGATGGATGGTTCTTCCCAAAGTGATCACACTTGTCCTTCTTACCGTAACAGACAACACCTCCAGAACCAGAGGAAGAAGAAGATCCAGACTTCTTGAAAGTTTGGGCACGGGGACCCAAAGAACTAACAGGCCTCGACTGAGGGAAAGACCTGTTCCGCCGAATGCTGTCCTCTGCCTGGTGACAACGGCTCACCAAACCCTCGTAGGACATGTCATCACCAACCGCCACATGGTCATGGATCTCAGGGTTAAGGCCCTGAAGGAACAAATTATACTTCATCTCTGAGCTATCAGCAATCTCGGGGCAATAGGATAGCAGATCAAAGAACCTCTGCTGATACTCATCGATAGACATGGCTCCCTGTCACAGACTCAGTAGCTCGCCTGCCTTCGACTGACGGAGTGCAGGAGGAAAATACCGCTTTTGGAAAGCTGTGCGGAACTCGGCCCAGGTGGCTACTCCTCTCGCCGCAACAAAAGGTGCAGAAGTAAACCTCCACCACCTGCGCGCACGCCCATCCAGAAGATAGACAAGGGTCTCCACCTTCTGCTCCTCGATGCATTGGAAAGTCTGAAAAGTCGTCTCCATGCGGTCTAACCAGTTCTCTGCATCCTCCGGAGACTCACCTCCAACTAAGGGCTTAGGACCCATAGCTAAGAATCGACGCACAGTGAAACGCTCGTCGTCATGGTGACGATGACGCCGTTCTCGACGAGGCTCCCGGTCGGCATCACCCCAACGCCCACCAACACTGCCATGAGAACTCTGGTCGTCACGATTTGACATCTACAAAAATACCTCAAGATGAGACTAAATCCCAAGAAATCTTTTGCATGCTCTGATACCATAAATGTAGTGACCCTTACCCGGATCACCTACTAAACAGAACTTATGCATGCAATTAACTTAATTAAATAGATATCAGAATAAAACTGCGGAAACCATAAACATTATACAATCCCAAGTAAAGGAATCTATTGAAAGAGTAGGTGCCCGGTGAGCCAACTTGTGGCTAAGGGCTTTGATAACTCTTTGTATAAACAATCTTTTGTTTAATATAATTTACACTTTTATTAATGGAAATGACTTTATCTTTCTTCATATTGTTATATTGTGATATACTATTGTTGTTTTGATAAAGACCTTGAATATACTATGTGGTAGAACATGGAGATGTCTATCATGAAACACATCTTATAGTCACTGTATATTCTAAACTGTTCCTAGTCGAATGAGCCGTCCGATAATAAGGATAAGGATCGCTCGAGTTTGAGACTAGCATTTGCGATACAGAGTACCACGTTTCATTGGTAAGGAACATAGAGATGTTCGAAGCATGAAAATGGATAATCATACGATGAATGATCGAACTACCCTATTCGGACTTTCCAAGTGGTTATCACTTATCGAGTGGATAAAGTCCGCGGTTTTGGTTGTACACCATTAGTCCTTGCTACTTGAAACATCATTGAGACTCTATATGCTAGTACTGTGCTTTGACTCGTTTACCGACTCTATTGGGGTCATCAGGTGTCGGGATTGGGTACAGTTACAACACATATAGGAGTCGATGCTTTGTTGTCAAGGATTCACCACATACTTGCGAGTGTGGATATCCTATGCGATCTGAGGAGATATTAGTGTGACGAATCTCTAGCCAGAGTACATGATGTGATTTAAGAAATGGTTTTTTAGTAGCACATGCGATGTCACTATTTGATCTTCAAGATATATTGCATAGTTATCGAATCTCGAACGACTCTCGATATACCAATGGTTGTTGATTCGAACGGGATATATGGATGATGGGACCGTACTGTACGCTAACCAAAATCTATTGGTTCTTGCAGGCACTATCAGTGATACCTAGGGAATCATGGGGCGATGTTGCTAGGCGCTCATACCATGATTCGATGGGCAAGTCGGAAATTGTTGTTCCGAGTCACAAGGAGTTGTGAGCCCACGACTAGCTGTATCCCTGAACCATTGAGGGTCACACAGAGTAATGGATTTTTAATCCCCGTTGAGATAGTTAAATTTAAAGAGTTAAATTTAATGAACAAAGAAGTTGGACTTCTTAATTATGAGTAGAGGAGTAAGATTTCCTAAAATGACATAGGGATGGGCATTTTTGGAAACCACTGAATTCGGATTCAGAAAAAATTATCTTGACTTTAAAAGGTGCAGAAATGGTTTTTGTACACATTGGTGAAATCGGTTTATCAATCGGAGTCATGATGAATTTTATATTAATTTCTGAACATGCGGGCTTTGCTTGTCGGGCTTGAACTTATGACTAATGGGCCCTAAGCTGTTAGTGGCCTACATTATAAATAAGTTATTGCAGTACAGAAATTACACAACAACAGGTCACAAAATTTTCGAAAAACCCTAGTGATTTTCCTCTGAAGTGGCCGACCCCCTCTCCCCTCTGCTCAGTAAAATCCAGTCTGTGAATTTTGAATTACAGTCTGGTTTAACGGATCATATTCGTTAATCTCTTCGTAGAAACTTCTGATAGATTTTCTAGTGCAATCTATCAGAGGGATTAAATATCCGTTCATGGACCTGATTGAAGAACAGTTCGTCCATCAGTTCCAGGGATATACAACAAGAGCAGAGAAATCTGTTGGTGTCCAAAATCTCGCTTCGAGATTGGAGGTAAAAATTTTATAATCGTTATTTAATTTTTACACACACAATTTAATCGTAAGGTTGATACCCAATATGGAATCGTTCCATATAAAATTTTTAAACTTCCGCTGCACCGGGTATCAATTCTGATTGATCTGATCGCCGTGTTCTCCTACAGTGGTATCAGAGCCAGGTTGCTCAGATCAAGCGATTCAATTAATCGATTGTACAAAAATTTTTTAAGCCTCGGTTTTGAAACAAAATAAATATTTTAAAAAATAAAATTTTTTTTTTTCGGGCAAAAACCCGGGCAGCGATTGGATCGCTGCCTGGGGGGGGGGGGGCAGCGATGGTCGCTGCCCCGGGCAGCTATGGTCGCTGCCCTAGGGGCAGCCGAGCTGCCTTGCCCGACCCCATTAGCGCGCGGGAATGTCCTTGGCGGCCCGCGGGAAAAATTAATTTTTTAATTTTTAAATTAAATTTTAATATGTTAAAATTCTATTTTTGGTCCGATCGAAAATTGTTTTTGATTGGTCCACGAGGCGTCGGATCGAATTGTTCGAGTCCAAAAATTTTAAAATAGATTTTTGGATAAATTTGAATTTTTGGAAAATTTAAATATTTTATCCGTTAAATTGAATTTTGAAATTAATTATTTTTGGTACAATTGATGATAAGATATGATCTTATGGATATATTGAGTAAAATATGATGGGCAGGTCGGAAATTGTTGTTCCGAGTCACAAGGAGTTGTGAGCCCACGGCTAGCTGTATCCCTGAACCATTGAGGGTCACACAGAGTAATGGATTTTTAATCCCCGTTGAGATAGTTAAATTTAAAGAGTTAAATTTAATGAACAAAGAAGTTGGACTTCTTAATTATGAGTAGAGGAGTAAGATTTCCTAAAATGACATAGGGATGGGAATTTTTGGAAATCACTGAATTCGGATTCAGAAAAATTTATCTTGACTTTAAAAGGTGCATAAATGGTTTCTGTACACATTGGTGAAATCGGTTTATCAATCGGAGTCACGATGAATTTTATATTAATTTCTGAACATGCGGGCTTTGCTTGTCGGGCTTGAACTTATGACTAATGGGCCCTAAACTGTTAGTGGCCTACATTATAAATAAGTTATTGCAGTACAGAAATTACATACAACAGGTCACAAAATTTTCGAAAAACCCTAGTGATTTTCCTCGCAAGTATGTGGTGAATCCTTGACAACAAAGCATCGACTCCTATATGTGTCATAACTGTACCCAATCCTGACACCTTATGACCCCAATAGAGTCGGTAAACGAGTCAAAGTACAATACTAGCATATAGAGTCTCAATGATGTTTCAAGTAATAAGGACTAATGGTGTACAACCAAAACCGCGGACTTTATCCACTCGATAAGTGATAACCACTTGGAAAGTCCGTATAGGGTAGTTCGATCATTCATCGTATGAATATCCATTTGCATGCTTCGAACATCTCTATGTTCCTTACCAATGAAACGTGGTACTCTGCATCGCAAATGCTAGTCTCAAACTCGAGCGATCCTTATCCTTATTATCGGACGGCTCAATCGACTAGGAACAGTTTAGAATATACAGTGACTATAAGATGTGTTTCATGATAGACATCCCCATGTTCTACCACATCTTACATACACTATAGTATATTCAAGGTCTTTATCAAAACAACAATAGTATATCACAATATAACAATATGAAGAAAGATAAAGTCATTGCCATTAATAAAAGTGTAAATTATATTAAACAAAAGATTGTTTATACAAAGATTCATCAAAGCCCTTAGCCACAAGTTGGCTCACTGGGCACCCACTCTTTCAATCTCCCACTTGCCCTAAAGCCAACTAGTCATACAACGTAGACCCATTGCTTCGCGATGTTTGTCAAATAATGGTCCTGGCAAGGGCTTAGTAAGTGGATCAGCGATATTGTCTGCAGAGGCCACTCTTTCGACAGTGATGTCTCCTCTTTCCACAATCTCCCGGATGATGTGGTATTTCCTTAGTACATGTTTGGATCTTTGATGAGACCTTGGTTCCTTTTCCTGAGCAACGGAACCCATGTTGTCACAGTACACCGGGACTGGACCAACAACTTCAGGAATGACGCCCAACTCTTGGACGAAATTCCTCATCCAAACGGCCTCTTTAGCAGCAGCTGATGCTGCAATGTATTCTGCCTCAGTGGTGGAATCCGCTGTGGTGTCCTGCTTGGAACTCTTCCAAGAGACAGCACCGCCATTAAGCATGAACACAAATCCAGAGGTTGACTTCGAGTCATCCATGTCACTTTGGAAGCTAGAGTCGGTATAGCCTTCCAATTTTAGTTCTCTTCCTCCATATACCATGAACATATTCTTAGTCCTTCATAAGTACTTAAGAATGTCCTTCACGGCTTTCCAATGCATTTGACCGGGATTCGCTTGATATCTGCTCGTGACACTCAGAGCAAATGCTACATCCGGTCTGGTAGATATCATCCCATACATGATACTACCTATGGCTGATGCATATGGTACATGTGTCATTTTCTCTATCTCTTCATCAGTCTTGGGACACATAGACTTGGATAGAGAAACTTCATGACACATGGGTAGATGTCCTCTCTTGGACCCATCCATTGAAAACCGTTTCAATATGGTGTCGATGTAGGTTGATTGAGTGAGTCCTATCATTCTCTTAGATCTATCTCTATAGATCTGTATCCCTAGAATATAGGATGCCTCACCCAAATCCTTCATCGAGAATCTACCTGATAACCATATCTTTGTTGACTGCAACATCCCTACGTCATTCCCAATGAGTAGGATGTCATCAACATAAAGTACTAAGAATGTCACAGGATCCTTAACTACTTTCTTGTACACGCATGGTTCCTCCGGGTTCTTGATGAAACCAAAATCCTTTATTGTTTCATCAAATTTCTGGTTCCAACTTCTTGATGCTTGTTTTAGACCATAAATTGATCTCTGAAGCTTGCATACCTTATGCTCGCTTCCCATGGATGTGTAACCCTCAGGATGCTTCATATAGATTTATTCCTTAATGTCTCCATTAAGAAAAGCAGTCTTCACATCCATTTGCCATATCTCATAGTCATACCAAGCAGCTATGGCAATAAGGATTCTTATGGACTTGAACATTGCAACTGGTGAAAAGGTTTCATCATAGTCAACTCCTTGTCTTTGAGTATAACCTTTCGCCACCAATCGCGCCTTGTAGGTCAATACCTTACCATCAGGCCCAATCTTTCTCTTGTAGATCCATTTACACCCTATTGGAACAATTCCATCGGGAGGATCTACTAAAGACCAAACTTGGTTTGTATGCATCAAATCTATTTCCGACTGCATAGTTTCAAGCCATAAATTTGAATCCGCATCAGAAATTGCTTCCTTGAAGTTTCTTGGATCACATCCAACGTCGGGTTCATCTTGATCCCCTTCAAGAAGAAGACCATATCGAATAGGAGGTCTAGAAGTACTCTCGGATCTTCTAGGTACATGCGTGTCTATCAATGGTTCCTGATGTGTAGGATCGTTATTTTGTATTTCGGGTTCTTCTCGAATTTCTTCGAGTTCCATCATCTCACCTTTCTTATCCAATAAGAACTCCTTCTCCAAGAAGGTGGCATTCCTTGAAACAAACACCTTTGTTTCAGCAGGATAATAGAAATAATATCCGATTGAATTCTTCGGATACCCTACAAAATAACATAAGCTGGATCGACTATCCAACTTATCTCCCACTGTCCGCTTCACGTAAGCAGGACATCCCCAAATCCTCAAGTACGAATACTTAGGAGCTTTGCCATTCCATAACTCGTATGGTGTTTTGTCCACTGCTTTAGTGTGGACGTTGTTTAACAACAATACCGCCGTTTCAAGCGCATAGCCCCAAAACGAAGGTGGAAGCTCAGTGAAGCTCATCATGGATCGAACCATGTCCAACAAAGTTCGATTACGACGCTCCGATACACCATTCAGCTGTGGTGTCATAGGAGGAGTCCACTGAGAGAGAATCCCATTCTCTTTTAGATAGTCCAAAAACTCGGTACTTAAGTATTCTCCACCTCGATCCGATCGAAGTGATTTAATACTTTTACCTAGCTTGTTTTCTACTTCAGCCTTGAATTCTTTGAACTTTTCAAATGCTTCAGACTTATATTTCATTAAATATAAATACCCATACATCGAATAATCATCAGTAAAGGTAATGAAGTAGGTGTGGCCATATTGAGTACCAACTCTAAATGGACCGCAAACATCTGTATGGATCAAATCCAACAGATTTTGACTACGCTCAGGTTTCCCCTTAAAAGGTGATTTAGTCATTTTTCCTTTTAGGCAGGATTCACAAGTTGGTAGAGAGTTAATATCAGACATATCAAACATGCCCTCTCCCACTAGCTTGTTCATCCTCCTTGAGGAAATATGACCTAGCCTAGCATGCCAAAGGTTTGCCGGGTTTTGACTATCGATTTTCCTTTTGTTTGTTGTTGCCGGTTTATCAACATAATTTATTGGAACGTCTTTTAGTTTTAAGTTGTATAGATCGTTTTCAAGTTGTCCATTTCCAATCAAACATTCATTCTTGTAAATATTGCAAATCCCATTCACAAAATTGCAAGAATAACCATCTCTATCAAGCATAGAAATAGAAATAATGTTTTAATCAAATCCGGAACAAATAAAACATCTCTTAAAAGTAACTTAAAACCGTTCTGCAAAAATAAATAAACATCTCCCACAGCTTTAGCTTCAACTCTGGAACCATTTCCGAGCCTCAGCTGGGTCTCACCCATTCTAAGCCTGCGACTTCTTGTCATCACCTGCAAATCATTGCAAATGTGAGATCCACATCCGGTATCCAATACCCAAAAAGTAGTATTAAGTGAAACATTTATTTCAATATAGAACATACCCTTCGCAGTTCGCAACTGCTCTAGATATTCCTTGCAGTTACGCTTCCAATGACCGGGCTTCTTGCAGTAATGGCAAACATCCTTGGATTTTTCCATGTTTGAAGCCTTTGTCTTGTACTTCTTCTCGGGTTCGATTTTCTTGGGTGGGGCAGAACGTTTCTTACCCTTTGTACTTGGCCCCTTCTTAGCAGAAGAAGAGGAGCCCACCAAGAAAGCCGGTTTATCCTTCTTTAATGTGGATTCATATGTCACAAGCATATTGACCATATCTTCAAGGGAGGCCTCTATCTTGTTCATATTGAAATTCACCACAAATCCGTCAAACGAAGAAGGAAGAGAAAGAAGTAGTAAGTCCACGTTGAGTTCATGCTCCAACACCAAATCAAGGGTTACCAACTTCTGTATGAGCCAAATCACTCGTACCCCATGATCACGGACCGAAGTCCCTTCACGCATGCGACACGTCATTAGCTCCTTTACAGTAGCGAACCTTTCAGCCCTCGATTGAGCCCCAAAAAGTTCCTTGAGTTGAACGTGAATGTCAGCAGCATTCACGGTGTCCTCAAATCGCCTCTGGAGTTCATCAGACATCGAGGCTTGCATATAGCATTTGGTCTTGATATCATGGTCCCACCATGTATCAAGTTTGGCTAACTCTTCCGGACTTATGTCAGCTGGTGCTTCCTTTGGAGGAGATTTTTCTAACATGTAGAGCATCTTCTCCGAAGTCAAGACAATCTTCAACTTACGGAACCATTCCGTATAGTTTGCGCCAGTTAGTTTATTTTGTTCGAGGATCGAGAAAAGTGGATTACGCGAATTCATCTTATGAAATACTGAAAAGAAACAGAAAAATATCAGTGATTGTTTAAGTAATTTATTAAGACATAAAATAGGCGAAATTTATTTTATGAATCTCACTCCCACTATTTTAACGATTTCACTACCCTCAAGTGAAAACGGGAAACTGTTTTCCTTAGTGAGAACATGGAGTCCAATTGACAAACTATGGTCCCGAATAATATCAGCCAACCATAATTTTCAAAAGGTAGAGCCCAATTGCTTCCAAAGCAACCTCCACGTTTTTACCTCATGTCCAATAAGGGCCCAATAATATGACGCCGTTTATTGTGACATGTCAAGATGACCCATCAATATTAAGTTGTGATGGAAGGTCGCCATGTGGATCCCCCAATAATATGAGCCGATCCCATGGGAGTTCCACCCAACTTACAACATGTGTCGATCCAATGTACAGATTTCCGACGAACGGGCCCCCCCAATAATATGAGCCGGACCGTATCTGCGGGTAGCATCTCATACATTGATCGTTGATGGAAGGTAGGAACATTTAAACAAATTTAAATTTCCTTTATTTATCTTGATATCAATTTTAAATCATATTTAAAATGAGGGATTTTAATTATAAAAATTTGTCTCATCATTTTTAAAATTCTGTATGCTTGCCGGATTCACACAATTATGTCTAAAACATGCATACGACAATAATATCACATATTATATAGGATGATCGATTTCATTTCTAATCGACCCGTGGTTGCCAATCACGAGTCTTAGTCCAATCCTAGGTAATATGCAGTATGCAATGCAATCCTATTACATTTTGCTTCCAATTTACATTTCTTCTGTCTTTATTGTCTGCTGGGCCCACCTCCATCTTCAAATCTTGATCTCCCACTAAATCTAATGTATTTACAATAAATAACAATGACAAGTAGGGGATACATTTTTAAGGGGTGGGAACAGGCCATAAACCAAGCCCACTTTTATTACATATGACAATTCATATTGGGCCATAAATCAGGCCCATTAATAAATCCAACAATAAAAACAAATGTAAATTCCTAACATACATCTACAAAATTGGTCATGGCAATCGATCATCCTTATCCAATAACATTTAATTCAAAATTAATTTATTGGATAACATGCAATGGCAATTTAAATTTAAAAGGATAAAATCATATTTCATACATAAAATCTTATTTTACATACAAAATCATATTTTATCTTTTTATCAAATAAAATCATATTTTATCTATAAAATCCAATTTTATACATAAAATCATATTTTACTCAATATATCCATAAGATCATATCTTATCATCAATTGTACCAAAAATAATTAATTTCAAAATTCAATTTAACGGAAAAAATATTTAAATTTTCCAAAAATTCAAATTTATCCAAAAATCAATTTTAAAATTTTTGGACTCGAACAATTCGATCCGACGCCTCGTGGACCAATCAAAAACAATTTTCGATCTGACCAAAAATAGAATTTTAACATATTAAAATTTAATTTAAAAATTAAAAAATTAATTTTTCCCGCGGGCCGCCCGGGACATTCCTGCGCGCTAATGGGGTCGGGCCAGGAAGCCCGGCTGCCCCCCCCCCCCCCCAGGCAGCGATCCAATCGCTGCCCGGGTTTTTTCCCGAAAAAAAAAAATTTTATTTTTTAAAATATTTATTTTGTTTCAAAACCGAGGCTTAAAAATTTTTTGTACAATCGATTAATTTAATCGCTTGATCTGAGCAACCTGGCTCTGATACCACTGTAGGAGAACGCGGCGATCAGATCAATCAGAATTGATACCCGGTGCAGCGGAAGTTTAAAAATTTTATATGGAACGATTCCATATTGGGTATCAACCTTACGATTAAATTGTGTGTGTAAAAATTAAATAACGATTATAAAATTTTTACCTCCAATCTCGAAGCGAGATTTTGGACACCAACAGATTTCTCTGCTCTTGTTGTATATCCCTGGAACTGATGGACGAACTGTTCTTCAATCAGGTCCACGAACGGATATTTAATCCCTCTGATAGATTGCACTAGAAAATCTATCAGAAGTTTCTACGAAGAGATTAACGAATTTGATCCGTTAAACCAGACTGCAATTCAAAATTCACAGACTGGATTTTCCGAGCAGAGGGGAGAGGGGGTCGGCCACTTCAGAGGAAAATCACTAGGGTTTTTCGAAAATTTTGTGACCTGTTGTATGTAATTTCTGTACTGCAATAACTTATTTATAATGTAGGCCACTAATAGCTTAGGGCCCATTAGTCATAAGTTCACGCCCGACAAGCAAAGCCCGCATGTTCAAAAATTAATATAAAATTCATCGTGACTCCGATTGATAAACCGATTTTACCAATGTGTACAGAAACCATTTCTGTACCTTTTAAATTCAAGATAAATTTTTCTGAATCCGAATTCAGTGATTTCCAAAAATGCCCATCCCTATGTCATTTTAAGAAATCTTACTCCTCTACTCATAATTAAGAAGTCCAACTTCTTTGTTCATTAAATTTAACTCTTTAAATTTAACTATCTCAACGGGGATTAAAAATCCATTACTCTGTGTGACCCTCAATGGTTCAGGGATACAGCTAGCCGTGGGCTCACAAATCCTTGTGACTCGGAACAACAATTTCCGACTTGCCCATCGAATCATGGTAAGAGCGCCTAGCAACATCGCCCCATGATTCCCTAGATATCACTGATAGTGCCTACAAGAACCAATAGATTTTGGTTAGCGTACAGTACGGTCCCTTCATCCAAATATCCCGATCGAATCAACAACCATTGGTATATCGAGAGTCGTTCGAGATTCGATAACTATGCAATACATCTTGAAGATCAAATAGTGACATCGCATGTGTTACTAAGAAATCATTTCTTAAAACACATCATGTACTCTGGCCAGAGATTCGTCACACTAATATCTCCTCAGATCGCATAGGATATCCACACTCGCAAGTATGTGGTGAATCCTTGACAACAAAGCATCGACTCCTATATGTGTTGTAACTGTACCCAATCCCGACACCTGATGACCCCAATAGAGTCGGTAAATGAGTCAAAGCACAGTACTAGCATATACTGTCTCAATGATGTTTCAAGTAATAAGGACTAATGGTGTACAACCAAAACCGCGGACTTTATCCACTCGATAAGTGATAACCACTTGGAAAGTCCGTATAGGGTAGTTCGATCATTCATCGTATGAATATCCATTTGCATGCTTCGAACATCTCTATGTTCCTTACCAATGAAACGTGGTACTCTGCATCGCAAATGCTAGTCTCAAACTCGAGCGATCCTTATCCTTATTATCGGACGGCTCAATCGACTAGGAACAGTTTAGAATATACAGTGACTATAAGATGTGTTTCATGATAGACATCCCCATGTTCTACCACATCTTACATACACTATAGTATATTCAAGGTCTTTATCAAAACAACAATAGTATATCACAATATAACAATATGAAGAAAGATAAAGTCATTGCCATTAATAAAAGTGTAAATTATATTAAACAAAAGATTGTTTATACAAAGAGTCATCAAAGCCCTTAGCCACAAGTTGGCTCACTGGGCACCCACTCTTTCATCGATGCGGCTGTGCATTGACTATCGGTAGCTGAACCGAGTCACTATGAAGAACAAGTATCCGTTGCCTCGTATTGATGACTTGTTCGATCAGCTGCAGGACACGTCAGTTTACTCCAAGATTGACTTGAGATCTGGGTATCATCAGTTGAGAGTCCGTGATCAGGACGTAGCCGAGACTGCATTCCGTACTCGCTATGGGCATTACGAGTTCCAAGTGATGCCATTTGGTTTGACTAATGCGCCGGCTATATTCATGGATTTGATGAACCGCGTCTTCAGGGAGTATTTGGACAAGTTTGTCGTGGTCTTCATTGACGACATCTTGGTGTATTCGCGTAATACGGAAGAGCATATTTCTCACTTGCGGTTGGTACTGCAGACTCTTCGAGATGAGCAGTTGTACGCCAAGCTGAGCAAGTGTGAGTTCTGGATGGATAGAGTGGTCTTTCTTGGCCATATCATATCCAGGGAGGGAATTTCTGTTGATCCAAGCAAGATTGAAGCGGTACTTAATTGGTTGCGTCCGACGACAGTTGCTAAGATCCATAGTTTTCTGGGTCTAGCAGGTATTATCGTCGCTTCATTCTGAACTTCTCTCAGTTAGCTCGACCGTTGACGCAGCTTACCCGCAAAGGTGTGGATTTCGAGTGGTCCTCCGAGTGCGAGGAGAATTTCCGTAAGCTTCGACGGCGGTTGACTTCTGCATCGGTGTTGGCATTACCGTCAGGATCTGGAGGGTATGTAGTTTACACGGATGCTTCTCTTCAGGGGTTAGGCTGTGTCCTGACTCAGAATGGGCATGTGATCGCATACGCTTCTAGACAGCTGAAGCTTCACGAGGACAACTATTCAGTCCATGATTTGGAGTTAGCAGCCATTGTGTTCGCTTTGAAGATTTGGCGTCATTATCTGTATGGAGAGAAATTTGAGATCTTCACCGACCACAAGAGTCTCAAGTATTTGTTCACTCAGGCGGAGTTGAACATGAGGCAGAGACGTTGGATGGATTTGCTTAAGGACTATGATTGCGAGATTAAGTACCATCCGGGAGCTGCTAATCTCACCGCTGATGCTTTGAGTCGCAAGGTGCGATTATCCGCACTTCAGACTTGTTCGATGTCTAGTGCGATCAGTGACTGTTGTACTTCAGGTTATACCTTCAAGCATAAGAAAGGTATGCAGAGTATCCAGATGTTTACGATATTATCTGAGCCAGCCTTGTATTCGCGGATCCAAGATGCTCAGATATCTGATTCGAAGACCCAACGTTTAGCTCGTCTAGCTAACGAGGGTAGCTCGTCTGGATTTCATTATCAGTCAGATGGTTTCCTGTGTTTGTCTGGTAGGCTTGTGATTCCGCAGGATGAAGAGTTGCGAGAGGAGATTTTGTCTCAGGCGCATCGCACTAAGTTGAGTATTCATCCTGGGAGCAACAAGATGTACAAGGATCTACGTACTCGTTTCTGGTGGAAGGGAATGAAACGCAGTGTTTATCAGTTTGTTTCGAGATGTTTGGTGTGCCAACAGGTCAAGGCAGAGCACCGACGACCTGGAGGATTTCTTCACAGTCTGCCTGTTCCTGAATGGAAATGGGAGTTTATCACTATGGACTTTGTGACCCATTTGCCGGTATCCCCGAGGAACTGTGATGCTATTTGGGTTGTGGTGGACCGACTCACCAAGTCAGCGCATTTCATTGCCTATAGCCGAGAGTACTCTGTGGATCGCATGGCACGGATGTACATTCAGGAGATCGTCCGACTTCATGGAGTGCCTGTGAGCATTGTCAGTGATCGGGACCCCAGGTTTACTTCTAGATTCTGGGGGAGTGTTCAGCGTGCGATGGGTACTACTCTCAGTTTGAATACAGCCTATCATCCGGAGACTGATGGTCAGTCAGAACGCACTATCCGTACGTTAGAGGATATGCTTAGAGCGTGCGTCATGGATTTTGGTTCAGCCTGGCAGGATCATTTGCCGTTGATCGAGTTCGCTTACAACAAAAGCTATCACACTTGTATTGGGATGGCACCTTTTGAGGCATTGTATGGGCGACGTTGTCGTACTCCACTCTTCTAGAAAGAAGTGGGGGAGAGACAGGCTGAGGGACCGGAGTTTATCCAGCAGGCGATAGATATTGTTGATCAAATCAAGAAACGGATTAAGACTGCACAGGATCGTCAGGCCAGCTATGCTAATATCAAGCGTAGGCCCTTGCAGTTCGAGGTCGGGGAGAAAGTGTTTCTGAGAGTGTCACCTTTCCGCAAGATTCTCAGATTTGGCCTTAAGGGCAAGTTGTCTCCCAGATTTATCGGTCCGTTTGAGATCTTGGAGAGCATTGGTGATTTGGCTTATCGACTCACTTTGCCACCGCATCTGTCCAGTATTCACGACGTGTTCCACGTATCTCTGTTACGACGGTATGTGGCAGATGAATCTCATATTCTGCAGCGGTCTGAGGTTCAGGTAGACAAGGATTTGACTTATGTTGAGAAACCTCTTCGTATCCTGGATTATAAGGATAAGGTTTTACGGAACAAAGTCATTCCTTTGGTTTTAGTTCTGTGGCAGCGCCGAGGCACTGAGGAAGCTACTTGGGAGCTTGAGGACAGGATGCGTAAAGACCATCCTGAGTTGTTTTGATTTCATTATTTAAGATGTATTCAGTTGCAAACTCTGTAAACATTTGATTTGAATAAAGAATGTTTCTGATTTCTGTATTTTCATTCGGTACTTAAGATCTGATTTCGAGGACGAAATATCTGAAGTGGGGGAGAATGTAGTAGCCCGTAACCAAAATCAGTAATTGAGGGATTAATCATAATTACTTGGGTAGAGTTCGAAAGCTCCGAAGGTGAGTTCAGAAGCTCCGATCAGGATCGGAAGCTCCGAACAGGATCGGAAGCTCCGATCGATATTACGTCAGGCATGACGTCTGGTTGGATCGGAAGCTCCGATCACCCCTATCCGGAGTCAACATGTGATATTTTGACACGTGGCAGATCAGGATCTTCGGAAGCTCCGATGGCAGGATCGGACGTTCCGATCGAGGTTCGGACGTTCCGATCAAGGATCGGAAGTTCCGATCGTTGTCTATAAATAGAAGGCCGAGGCTTCACTTTCATTTGCCAATTCCAAGTTCTCCTTTCCCTTCTAGTTCTTTTGGAGCTGTTCTAGTCTTCTTAGGCTTGGTCCGGAGGTCGGCAAGGCATTCGGTAGTCGTAGCGGAGTTGTGCCCAAGTTCTGGAGGCATCGACATCAAAGGGCTAACGACGGACGAAGGTATAGCTTTTGCTTCCTATAAATATTTAGGAGTATGCAATAGCTTAGTTAAGGCTTTTAGAGCAATTTAATGATAGTAGTATCATTTGGCAGTGTAGAGCAGACTATAGGCGTGGACCTAGAGTTGGTAGAGCTTGCACTGTATTGAGGTACGAAAGTACTGTTCGAGATATCCTGACTGAGTATGCATGTATTATGTGACTGCATGATTTATATGCCATGATATTATGCTGCATTCATTTGCATCTTGCTGTATCTCTTTCGAGATGTCAGTTATTAGGGTTGTACCCTATCCTGTTAGTGGATGGACTTCCATCGATTTGGGTCCGGCGTATCCACAGTTATCTCGGTATGGGAGCCACCTCCTGAAGCGACGGCACAGCGTGCTACATACCAGGGCCCGATCTGTCTCTGTTATCTGATCCTTGACCTCGAGTCTATAGGGAGTTCACTTTGCATGCATGTATACTCATACTATCGCACTGAGCATTTTATGCTCACGTCTCGTACTCTGTATTTTCTGGACACCCTATTCCATGGGGCAGGTTTGCGATTGGACGAGGAGGGTGGATCCAGGAGGGGCTAGTCAGTGGTTGGCCAGCTGGAGCTTCGTTTAAGTTTTATTACTGTTGTTTGGGTTTATACAGCTATTCGATTTGGTTGTATATTATTGGATACATTACAGATTTCTTTACTTGGGATTGTATAATGTTTATGGTTTCCACAGTTTTATTCTGATATCTGTTTAATTAAGTTAATTGCATGCATAAGTTCTGTTTAGTAGGTGATCCGGGTAAGGGTCACTACATGCTTGGAAGCTGTTGTTGTAAGAAAACTCAACAAGAGGCAAAGAGTCCTGCCAACTAGTGCCAAAGTCTAGCACTACCGCTCGCAGCATATCCTCTAACGTCTGGATAGTCCGCTCTGACTGTCCATCCGTCTGAGGATGATAAGCTGTACTCAGATGCAATCGAGTACCAAGTGCCTCCTGAAGAATATGCCAGAAGTGCAAAGTGAATCTAGGATCTCTGTCTGAAACGATCGACTTCGGCACACCATGCAATCTCACAACATTGCTAACATACAACTCAGCCATCTGATCATGAAGATACGTCATATTTTACGAAATAAAACAAGCAGACTTCGTCAATCGGTCGATCACTACCCAAATAGCATCGCATCCTCGAACGGATCGTGGTAGCTTCGTGACAAAATCCATAGAAATGTGATCCCATTTCCATTTAGGAAAAGATAGACTGTGCAAAAGACCTCCTGGTCGCTTCCGCTCTGCTTTCACCTACTGACAATTCAAACACCGAGATACAAACCTCGCTACGTCTCTCTTCATTCTCTTCCACCAAAACTGAATCTTCAGATCGTTGTACATCTTATGACCTCCAGGATGAATACTAAACCGACTGCAATGAGCCTCTCGGGGAATACGCTGTCTCAATTCCGAAATATCAGGCACAAAAATACGGTTATTTACATACTGTACATCATCTCTAACATGGAATTCAGACTGATGCCCAGATCTGACTTTCTCTACTGAAACCTGAATGCTCGGCTCAGACTTATGTGCTTCTCTGATTGCAACAAACAACTCCGGTTCGGCTTGAATAGCAAACACTCTGATAGTCTCCCTATCTGTTTCAAACTCTAAACCAGAAGTGCAACAATCATCGATCAACTAAGAAACACCAATAGTAGAAAGGGATAATGAACATAGCTTTTGGCTCAAGGCATCTGCACCTGCATTCGACTTTCCGGGATAATACTTGATTTCGCAGTCAAAATCTTTCAACAGATCTAACCTTCTTCTCTGTCTCATAATCAGCTCTGCCTGTGAAAACAAGTACTTAAGACTCTTATGATCAGAAAAGATCTCGAAAGACTCACCATAAAGATAGTGACACCAGATCTTCAAAGAAAATACAATCGCAGCTAGTTCAAGGTCATGAACCGGATAACGAGTCTCGTGTGGTTTCAGCTGCCTCGATGCATACGCTATCACATGCTTATGCTGCATAAGAACACAACCCAAGCCTCGGTTAGAAGCATCACAATAGACTGTGAAACCTCCAGTACCCTTCGGAATAGAAAGAATTGGAGCACTGGTCAGTCTCCTCTTCAGATCAACAAAGCTAGCCTCACAATCTGGAGTCCAAAAAAAAGGCGCATTCTTCTGAGTCAGCTGGGTAATTGGCTTGGAAATAGACGAGAAACCCTCGATGAAACGATGGTAATAACCAGCTAAACCCATGAAGCTTCGGATCTCCGGCACTGAAGTAGGTCTAGGCTAATTCATAACCACTTCAATCTTGCTGGGATCGACAGAAATCCCATCTTCAGAAATAATATGACCGAGAAAGACATCTTGATCTAACCAGAATTCACACTTAGACAGCTTGGCAAACAACTGCTCAACTCGCAAAATATGCAGTACGGTCCTCAAGTGCTCTGCATGGTCAGTACGGTTCTTTGAATAGATAAGAATATCATCGATGAAGATAATGACGAACTCATCTAGATAGCGCTGAAAGATACGGTTCATCAAACCCATAAAAACCGCTGGAGCGTTGGTCAAACAGAACGACATGACTATAAACTCGAAATGACCATACCTCGTTCTGAATGCGGTCTTAGGCACATCTTCCTCTCGCACTCTCAACTGGTGATAACCTGACCTCAGATCAATCTTAGAGTAGACAGAAGAACCCTGCAGTTGATCAAAAAGGTCATCTATTCGGGGTAAAGGATACCTGTTCTTAACTGTAGCCTGATTCAATTGGCGATAGTCAATACAGAGCCACATAGAACAATCCTTCTTCCGAACAAAAAGCACAGGAGCACCCCAAGGCGATACACTAGGTCTGATGTATCCCTTGGCAATCATATCCTCAAGCTGCTCCTTCAACTCTCTCAATTCAACAAGTGCCATACGATACGGAGCTTTCAAAATAGGTTGAGTACCTGGCACTAAGTCAATACTGAATTCGATTTCTCGAATAAGTGGCAAACCAGGAACATCTTCCGGGAACACATCAGCGAAATCTCTAACCACTGGTAAGTCAACCAAAGCAGGGCTAGATTTCACTACATCAATCGCATAAACCAAAAATCCTTCTGCACCTTTCTGTAGAAAACGAGTCATAGATAACACTGAAATCAAAGGAATTCTAGATCGAGAACCCTTACCAAAGAATTTCCACTCGTCTGCCATTTCAGGTCTGAACCTGACAACTTTCAAAAAACAATTGACTGTTGCCCTGTACTTGGTTAAAGCATCTATCCCGACAATACAATAAAAATCTGACAGTTCAAGTACAATACAGTCGAATTCTAACAAATTTCCTTCAAAACACAGTTCACAGTTCCTGACTAATCTGACAGAAACAATTCCTCCACCCAAAGGTGAAGTAACAACTACTACTGTAGGCAACAATTCAGTTAGCAAAGCATGCAATAATACGAATTTCTCAGAGATAAAAGAATGGGAAGCAACTGTATCTATCAATACATGAGCAAAATAACCGAAAATCGAACAGTTACCTGCTATAACATCGTCAGGTGCTGCTTGAGCCTGATCCTCTGTCAGAGCAAAGACTCGTACTTGCTGTCTCAGAGGCTGATTTGCACTGGTACTATGTAGTAGCCCGTACCCTAATTGAGTATTTAAAGGATTAATGCTAATTAAATAAATTGGGTATCAGACGGATTGGAAGCTCCAAAGGCACGATCCAAAGCTCCGATGAGCGATCGGAGGCACCAATGATATTACGTCATCCATGACGTATGGTTAGATCGGAAGCTCCGATCAGGATCGGAAGCTCCGATCACCCCTATCTGGATTCAACAAGTGATATTTTGACACGTGGCAGATCAGGATCTTCGGAAGCTCCGATGGTAGGATCGGACGTTCCGATCGAGGATCGGAACTTCCGATCGTTGTCTATAAATAGAGGGCCGAGGCTTCATTTCCAATTGCCAATTCCGAGAATTCCCTCACCTTTTAGACGTTTTCTAGTTGTTCTAGTCTTCTTAGGCTTGACCCGGTGATCGGTGAGGCGTTCGGTAGTCGTAGCGGAGTTGTGCCCAAGTTCTGGAGGCATCGACATCAAAGGGCTAACGATGGACGAAGGTAGCTTTTTCTTCCTATAAATATTTAGGAGTATGCAATAGCTTAGTTAAGGCTTTTAGAGCACTTTAATGATAGTATTATCATTTGGTAGTGTAGAGCAGACTATAGGCGTGGACCTAGAGTTGGTAGAGCTTGCACTGATTCGAGGTACGAAAGTACTGTTCGAGATATCCTGACTGAGTATGCATGTATTATGTGACTGGATGGTTTATTTGTCATTGATTTATGCTACATTCATTTGCATACTGAGCTATCTCCTTCGAGATGTCTGTTAGTAGGGTTATTCCCTATTCTGTTAGTGGTTGGACTTCCATCGATTTGGGTCCGGCATATCCACTGGTATTATGGTATGGGAGCCACCTCCTGAAGTGACGGCACAGCGTGCTACATACCAGGGCCCGGTCTGTCTCTGTTATCTGATCCTTGACCTCGAGTTTATAGGGAGTTCACTTTGCATGCATGTATACTCATACTCTCGTACTGAGCATTTTATGCTCACGTCTCGTACTCTGTGTTTCTGGACACCCTATTCCATGGGGCAGGTTTGCGATTGGACGAGGCGGGTGGATCCAGGTGGGGCTAGTCAGTGGTTGACCAGCTGAAGCTTCGTCTAGGTTTTATTTCTGTTGTTTTGAGGTTGATACAGCTATTCGATTTGGTTGTATATTATTTGGATAAATTACAGATTCCTTTACTTGGGATTGTATATTGTTTATGGTTTCCGCAGTTTTATTCTGATATCCGTTTAATTAAGTTAATTGCATGCCTAAGTTCTGTTAGTAGGTGATTTGAGTAAGGGTCACTACATTTATGGTATAAGAGCATGCAAAATTATTCTTGGGATTTAGTCTCATCACGAGGTATTTTTGTAGATGGCAAATCGTGATGACTAGAGTTCTCATGGCAGTATTGGTGGGCGTTGGGGTGATGCCAACCGAGAGCATCATCAAGAACGGCGTCATCGTCATCATGACGACGAGCGTTTTACTGTGCGTCGATTCTTAGCTATGGGTCCTAAGCCCTTAGTTGGAGGTGAGTCTCCGGAGGATGCGAAAAATTGGTTAGACCGCATGGAGATGACTTTTCAGACTTTCCAATGCACCGAGGAGCAGAAGATGGAGACCCTTGGCTATCTTCTGGATGGGCGAGCGCGCAGGTGGTGGAGGTTTACTTCTGCACCCTTTATTACGGTGAGAGGAGTGGCCACCTGGGCCGAGTTCCGCACAGCTTTCCAAAAGCGGTATTTTCCTCCTGCACTCCGTCAGTCGAAGGCAGGCGAGCTACTGAGTCTGCGACAGGGAGCCATGTCTATCGATGAGTATCAGCAGAGGTTCTTTGATCTGCTATCCTATTGCCCCGATATTGCTGATAGCTCAGAGATGAAGTATAATCTGTTCCTTCAGGGTCTTAACCCTGAGATCCATGATCGTGTGGCGGTTGGCGACGACATGTCCTACGAGGGTTTGGTGAGCCGTTGTCACCAGGTGGAGGACAGCATTCGGCGGAACAGGTCTTTCCCTCAGTCAAGACCTGCTAGTTCTTTGAGTCCCCGTGCCTAATCTTTCAAGAAGTCTGGATCTACTTCTTCTTCCTCTGGCTCTGCTGGTGTTGTCCGTTTCGGTAAGAAGGACAAGTGTGATCACTGTGGGAAGAACCATTCATCCGATAAGTGCCGTAGAGCTTCTGGAGCTTGTTTTCGTTGTGGAGAGACTGGTCATATCCGGAGGGATTGTCCACTGTCTGGGGGAGGCGGTTCTGGTTCTGGTTCAGGATCTGGTTCTCAGGCCACCGTTCAGCAGAGGTCACAGGGACAGCCTGCTGGGAGTTCTCATTTGAGGCCACGAGCTTCTGGCCACGTAATTGCCTTGAGGCATGATCAGGCTGTGGAGGAGAATGAGAAAGTCATTGCAGATACATTTCTGCTTTATGGTATACCTGCTCTTGTACTTATTGACACTGGTGCATCTCATTCCTTCATTTCTGCACATTTTGTTAAGAGGCATAAGTTACCATGCATTGCACTAGACGTAGTGATGTCTGTTTTTACTCCGACGGGCCAATCTTCTTTGGCTAAGCGTCTAGTGATAGGTTGCCCTTTAGAGTTCGAAGGGAACATTCTGTTAGCGAATCTCATGGTCCTGACAATGGACGACTTTGATTGCATTCTGGGAATAGATATGTTGACTACCTATCGAGCTTCAGTGGACTGCTATCAGAGATTTCATCCGGAGGAGAGTGAGAGCTGGTTTTTCTATGGTGAGGCAGCGCGACCCCCGATGCCTTTGGTATCAGCTTTGAGAGCTTGTCGAGCTCTAGAGTCTGGCGGGGAAGGCTACCTTATCTATGCAGTTGATTTGTCCGCTGAGAGTATTGGGATAGAGAGCATTCCTGTTGTGGATGAATTTCCAGACGTATTTCCTGATGAGATTGTGGGTTTTCCTCCTGTTAGGGAGGTCGAGTTTGGCATAGAGTTGATGCCGGGTACTTCGCCTATTTCTCGAGCACCGTATCGTCTGGCTCCGTCAGAGATGCGTGAATTGAAGAATCAGCTATAGTATCTTTTGGACAAGGGGTACATTCGTCCTAGTGTATCTCCTTGGGGAGCTCCTGTTCTCTTTGTAAAGAATAAGGATGGGTCGATGCGGTTGTGCATTGACTATCGGCAGCTGAATCGAGTCACTGTGAAGAACAAGTATCCGTTGCCTTGTATTGATGACTTGTTTGATCAGCTGCAGGGCACGTCAGTTTACTCCAAGATTGACTTGAGATCTGGGTATCATCAGTTAAGAGTCCATGATCAGGACGTAGCCGAGACTGCATTCCGTACTCGCTATGGGCATTACGAGTTCCTAGTGATGCCATTTGGTTTGACTAATGCGCCGGCTATATTAATGGATTTGATGAACCGTGTCTTCAGGGAGTATTTGGACAAGTTTGTTGTGGTCTTCATTGAAGACATCTTGGTGTATTCGCGTAATACGGAAGAGCATGTTTCTCACTTGCGATATCTCCTGCAGACTCTTAGAGATGAGCAGTTGTACGCCAAGCTGAGCAAGTGTGAGTTCTGGATGGATAGAGTGGTCTTTCTTGGCCATATCATATCTAGGGAGGGGATTTCTGTTGATCTAAGAAAGATTGAAGCGGTACTTAATTGGTCGCGTCCGATGACAGTTGCTGAGATCCGTAGTTTTCTGGGTCTAGCAGGGTATTATCGTCGCTTCATTCTGAACTTCTCTCAACTAGCTCGACCTTTGACGCAGCTTACCCGCAAGGGTGTGGATTTCGAGTGGTCCTCCGAGTGTGAGGAGAATTTTTGTGAGCTTCGACGGCGGTTGACTTCTGCGCCGGTGTTGGCATTACCGTCAGGATCTGGAGGGTATGTGGTATACACGGATGCTTTTCTTCAGGGGTTAGGTTGTGTCCTTACTCAGAATGGGCATGTGATCGCATACTCTTCTAGACAGCTGAAGCTTCATGAGGACAACTACCCAGTCCATGATTTGGAATTGGCAGCCATTGTGTTCGCTTTGAAGATCTGGCGTCATTATCTGTATGTCGAGAAATTTGAGATCTTCACCGACAATAAGAGTCTCAAGTATTTGTTCACTCAGGCGGAGTTGAACATGAGACAGAGACGTTGGATGGACTTGCTTAAGGACTATGATTGCGAGATAAATTACCATCCGGGAGCTGCTAATCTCACCGCTGATGCTTTGAGTCGCAAGGTGCGACTATCCGCACTTCAGACTTGTTCGATGTCTAGTGCGATCAGTGACTGTTGTACTTCAGGATATACCTTCAAGCATAAGAAAGGTATGCAGAGTATCCAGATGTTTGCGATATTATCTGAGCCAGCTTTGTATTCGCGGATCCGAGATGCTCAGATGTCTGATTCGAAGACCCAACGTTTAGCTCGTCTAGCTAACGAGGGTAACTCGTCTGGATTTCATTATCAGTCAGATGGCTTTCTGTGTTTGTCAGGTAGGCTTGTGATTCCGCAGGATGAAGGGTTTCGAGAGGAGATTTTGTCTCAGGCACATCGCACTAAGTTTAGTATTCATCCTGGGAGCAACAAGATGTACAAGGATCTACGTACTCGTTTCTGGTGGAAGGGAATGAAACACAGTGTTTATCAGTTTGTTTTGAGATGTTTGGTGTGTCAACAGGTCAAGGCAGAGCACCGACGACCTGGAGGATTGCTTCACAGTTTGCTTATTCCTGAATGGAAATGGGAGTTGATCACAATGGACTTTGTGACCCATTTGCCGGTATCCCCGAGGAAATGTGATGCTATCTGGGTTGTGGTGGACCGACTCACCAAGTCAGCACATTTCATTACCTATAGCCGGGAGTACAATGTGGATCGTATGGCACGGTTGTACATTCAGGAGATCGTTCGACTTCATGGAGTGCCGGTGAGCATTGTCAGCGATTGGGACCCCAGGTTTACTTCTAGGTTCTGGGGGAGTGTTCAACGTGCGATGGGTACTACTCTCAGTTTGAGTACTGCCTATCATCCGAAGACTGATGGTCAGTCGGAGCACACTATCCGTACTTTGGAGGATATGCTTAGAGCGTGCGTCATGGATTTTGGTTCAGCCTGGCAGGATCATTTGCCATTGATCGAGTTCGCGTACAACAACAGCTATCATACTAGTATTGGGATTGCACCTTTTGAGGCGTTGTATGGGCGACATTGTCGTACTCCACTCTTCTTGGAAGAAGTGGGGGAGATACAGGCTGAGGGACCGGAGTTTATCCAGCAGGCGATAGACATTGTTGATCAGATCAAGAAACGGATTAAGACTGCACAGGATCGTCAGTCCAGCTATGCTAATACCAAGCGTAGGCCTTTGCAGTTCGATGTTGGGGAGAAAGTGTTTCTGACAGTGTCACCTTTCCGCAAGATTCTCAGATTCGGCCTTAAGGGCAAGTTATCTCCCAGGTTTATCGGTCCGTTTGAGATCTTGGAGAGCATTGGCGATTTGGCTTATCAACTAGCTTTGCCACCGCATCTATCCAGTATTCACGACGTGTTCCACGTATCTCTGTTGCGACGGTATGTGGCGGATGAATCTCATATTCTGCAACGGTCTGAGATTCAGGTGAACAAGGATTTGTCCTATGTTGAGAAACCTATTCGTATCCTGGATTATAAGGATAAGGTTTTGCGGAACAAAGTCATTCCTTTGGTTTTAGTTCAGTGGCAGCGCCGAGGTACTGAGGAAGCTACTTGGGAGCTTGAGGACAGGATGCGTGAAGATCATCCTGAGTTGTTTTGATTTCATTCTTAGTTGTATTCAGTTGCAAACTTTGTATATGTTTGATCTGAATAAAGAATGTTTCTGATTTATGTATTACATTTAGTACTTAAGATCTGATTTCGAGGACGAAAATATCTTAAGTGGGGGAGAATGTAGTAGCCCGTACCCTAATTGAGTAATTAAATGATTAATGCTAATTAAATAAATTGGGTATCGGACGGAACGGAAGCTCCGAAGGCACGATCAGAAGCTCCGAACAGGATCGGAAACTCCGATGAGCGATCAGAGGCACCAATGATATTATGTCATCCATGACGTATGGTTAGATCGGAAGCTCCAATCAGGATCGGAAGCTCCGATTACCCCTATCCGGATTCAACAAGTGATATTTTGACACGTGGCAGATCAGGATCTTCGGAAGCTCCGATGGCAGGATCGGACGTTCCGATCGAGGATCGGAACTTCCGATCATTGTCTATAAATAGAGGGCCGAGGCTTCATTTCCAATTGCCAATTCCGAGAATTCCCTCTCCTTTTAGACGTTTTCTAGTTGTTCTAGTCTTCTTAGGCTTGACCTGGTGGTCGGTGAGGCGTTCGGTAGTCGTAGCGGAGTTGTGCCCAAGTTCTGGAGGCATCGACATCAAAGGGCTAACGACGGACGAAGGTAGCTTTTGCTTCCTATAAATATTTAGGAGTATTCAATAGCTTAATTAAGGCTTTTAGAGAACTTTAATGATAGTAGTATCATTTGGCAGTGTAGAGCAGACTATAGGCGTGGACCTACAGTTGGTAGAGTTTGCACTGATTTGAGGTACGAAAGTACTGTTCGAGATATCCTGACTGAGTATGCATGTATTATGTGACTGCATGGTTTATATGTCATTGATTTATGCTGCATTCATTTGCATACTAAGTTATCTCCTTCGAGATGTCTGTTAGTAGGGTTATTCCCTATCCTGTTAGTGGTTGGACTTCCATCGATTTGGGTCCGGTATAACCACTGGTATTATGGTATGGGAGCCACCTCCTGAAGCGACGGCACAGCGTGCTACATACCAGGGCCCGGTCTGTCTCTGTGATCTGATCCTTGACCTCGAGTTTATAGGGAGTTCACTTTGCATGCATGTATACTCATACTCTCGTACTGAGCGTTATATGCTCACGTCTCGTACTCTGTGTTTCTGGACACCCTATTCCATGGGGCAGGTTTGCGATTGGACGAGGCGGGTGGATCCAGGAGGGGCTAGTCAGTGGTTGACCAGCTGGAGCTTCGTCTAGGTTTTATTTCTGTTGTTTTGAGGTTCATACAACTATTCGATTTGGTTGTATATTATTTGGATAAATTACAGATTTCTTTACTTGGGATTGTATATTGTTTATGGTTTCCGCAGTTTTATTCTGATATCCATTTAATTAAGTTAATTGCATGCCTAAGTTCTGTTAGTAGGTAATATGGGTAAGGGTCACTACATACTACCTGCCTGTCCGTTCTGCTGCTGCTGAGGTTGGAAAGAGTGCACTGCAGACGACTGCCTCTGTGGGGACCTCGGGTTGCTAATCTCATCTTAGGGCAATTAATGAAGAATTAGCATTCATTAAACATCAATTAAATAAACCAAGAGCCAAGTAAAATTTTTTTTATTTTTTTTATAAAATTAGTGCCTCGCTCGATCGGTGAAAAACACCCGATCGAGCGAGCACAAATGCTCAACTCTCGGATGGAACATAATTTGGCCTCGCTCGATCCGTCAACTTCTGCGGATCGAGCGAGCCAAAAACTAAATTCTCTGTTTTGAAAAATACAGGGCTCGCTCGATCCGTCAACTTCTGCGGATCGAGCGGGCTTCAAATTCCAGAAATCTGCAGAAATATATTTTGCTGTCAAACTCGAGCACTATCAATTCCAATCACCAAACTCGATCCAAATCATGATATATCAAGTCCAAAACATGCATATACTCATAAACAAGGTCATAAACATTTATACATGCATTTCATTACATCGAACAAGTCGCTAAAGATCGATAAACGACATCAATTATCTCAAACTTTATACATGTAATTCAAAACCAACTAGACTAAAGTTTCATGCTTCTAAAGTTCAAGACATCATCTACAACCTGAGTCCTCACGTGCTAGACTCTCTCCCAGCTGTCAATGACGTCGATGACTAGCTCCTGCCCCATCTGTTGTCATGCACACATACAAAACAAGACAACAGCCGGATAAACTCCGGTGAGAAAACATTCTCAGTATAACCAACATATAGAAAGCGTTAAATAAATCATCTTGACTCTATTTAAACTCAACTCAACAAATAGAGTACGTAAACGCTTTAAATACGAATTGATTCACATAACTTCGAGGCCATCAAGATTCATAAATGATCTTGACATGGATATCCATCTAACGAGTTCGTAACCGACTCGCAAATAAGGTTAACAGCAACCTTGGCATAGAATCAATTCAATATAGCATCATATCAACTCGAATATAAAGATCCACTACCTGTGATGGATCGACAACATCACAATCAAATCAAAAACATAAACAAGTATGTGGTTTTTGCGGGCCAACTCAAGATTAGTCGTTCTTGAGTTTCAAAGTCCCTACTTTGCGATATCGTCATTATACCTTCGTTTATCTCGGTTTTGAACTCTTCAAATCTGAAAGATACAACCAAAATACATATATCAAACTTCATTTCAATCTATCATTTCATAAACGAGTCAAAACCATCAAGAATTCATCAATCAAACTCATTTCAAACCTCAATTCTTTCTTCGCCGGTTTAAGTCGGCGTCTTGTGTCGTTTAGCCTTCAAACTCAACTAAAATTGAAGAATAAAATTCTAGAACATTTACAACATCTCAATAACAACTTCAGCTTCAATATCAGCTATCAAACCGGTCTAAAAACTCGATTAAACGGCGTAGCGATTGAAAATCGATAACCGAAGTAATCCCGTAACCATTTCTGTAATGCCCCGATTTTATCTTAATTGACTTTATTTGAGATAATCGGAGATTCCAGAGTTCAAGAGCCGACTTGATTTTGATCAGGGTCCTTTTTGAAAATTTCGGAATTTTCAGGGACCAAAATGCAATTTTGGGATTTGTTAGATATTTATAGCTCCTTTGACTATTCTTTTCACTTCATCATCCCCTCCATCACGCCATCCACCATTGAGACGCCTCCCAAGCTTCTCCAAGCTTTTAGATTTCTCCCCGAGCTCGATCCGTCCGTTGGAATTTATTTCTGAGAGAGATTCGTTATACCGTAAGTATTTCTCCGATCGGATATTTTTTGTTTTTCGGAGGTTCTTAGAATCGATTTAGATTCTAGTATGTTGTTCTTGGCGGAGTTCTGATCGTTTATTATCTGTCAGTTTTGAATTAGAGCGACGTTCGGATTTGTTATGATTTTTGGAAGCCATTTTCAAAAACTTGGATTTTGAGATTGATGGGTTTGCCTTGTTATTGTTGTTTTGGGCATTGATATGAGGTTATATCGTTATTGAACCGCTGTCTTCATTTCCGGTTTGATCAGATTATAGCCATTATGCCGTCGGTTTGAGTTTTGAATTGTATATCGGTTCGATTTGTTGAGCCAAGCCGTTGTTTGAGTTGTATGTTAATCTCGAGCCTTATTAATTCTTGTACAAATTTATTTGAGGCCAGTGGAGTAGCGAGATTGCAGCTTGGTGCAACTTGGAGATTGTAGCCGGTATAGTATCGATTTCTTATTATTGATTGAGGTAGTTTGATTGAATCTTGAATTGAGGAATCTATGTTGTTTCCAGGTTTTGGAGCATCGAGGTTGTTGAAAAGAGGTATAAGATGACTTAAAATGGAATGGAACGAATGGCTTGAATCCGACTTGATTCGAGTGTTCCGGAAAAATCACATACTTGCCTGTTATTTGATTATTTGAGTTATTTGAGTTATGTTTTGCATTGCATTCATATTGAGCTAAGAATCCTTGATTTGAACATCAGGCAGGACGGCCCTTTTTATGATAAATGTTTTGGGGATTATATTGTGAGTGGCCTGGGTGTAGCCGTTTCACCTAGTGCTAGCATACTCCTTATAGTCGCACCAAAGTCTAGAGGATGGAGATACGTAGCACCACCTCGATCGGGTGAGTCGGTGAGTTGTTTACGTGATCTCATCCTCGGGATCCCAAAAGCAAAAGCAGCAACTCTTTTGATTATCCGACTTGATAATCCCAGATTTTAAAGACATGCATTGCATTTTATGCATTTGAATTGAGTTTAGACACGTTCTTGGAATTGCATGGTTGATATATGAATATTTGGAAGTTGATGTATTTCGTTTTGAGATATTTATTTGATATTGCATGTTTGTCTCTTTTACTGGGAATATTATTCTCACCGGATTATCCGGCTGTTGTCTTTGTTGTATGTGTACTTGGCAACAGGTGGGGCAGGACCGAGTCAGAGGCAGCATGGCTAGGTGGTTGAGATGATAGACGTGAGGCTTTGGTGTTTTAGAAGTCGAGCTTGTATTTGAACTCATGTTGTTGTATTGTCTGAATAAGTTAGATTGAAGCATGTTCTTGTAGTTGGAGATTGTATAACTTTAGAACTACTTTATATTGGATTATGCATGTGTTTAACGTTTTGAGTTGCGTTGTAATTGCATGAGTTTGCTGTTGGAGAACGCGGCGATCAGATCAATTATGATTGATACCCGGTGCAGTGGAAGTTTAAAATTTTTGTATGGAACGATTCCATAATGGGTATCAACCTTACGATTAAATTGTGTGTGTAAAAATTAAATAACAATTATAAAATTTTTACCTTTAATCTCGAATCGAGATTTTTGACACCAACAGATTTCTCTGCTCTTGTTGTATATCCCTGGAACTGATGGACGAACTGTTCTTCAATCAGGTCCACGAACGGATATTTAATCCCTCTGATAGATTGCACTAGAAAATCTATCAGAAGTTTTCTACGAAGAGATTAACGAATTTGATCCGTTAAACCAGACTGTAATTCAAAATCACAGGCTGGATTTTTCTCGAGTAGAGGGAGAGAGGGGGGACGGCCACCTTTTAAAAATTAACTAGGGTTTTCGAAAATCCTTGTGACCTGTTGTGTGTAATTTCTGTACTGCAATAACTTATTTATAATGTAGGCCACTAACAGCTTAGGGCCCATTAGTCATAAGTTCAAGCCCGACAAGCAAAGCCCGCATGTTCAGAAATTAATATAAAATTCATCGTGACTCCGATTGAAAAACCGATTTCACCAATGTAGACAGAAACCATTTCTGCACCTTTTAAAGTCAAGATAAATTTTTCTGAATCCGAATTCAGTGATTTCCAAAAATGGCCATCCCTATGTCATTTTAGGAAATCTTACTCCTCTACTCTTAAATAAGAAGTCCAACTTCTTCGTTCATTAAATTTAACTCTTAAATTTAACTATCTCAATGGGGATTAAAAATCCATTACACTGTGTGACCCTCAATGGTTCAGGGATACAGCTAGCCGTGGGCTCACAACTCCTTGTGACTCGGAACAACAATTTCCGACTTGCCCATCGAATCATGGTATGAGCGCCTAGCAACATCGCCCCATGATTCCCTAGGTATCACTGATAGTGCCTACAAGAACCAGTAGATTTTGGTTAGCGTACAGTACGGTCCCTTCATCCATATATCCCGATCGAATCAACAACCATTGGTATATCAAGAGTCGCTCGAGATTCGATAACTATGCAATGCATCTTGAAGATCAAATAGTGACATCGCATGTGCTACTAAGAAACCATTTCTTAAATCACATCATGTACTCTGGCCAGAGATTCGTCACACTAATATCTCCTCAGATCGCATAGGATATCCACACTCGCAAGTATGTGGTGAATCCTTGACAACAAAGCATCGACTCCTATATGTGTTGTAACTGTACCCAATCCCGACACCTGATGACCCCAATAGAGTCGGTAAACGAGTCAAAGCACAGTACTAGCATATAGAGTCTCAATGATGTCTCAAGTAGTAAGGACTAATGGTGTATAACCAAAACCGCGGACTATATCCACTCGATAAGTGATAACCACTTGGAAAGTCCGGATAGGGTAGTTCGATCATTCATCATATGAATATCCATTTGCATGCTTTGAACATCTCTATGTCCCTTACCAATGAAACGTGGTACTCCGCATCGCAAATGCTAGTCTCAAACTCGAGCGATCCTTATCCTTATTATCGGACGGCTCAATCGACTAGGAACAGTTTAGAATATACAGTGACTATAAGATGCGTTTCATGATAGACATCCCCATGTTCTACCACATCTTACATACACTATAGTATATTCAAGGTCTTTATCAAAACAACAATAGTATATCACAATATATCAATATGAAGAAAGATAAAGTCATTGCCATTAATAAAAGTGTAAATTATATTAAACAAAAGATTGTTTATACAAAGAGTCATCAAAGCCCTTAGCCACAAGTTGGCTCACCGGGCACCTACTCTTTCAATCTCCCACTTGCCCTAAAGCCAACTAGTCATACTACGTAGACCCATTGCTTCGCGATGTTTGTCAAATAATGGTCCTGACAAGGGCTTAGTAAGTGGATCAGCGATATTGTCTGCAGAGGCCACTCTTTCGACAGTGATGTCTCCTCTTTCCACAATCTCCTGGATGATGTGGTATTTCCTCAGTACGTGTTTGGATCTTTGATGAGACCTTGGTTCCTTTGCCTGAGCAACGGCACCCGTGTTGTCACAGTACACTGGGACTGGACCAACAACTTCAGGAATGACGCCCAACTCTTGGACGAAATTCCTCATCCAAACGGCCTCTTTAACAGCAGCTGATGCTGCAATGTATTCTGCTTCAGTGGTGGAATCCGCTGTGGTGTCCTGCTTGGAACTCTTCCAAGAGACAGCACCGCCATTGAGCATGAACACAAATCCAGAGGTTGACTTCGAGTCATCCACGTCACTTTGGAAGCTAGAGTCGGTATAGCCTTCCAATTTTAGTTCTCTTCCTCCATATACCATGAACATATTCTTAGTCCTTCGTAAGTACTTAAGAATGTCCTTCACGGCTTTCCAATGCATTTGACCGGGATTAGCTTGATATCTGCTCGTGACACCCAGAGCAAATGCTACATCCGGTCTGGTAGATATCATCCCATACATGATACTACCTATGGCTGACGCATATGGTACATGTGTCATTTTCTCTATCTCTTCATCTGTCTTGGGACACATAGACTTGGATAGAGAAACTCCATGACACATGGTTAGATGTCCTCTCTTGGACCCATCCATTGAAAACCGTTTCAATATGGTGTCGATGTAGGTTGACTGAGTGAGTCCTATCATTCTCTTAGATCTATCTCTATAGATCTGTGTCCCTAGAATATAGGATGCCTCACCCAAATCCTTCATCGAGAATCTACCTGATAACCATATCTTTGTTGACTGCAACATCCCTACATCATTCCCAATGAGTAGGATGTCATCAACATAAAGTACTAAGAATGTCACAGCATCCTTAACTACTTTCTTGTACACGCATGGTTCCTCCGGATTCTTGATGAAACCAAAATCCTTTATTGTTTCATCAAATTTCTGGTTCCAACTTCTTGATGCTTGTTTTAGACCATAAATTGATCTCTGAAGCTTGCATACCTTATGCTCGCTTCCCATGGATGTGTACCCCTCAGGCTGCTTCATATAGATTTCTTCCTTAATGTCTCCATTAAGAAAAGCAGTCTTCACATCCATTTGCCATATCTCATAGTCATACCATGCAGCTATGGCAATAAGGATTCTTATGGACTTGAACATTGCAACTGGTGAAAAGGTTTCATCATAGTCAACTCCTTGTCTTTGAGTATAACCTTTTGCCACCAATCGCGCCTTGTAGGTCAATACCTTACCATCAGGCCCAAGCTTTCTCTTGTAGATCCATTTACACCCTATTGGAACAATTCCATCGGGAGGATCTACTAAAGACCAAACTTGGTTTGTATGCATCGAATCTATTTCTGACTGCATAGCTTTAAGCCATAAATTTGAATCCGCATCAGAAATTTCTTCTTTTAAGTTTCTTGGATCACATCCAACATCGGGTTCATCTTGATCCCCTTCAAGAAGAAGACCATATCGAATAGGAGGTCTAGAAGTCCTCTCGGATCTTCTAGGTATAGGCGTGTCCAGCAATGGTTCCTGAGGTGTAGGATTGTTATTTTGTATTTTGGGTTCTTCTCGAATTTCTTCGAGTTCCATCATTTCGCCTTTCTTATCCAATAAGAACTCTTTCTCCAAGAAGGTGGCATTCCTCGAAACAAACACCTTTGTTTCAGCAGGATAATAGAAATAATATCCGATTGAATTCTTCGGATACCCTACAAAATAACATAAGCTGGATCGACTATCCAACTTATCTCCCACTGTCCGCTTCACGTAAGCAGGACATCCCCTAATCCTCAAGTACGAATACTTAGGAGCTTTGCCATTCCATAACTCGTATGGTGTTTTGTCCACTGCTTTAGTGTGGACGTTGTTCAACAACAATACCGCCGTTTCAAGCGCATAGCCCCAAAACGAAGGTGAAAGCTCAGTGAAGCTCATCATGGATCGAACCATGTCCAACAAAGTTCGATTACGACGCTCCGACACACCATTAAGTTGTGGTGTCATAGGAGGAGTCCACTGAGAGAGAATTCCATTCTCTTTTAGATAGTCCAAAAACTCGGTACTCAAGTATTCTCCACCTCGATCAGATCGAAGTGCTTTAATACTTTTACCTAGCTTGTTTTCTACTTCAGCCTTGAATTCTTTGAATTTTTCAAATGCTTCAGACTTATATTTCATTAAATATAAATACCCATACCTTGAATAATCATCAGTAAAGGTAATGAAGTAGGTGTGGCCATATTGAGTCCCAACTCTAAATGGACCACAAACATCTGTATGGATCAAATCCAACAGATTTTGACTACGCTCAGGTTTCCCCTTAAAAGGAGATTTAGTCATTTTTCCTTTTAGGCAGGATTCACAAGTAGGTAGAGAGTTAATATCAGACATATCAAACATGCCATCTCCCACTAGCTTGTTCATCCTCCTTGAGGAAATATGACCTAGCCTAACGTGCCAAAGGTTTGCCGGGTTTTGGCTATCGATTTTCCTTTTGTTTGTTGTTGCCGGTTTATCAACATAATTTATTGGAACGTCTTTTAGTTTTAAGTTGTATAGATCATTTTCAAGTTGTCCATTTCCAATCAAACATTCATTCTTGTAAATATTGCAAATCCCATTCACAAAATTGCAAGAATAACCATCTCTATCAAGCATAGAAACAGAAATAATGTTTTTAATCAAATCCGTAACAAATAAAACATCTCTTAAAAGTAACTTAAAACCGTTCTGCAAAATTAAATAAACATCTCCCACGGCTTTTGCTTCAACTCTGGAACCATTTCCGAGCCTCAGCTGGGTCTCACCCATCCTAAGCCTGCGACTTCTTGTCATCACCTGCAAATCATTGCAAATGTGAGATCCACATCCGGTATCCAATACCCAAAAAGTAGTATTAAGTGAAAAATTTATTTCAATATAGAACATACCCTTCGCAGTTCGCAACTGCTCTAGATATTCCTTGCAGTTAGGCTTCCAATGACCGGGCTTCTTGCAGTAATGGCAAACATCCTTGGATTTTTCCATGTTTGAAGCCTTTGTCTTGTACTTCTTCTCGGGTTCGATTTTCTTGGGTGGGGCAGAACGTTTCTTACCCTTTGTACTTGGCCCCTTCTTAGCAGAAGAAGAGGAGCCCACCAAGAAAGCCGGTTTATCCTTCTTTAATGTGGATTCATATGTCACAAGCATATTGACCATCTCTTCAAGGGAGGCCTCTATCTTGTTCATATTGAAATTTACCACAAATCAGTCAAACGAAGAAGGAAGAGACAGAAGTAGTAAGTCCACGTTGAGTTCATGCTCCAACACCAAATCAAGGGTTACCAACTTCTGTATGAGCCAAATCACTCGTACCCCATGATCACGGACCGAAGTCCCTTCACGCATGCGACACGTCATTAGCTCCTTTACAGTAGCGAACCTTTCAGCCCTCGATTGAGCCCCAAAAAGTTCCTTGAGTTGAACGTGAATGTCAGCAGCATTCACGGTGTCCTCAAATCGCCTCTGGAGTTCATCAGACATCGAGGCTTGCATATAGCATTTGGTCTTGATATCATGGTCCCACCATGTATCAAGCTTGGCTAACTCCTCCGGACTTACGTCAGCTGGTGCTTCCTTCGGAGGAGATTTCTCTAACACGTAGAGCATCTTCTCCGAAGTCAAGACAATCTTCAACTTACGGAACCATTCCGTATAGTTTGCGCCAGTCAACTTATTTTGTTCGAGGATCGAGAAAAGTGGATTACGCGAATTCATCTTATGAAATACTGAAAAGAAACAGACAAATATCAGTGATTGTTTAAGCAATTTACTAAGACATAAAATAGGCGAAATTTATTTTATGAATCTCACTCCCACTATTTTAACGATTTCACTACCCTCTAGTGAAAACGGGAAACTGTTTTCCTTAGTGAGAACATGGAGTCCAATTGACAAACTTATGGTCCCGAATAATATCAGCTAACCATAATTTTCAAAAGGTAGAGCCCAATTGCTTCCAAAGCAACCTCCATGTTTTTACCTCATGTCCAATAAGGGCCCAATAATATGACGCCGTTTATTGTGACATGTCAAGATGACCCATCAATATTAAGTTGTGATGGACGGTCGCCATGTGGATCCCCCAATAATATGAGCCGATCCCATGGGAGTTCCACCCAACTTACAACATGTGTCGATCCAATGTACAGCTTTCCGACGAACGGGCCCCCCCAATAATATGAGCCGGACCGTATCCGCGGGTAGCATCTCATACATTGATCGTTGATGGAAGGTAGGAACATTTAAACAAATTTAAATTTCCTTTATTTATCTTGATATCAATTTTAAATCATATTTAAAATGAGGGATTTTAATTATAAAAATTTGTCTCATCATTTTAAAGTTTTGTATGCTTGCCGGATTCACACAATTATGTCTAAAACATGCATACAACTATAATATCACATATTATATAGGATGATCGATTCCATTTCTAATCGACCCGTGGTTGCCAATCACGAGTCTTAGTCCAATCCTAGGTAATATGCAGTATGCAATGCAATCCTATTACATTTGCTTCCAATTTACATTTCTTCTGTCTTTATTGTCTGCTGGGCCCACCTCCATCTTCAAATCTTGATCTCCCACTAAATCTAATGTATTTACAATAAATAACAATGACAAGTAGGGGATACATTTTTAAGGGCTGGGAACGGGCCATAAACCAAGCCCACTTTTATTACATATGACATTCATATTGGGCCATAAACCAGGCCCATTAATAAAACCAACAACAATAAAACAAATGTAAATTCCTAACATACACCTACAAAATTGGTCATGGCAATCGATCATCCTTATCCAATAACATTTAATTCAAAATTAATTTATTGGATAACATGCAATGGCAATTTAAAATTAAAAGGATAAAATCATATTTTATACATAAAATCTTATTTTACATATAAAATCATATTTTATCTTTTTATCAAATAAAATCATATTTTATCTATAAAATCTAATTTTATACATAAAATCATATTTTATCAATATATCCATAAGATCATATCTTATCATCAATTGTACCAAAAATAATTAATTTCAAAATTCAATTTAACGGATAAAATATTTAAAATTTCCAAAAATTCAAATTTATCCAAAAATCAATTTTAAAATTTTCGGATTCGAACAATTCGATCCGACGCCTCGTGGACCAATCAAAACAATTTTCGATCGGACCAAAAATAGAATTTTAACATATTAAAATATAATTTAAAAAATTAAAAATAATTTTTTCCTGCGGGCTGCCCGGGACATTCCCAGGCCGGGCAGCGCCGTGCGCTGCCCGGGGCAGCGACGATTGCTGCCCCTGCCCCGGGCAGCGATCCAATCGCTGCCCAGGTTTTTGCCCGAAAAAAAAATATTTTTATTTTTAAAATATTTATTTTGTTTCAAAAACCGAGGCCTAAAAATTTTTGTACAATCGATAAATTTAATCGCTTGATCTGAGCAACCTGGCTCTGATACCACTGTTGGAGAACGCGGCGATCAGATCAATTATGATTGATACCCGGTGCAGCGGAAGTTTAAAATTTTTGTATGGAACGATTCCATAATGGGTATCAACCTTACGATTAAATTGTGTGTGTAAAAATAAAATAACAATTATAAAATTTTTACCTTTAATCTCGAATCGAGATTTTGAACACCAACAGATTTCTCTGCTCTTGTTGTATATCCCTGGAAGTGATGGACGAACTGTTTTTCAATCAGGTCCACGAACGGATATTTAATCCCTCTGATAGATTGCACTAGAAAATCTATCAGAAGTTTTCTACGAAGAGATTAACGAATTTGATCCGTTAAACCAGACTGTAATTCAAAATCACAGGCTGGATTTTTCTCGAGTAGAGGGAGAGAGGGGGGACGACCACCTTTTAAAAATTAACTAGGGTTTTCGAAAATCCTTGTGACCTGTTGTGTGTAATTTCTGTACTGCAATAACTTATTTATAATGTAGGCCACTAACAGCTTAGGGCCCATTAGTCATAAGTTCAAGCCCGACAAGCAAAGCCCGCATGTTCAGAAATTAATATAAAATTCATCGTGACTCCGATTGATAAACCGATTTCACCAATGTGCACAGAAACCATTTCTGCACCTTTTAAAGTCAAGATAAATTTTTCTGAATCCGAATTCAGTGATTTCCAAAAATGGTCATCCCTATGTCATTTTAGGAAATCTTACTCCTCTACTCTTAAATAAGAAGTCCAACTTCTTTGTTCATTAAATTTAACTCTTTAAATTTAACTATCTCAACGGGGATTAAAAATCCATTACACTGTGTGACCCTCAATGGTTCAGGGATACAGCTAGCCGTGGGCTCACAACTCCTTGTGACTCGGAACAACAATTTCCGACTTGCCCATCGAATCATGGTATGAGCGCCTAGCAACATCGCCCCATGATTCCCTAGGTATCACTGATAGTGCCTACAAGAACCAGTAGATTTTGGTTAGCGTACAGTACGGTCCCTTCATCCATATATCCCGATCGAATCAACAACCATTGGTATATCGAGAGTCGCTCGAGATTCGATAACTATGCAATGCATCTTGAAGATCAAATAGTGACATCGCATGTGCTACTAAGAAACCATTTCTTAAATCACATCATGTACTCTGGCCAGAGATTCGTCACACTAATATCTCCTCAGATCGCATAGGATATCCACACTCGCAAGTATGTGGTGAATCCTTGACAACAAAGCATCGACTCCTATATGTGTTGTAACTGTACCCAATCCCGACACCTGATGACCCCAATAGAGTCGGTAAACGAGTCAAAGCACAGTACTAGCATATAGAGTCTCAATGATGTCTCAAGTAGTAAGGACTAATGGTGTACAACCAAAACCGCGGACTATATCCACTCGATAAGTGATAACCACTTGGAAATTCCAGATAGGGTAGTTCGATCATTCAACATATGAATATCCATTTGCATGCTTTGAACATCTCTATGTCCCTTACCAATGAAACGTGGTACTCCGCATCGCAAATGCTAGTCTCAAACTCGAGCGATCCTTATCCTTATTATCGGACGGCTCAATCGACTAGGAACAGTTTAGAATACACAGTGACTATAAGATGCGTTTCATGATAGACATCCCCATGTTCTACCACATCTTACATACACTATAGTATATTCAAGGTCTTTATCAAAACAACAATAGTATATCACAATATATCAATATGAAGAAAGATAAAGTCATTGCCATTAATAAAAGTGTAAATTATATTAAACAAAAGATTGTTTATACAAAGAGTCATCAAAGCCCTTAGCCACAAGTTGGCTCACCGGGCACCTACTCTTTCATTTGCTTTGGAATAGTTTTAGTTGGAGTTGTCAAGCATGTTTCTGCTGTTCTGTTTCTGCTGTAGGGGGCGCCCGAGCTGCCTTTTTTAGCAGCCCGAGCGCACCCCACTCTGAGAATCCAATAGCGCCACTGTCCAGGGAGCGCTCGAGCGGCAGTTTTTGGCCGCCCGAGCGCGGCCCTCTTTTAAAAAAAAATAATTCTTTTGGCTTTTGATTTCTGATGTTTAATTATTGTTTATCCGAGTTTAGTTGTTTAGAATCGAGGTCTCACATTAAGTGGTATTAGAGCGATATGATTCTTGGAGTGAATTAGAATGGGCGGGGTAGATCGAGTCCGCATGAAATGAATTCTCGCATGTGTTTGAATTATTTAATTGAGTTATTAAATACCATGCGAGCATGCTTTATTGATTGAGATTTAAATGAATTACATGATTATGTGATTAAATTCTAAAGCATGATTTACTTGAGATATGAATTGCTTGGATTTGTGGTTCGAATTCGAATTTTCTCGGGATGGTTGAATTATTCGAGAAAGAGGTTTTGGACACCGAATATTGGAAGATCGAGGTAATTGTGTTCTAACTCGCTTGAGTATGAGATATATGTTCTTGATGTATATTGAACATGAATCGAACTACATAGAATCCATACAAGTTAGAGTTATACTGCGTCTGATCAGATGGATATCTATTCGGCATTGATTGAAGAGTTATTGATGAGATTTCAGTCGTTTTAATTACCGACTCTGAAGAGTAATGAGAATACCGCGGGATGTGAAAGATGGTTAGTAGAGATCGATCAGACATGAGATTCCCTGGACTACACTTATGACTGATGGATTTTGGGTGAGTTCCCTTATTTCTTTTGAGGAATCTAGATGATGAATCCCCTTCTTGTTGAGATTTTGGGTTCTTTAGTCGCAACTCTGGATTTTGATTGGGAATAAGATTGAACAAGGCATTATAGTACTTAGGCTTTTGGATTTGGATTTTTATTATCCGTTGAATTGTTCCTCTGGTAAGAATTTTGATTCAAGGATTTCTTTGATATTATTCTATAGATGAACCATTTATTTTAGAATTGTGCATAGGAATTTTATTTGTTTGTAGTTAATGTTATAATCTAGCCCGAATTGGCTGATTAACCAGTGGTTAGAGAGTTTGCTGACGTACTTCAGATGAGATTTCTGGATTTCCTCCGAGTCACGAGGTTAGATTCGGCATCAACTTAAGATCAGACATCATCAGCTGAGAGTTAGTAAGAAAGAGGTTTGGAAGACTGGATTTGGAACGAGATTCTTTGAGGAATTCTTATGGTTTGCGAAGCCGATTATTCTGCAGATTATGTTCTTCTGTTTGGACTTCATTTTATGAGACCAGTTCTTATTGATTGAAGAAGAGTTTGATTAGCGCTTCTTTGTTCGTTATTTCTTCTGTATTGATGACCTTACGGTGAATTGAACTTCTTCTTATTGAGACTGGAGGTATATTATTGTTCAGAAGAATCACTTATTAGCTTGATGCATCGAGACAGCTGAAGACGCTCGAGACTCAATGTCTGAATCTGGACTTCGAGCTCGCAGCGATCTTATTGATTTGAAGATCTGTTTTCTATTGTCTTATGAGGAAATTCACGCGATCTGTTCTAATCTTTGTAGTTGGAGTAATTGTTTTCACAGATGGAACTGATTTGGAGGCAGAAAAGAGGATTAGATTGTTTGAGATTCTGACTGCGAATTTTGATATGAGGAATTGTATGCAACAACTGATGTTTTGAGCTGTTCTTATTTTATCTACTATCTGACTTCGATTGACTGATTGTTGGAATCTGCTACCGTTCTCTGTACAGAATGACTTTCAGTCAAGATTAGAGGATTGATATCTTGTCAGAGGTCGTCAGATGTCTTGTTTTTGCCAAAGTCTGTCAGTTTAGACAGAGATATTTGATGCACTCGTTCTTTTGGCATAGATTTTGATGAGGTTTTGTTGTCTGATTTCAATTTTTTTTTCAGTTCGATACCCTCAAAACGACGGACAGCCAGAGCAGATGAGTTGAACTTTTGAATTTATGCCATGAGTTGTAGTGCTCGATTTAGCACTAGTTGGCAGAACTCCGAATTCTTGTGGAAACTTCGTACAACGACAGCTTTTTGGTAATTCTTGAATGCACTTTTCAAGAGATGTACGAGAAGAGAAGAAGATTCCCGTTGATTGGAAGTGATTTTCTGTGTCACCTGTTTTGGAACCAGAGATGAGTCGAATTGTGACTGAGCATAGAAGGATATTCCAACGATTAGGAGTCGACTTTTGATTGACGGAATTGAAGGAGTATTAGAGAGTCAGAATTCGCGTTGGAACTGTGTTTGATTTCGAGGACGAAATCTTTTTTTAGAGAGGGAGAATTGTAACGCCACGATTTTATCTTAATTGACTTTATTTGAGATAATCGGAGATTCCAGAGTTCAATAGCCGACTTGATTTTGATCAGGGTCCTTTTTGAAAATTTCGGAATTTTCAGGGACCAAAATGCAATTTTGGGATTTGTTAGATATTTATAGCTCCTTTGACTATTCTTTTCACTTCATCATCCCCTCCATCACGCCATCCACCATTGAGACGCCTCCCAAGCTTCTCCAAGATTTTAGATTTCTCCTCGATCTTGATCCGTCCATTGGAATTTATTTCTGAAGGCAGATTAGCGATCACGGCTGAGAGAGCTTCGTTATACCATAAGTATTTCTCCGATCGGATATGTTTTGTTTTTCGGAGGTTGTTAGAATCGATTTAGATTCTAGTATGTTGTTCTTGGCGGAGTTCTGATCGTTTATTATCTGTCAGTTTTGAATTAGAGCAACGTTCGGATTTGTTATGATTTTTGGAAGCCATTTTCGAAAACTTGGATTTTGAGATTGATGAGTTTGCCTTGTTATTGTTGTTTTGGGCATTGATATGAGGTTATATCGTTATTGAACTGCTGTCTTCATTTCCGGTTTGATCAGATTATAGCCATTATGCTGTCGGTTTAAGTTTTGGATTGTCTATCGGTTCGATTTGTTGAGCCAAGCCGTTGTTTGAGTTGTATGTTAATCTCGAGCCTTATTACTTCTTGTACAGATTTATTTGAGGCCAGTGGAGTTGCGAGATTGCAGCTTGGTGCAACTTGGAGATTGTAGCTGGTATAGTATCAATTTCTTATTATCAATTGAGGTAGTTTGATTGAATCTTGAATTGAGGAATCTTTGTTGTTTCCAGGTTTTGGAGCATCGAGATTGTTGAAAAGAGGTATAAGATGACTTAGAATGGAATGGAACGAATGACTTGAATCCGACTTGATTCGAGTGTTCCGAAAACATCACATACTTGCATGTTATTTGATTATTTGAGTTATTTGAGTTATGTTTTGCATTGCATTCATATTGAGTTAAAATCTTTGATTTGAACAGCGGGCAGAACGACCCTTTTTATGATAGACGTTTTGGGGATTATATTGTTAGTGGCCTGGGTGTAGCCGTTTCACCTAGTGCTAGCATACTCCTTATAGTCGCACCAAAGTCTAGAAAATGGAGATACGTAGCACCACCTCGATCGGGTGAGTCGGTGAGTTGTTTACGTGATCTCATCCTCGGGATCCCAAAAGCAAAAGCAGCAACTCTTTTGATTATCCGACTTGATAATCCCAGATTTTAAAGACATGCATTGCATTTTATGCATTTGAATTGAGTTTAGACACGTTCTTGGAATTGCATGGTTGATATATGAATATTTGGAAGTTTATGTATTTTGTTTTGAGATATTTATTTGATATTGCATGTTTGTCTCTTTTACTGGGAATATTATTCTCACCGAATTATCCGAGTCAGAGGCAGCATGGCTAGGTGGTTGAGATGATAAACGTGAGGCTTTGGTGTTTTAGAAGTCGAGCTTGTATTCGAACTCATGTTGTTGTATTGTTTGAATAAGTTAGATTGAAGCATGTTCTTGTAGTTGAAGATTGTATAACTTTAGAACTACTTTATATTGGATTATGCATGTGTTTAACGTTTTCAGTTGCGTTGTAATTGCATGAGTTTGCTTTGGAATAGTTTTAGTTGGAGTTGTCAAGCATGTTTCTGCTGTTTTGTTTCTGCTGCAGGGGGCGCCTGAGCTGCCTTTTTTAGCAGCCCGAGCGCACTCCACTCTGAGAATCTAGTAGCGCCACTGTCCAGGGCGCGCTCGAGTGGCAGTTTTTGGCCGCCCGAGCACGGCCCTCTTTTAAAAAAAAAATTAATTCTTTTGGCTTTTGATTTCTGATGTTTAATTATTGTTTATCCGAGTTTAGTTGTTTAGAATCGAGGTCTCACAATTTCTAACTTCAAAACCCAATCATACGTATAGTTAAGTCAATAACCAGCTGATAAATCATTCAAATCCTCATCTCAATAGCTATAAAAATCGATTAACATGCTGGAATCAAGATTGGATACAAATAACACAAACTCATCAATCCGGTTTCGATATAGAATCGCATAAACGTCGATAAACATAATCGAAAAATCAACATCTGATATCTGCCCTTTATTGATTTCGAAATCCATATAACACAACATAAAACTTACACGATATCGAAGCCCTCGTCGTAAGGATTCCAGAACAATTTACGAAATCGAAATCGGATAACCGGAACAAAAGTTACGACAATTTGAATATCAAACTTTCAAAAGAAATGAAGAAGAACTCGGCTCTCTGCTTCACAATTCTGATTTCGGAAAGAAGATACACGTTTCATGCTGACTAAGCTAATAAAATCTGATAAGTTTAGCCAAAATTGCACTTTGGCCCCTCAATTCTTCACTATTTGCAATTTGGTCCACGACCCTTATTTTAATTCAATTTCAATCCTAAATAATTTAAGAATATTAGAATTTAAATCAAAACTCTAAATATTCCCAAATTAAATATACCCGGATTAAAATCAAATTAAATTCAAATTAATTTCTAATTAATCCCGGGCCTTATAGCCTCTCCGGCTGAACTGCAGGTCTAGACGAACTCCCACTCTGAGCTCTATCTCTGTTACGTTGAGGGCACACCTTAGAGAAGTGTCCCGGTTGCTGACATGTGTTACAATTACCAAAGACTCCCACACACTGATCCGGTGAGTGCCTTCCTCCACACATGCTGCAGTACAAGGTTGATGATCCAGAACTCTGCCCTGAACCAAACTGTTTGGAGCCACTGGAACTAGAAGAACTGTTCCCCTATCTTTTGAACTGTTTACTTCTTGCTTTTTACTGATCCTTTATGTTTCCCCCACTGTTACCACCTTCATACCTCTGCTGCTGGTTCTGATGCGGAGGTGGCTGATTCTGATACTGAGATGGTTGGTTTTGATACTGCCTCTGCTGCTGAGGTGCTACCTGATTACCTCTTTGCCTCCACAAGCCTGCTTCTGCTCCCTTTGCGTGATTCATGGCGTCCGCAAAGTTGTCTGGCCTAGCAGTGTTCACCAAAGTGAAGATTTCAGGATTCAAGCCATTGATGAACTGATCTGCCTTAGCTTCTTCATCTCCGGCAATTAGTGGCGCAAAATGCAACAGACTATCAAACTTAGCCACATACTCTTCAATGTTCAGATTCCCTTGCCTCAGGTTGGCAAACTCTGCTCCCTTATCTTTGCGATACGAGATAGGGAAAAACCGCTTATAAAACTTAGATTTAAAAAGAGTCCAAGTAACCTCTGTACCTCTACTCTCAAATACTTTCTTTGTCATGATCCACCAGCTCTTAGCAACCCCACGTAGCTGATGAATGACTAACCTGATTCTGCGGTCATCTGTGCAATCAATGGAATCAAACAGCTGATCAATATCATCCAACCAACTTTCACAGTCAACTGGATTTTCTGAACCCAACAAAAATGGCGGATTGAAAGACTAAAACCTCTTCAGCAAGGTTTCCATAGGTGTTGTTGTAGCATCCATTTTAACTGTTTCAGTACTAGCTTGCTCAGCTGTAGGAATAACTGGCGGTGGGTTTCTGTTTATCACTCGACGAGGACCCATCTGATAATCAAAGGTTAGGACACGAGATATCTCAATCGCTACAATCAGTGCCCTTACAACTGCTTGGGATACCGGATATCAGTCGATAACAGAAACAATTATATCTCAAGTAGATCATGCTTTATAAATTAAATCACAAAACCATGTAATTCAACAATTCTCAATAATAAAGCATATTCGCATGGAATTAAGTACACAGTTAAATAATTCAAACACATGCGAGGAGCCAATACATGTAGACTCGATCTGCCCCGCTCACTCTAGCTCGACCAAGAATCTTAACGCTCTGATACCACTTAATGTGAGACCTCGATTCCAAACAACTAATCTCGAGGTTAAACAGTACTAAAACAAACAATAACCAAAGGTTAAAGCAATTAAAAGAAATTTTTTTATTTTTTTTTAAATAGTGCATCGCTCGATCCGCATGATCTTGCGGATCGAGCGAGCAACTTTTGCCAAAGTTACTGCCCGGAAAACTCAGCCCTCGCTCGATCCGCAAGATCATGCAGATCGAGCGAGCCACAAAAATTTGAAACAGAGGACTGCATAGCTTGCCCTCGCTCGATCCGCAAGATCTTGCGGATCGAGCGGTGACAGAAACAGAGTAGAAACAGCAGAATTCATGCAGAAACTTAAGTCCAAAACCAACAAAATTTTATCATGCATTACAATCACAAGTTCTCCATCTAATACATGAAATTCTAGGATTACACAACCGCTCAAAAGTATTGGATTTGTAACGACAAACTTTCAACACAGCTCGCATAAACAATACAATAACATAACGAAGTTCGATATCTAAACATGTTCAAATACAACTAGGTAGACATGCTGACACGACTTCTAAACCGAGTCTCACTACTAGCTCTCCCTCTTGTTTCTAACCAGGCCTTCGCTGACTTGGTCATGTCCCACCTGTTGCCAAGTACACATACAAAACAAAGCAACAGCCGGATAAACCGGTGAGAATGACATTCCCAGTAAAAACAACATAACAAGTAATGAATATACAACATGCTATCAAAACAACATATTCAAGTCGAAGCTAATGATATGCATGTCTTTAAAACCAGGATATCAATTCTGATAAACAAGGGAGTACTGCTCTTCTATTGGGATCCCGAGAATGAGATCACGTAACAACTCACCGACTCTCCCAATCGAGGTGGTGCCACGTATCCCACTCCTCTAGACTTTGAGCAACCATAACGAGTATGCTAGCACTAGGAGAAATACTACAACCCAGGCCACTCAATCATAGTTCCCAAACTTCTAAACAAAAAGGGCGGTTCTGCCCGCTGAAATCAAAGTAGGCTCAAGATGAATGCATAACAGAAACATAAACATAAGCCACATAACAAAACTCAATCAATCAACAAGATACAAGTTCCACTTGCTAGAACAAGTATCGATGCAATATGTGATTTAAAAAGGGAAACTCGAGAACCAACAGTCCCGAATATGCTATCCCGCTACGATGACTGCTTTTACCTTTCAATGCAGTAGCTCCAACTCTGGCTAAGCTACAACAAAAGATTGTATCAAAAGCTATACAATCTAAACAACAACAACGGTTCAAGGCGAATCTCTTTACCGTTCTTCGTCCAATCTCTTGACGATCAAAAGGCTGATTAACACTGGCTTCACAAACTCCAAACAAATCTGTACGGAGACAAAAAGTGATCAACAACAACGTTCAACTCAAGCAAAAGTCCAACAACCCAAAAACGGTTCAAATCTCTAAAACTCAAACCGGCGGCATAACAGCTATAACTGAACAAACCGGAAACGCAGGCAGTAGTTCAATATTGATAACAACTCATATCAAAGCCAATAGACCCATATCAAGGCAATTCCAACAAATCTCAAAACCACATTTTCGAAAATGGCTTCCAAAAATCATAACAAATCCGGACGTCGCTCTAATTCAAAACCGACAGATAATAAACGATCAGAACTCTGAAGAGAACAACATACTCGAATCTAGAACGATTCTAACAACATCCAAAAACTATAATGTATCTGATCGTAGAAAAATTTACTATAGAACGAAGCTCTCGCAGCAGTGATCGCTAATCTGCCTTCAGAAATAATTTCCAACGGACGGATCGAGCTCGGACTGAAATCCCAAAGCTTGGAATGAGAAGGGGGCGGCTCTAATGGAGGAGGCGTGCAATGAGGAAGAAGGAGAAGACTTCTCAAATCAAATCCTAGTGTAGATAATATATAAAAATCAATATTTGCATTTTAGTCCATGAAATTTCCAAAATTTGCAAAAAGGACCCTGATCAAAATCAAACCGGCTCGAGAACTCTGTAATCTCTGATTAACTCAAATAAACTCATTTAAGATAAAAACGGGGCATTACATTAGAGGATAAAATGTTCATTCTTACAGCCACCTCAAGTCTTGAGACCGCACTCAGCAGATACAAATTGGTTGACGTTCAGCTCCGTGATAATCTTGCCCGATACATTCTTTCTAAAAGAGAACAACACCATCAACTGATGAGCAAGAGTACTTCCAAGGATGACAGTGAAGTAATCTTACGTCTCAAGTAGTCCATCGATGTCGTTGACACCTTTTTACGGGAATATTGGCTAAAGCACTCTATTCCTCAACCAACCGATGAATACGAGCAAACGTATCAAGACGAAGTTCAGGCGATGATTCCAATTCTAGATTCTCAGGATAACTCAAAACCGACTGACTTCATATTCACAACAGAGGAACAAGACTTCATTTTGGCATAAGACGAATGTCCTTTGACATACTTCTCCTTTGCCTCCACCTCTGCCGAACACACGACATCAAGTACGGCTCCTGTTTCAGAACTTCCACTGATTGCACCAATCACATCAGTTGCTGATGACTCTCTTCCTGAGATCCCGCTTACTTTAGTCTCAAACGTCATGAAGTCGATATTTGATGAAGTTCAGCCCACATCTCCTCTTCATGAGATTCATTCTGCTGACTCCTCTCCTCAACCGACTACTGACAGATCTCAGCCTACCAGTCCAGTTAGCCCAGCTGATCAGGCGATTCAGATCGATGTACCTTCATCATTGAACAACACAACCGTCTCACCTCCTAGTTCAAAGCATCTCATCTCATCCCCTGTCATGACTACTGGCAATGATCAAGCGATCACGCTCAATGCGTCAGGCGATGAATTTGAAAAACTTGTTTCAGCTTCAGTTGTTGAACCAAATATGCTTTGGAACGCATCATAGATGAACTTTGCTCCACAAGGCAGAGACTTAGCCACCGCATCCAAGGACAAGATGTTGGTATTGCAAGCTCCAGATCCTTGATTATGTCTCGTCTAAACAACCTTTCTTCTGAGCTCAGCCAATGCGTTACTGAATTGCGAAACTACAAAGAACGCAACATTCGAGCCATGGATACCGTTTCCGAACAAGTCTCACAAACTGTTCGTCGCACAAATGAGCACACCTCCGAGCAAATCTCAGTTCTTCAAGATGACTTGACCACACATATTTACTTCTATATTGACTCCTTCTAAACCACCGTCGGTGCTTAACTTGGAGATATTATCTCTCATCTTAACTATGGTGATGTCAAAATGGGGAAGCATCCAAAAAATCAGTTGACACCGAACGCCAAAGGAAATAAGGTATATGTATTTTATTTTGCAACATAGTTGTAATAGGCTTTTATTGCGCTTTATCAATGATTGCTTGTAACATAATATGTATCAATGCAATTCATCTTTGCAATGAATTCATTTCGTAAATTCTCTTCATAAAGATTTTTGGGGCCTAGGTTTTGTCATCTCCAAAAAAGGGGAAATTGTTGAATCCTGAATTTTGGTGATAACAAAACAATACATCATTTTTTTTATATAGGCCGCCATTCACTTGTATACATAGGTAATCTACCGACGTCAAGACATCAGCTGACCAAGAAATATCATTTGGAATAAGTAGTATCAGCTGATCAAAGCATGTTAACCGTTACTTGTCAACCGAACAAGAAATATCTACCGGCTAAGATATCTACTGAACTTCAAAGGTATTAAGCTACACGCCACATTCAGAAGTAACAGATTCCTAGTTCTCAGAAAGTTGACAGGACAACTTAAATGCAAAGGACAAAGCATTTAAGGAGCTATCTGATAAAGTGAGAAAGCCATAAATAACATTTAATGTGAGCGACACATTGAATAGACAATTAAAGGCGCTCATAGTACAAGATATTTAGAAGATATTATCATTGTTCACGTATCAGAGATTGATATCTGACATCATAGACGCTTTCTTACCGTTGATAGAAGAGAAAGATGTTAAAGAAAACTGATATAAATATCAGAGCCTCTTCACAAAGAATGTGTGCCACGCTTACAAAGAATTTGCATACTTGAGCTCTTGAATCTACTTTGAATACTTGACCGCTCATTCAACCCTTAGCCAAAAAGCTTATTCGATATACAAGGAGATCTTTTCAAGGGTTACTCAAATTCAGCTATTGTTTGAAGAACACTATCTGCTACAAGGATCTGAGAGTCTAAGTCTTCAAGAAACTTAGACATTTATCATTACCAACTAAAGAAAAGTTTGATAAGAGCTTTAAATATTATCGCTTTGAATCTAGGAGTTGCATCTTGGGCAGTGGATAAGTCCCAACTTGGATCGGGTGTATTGCAAGACGTTGTAATAACCAAATTCTTCTAGTGAATCCTTCCGAGGTGGAAGAATGGGTGATGTAGGAGATTGATCTCCGAACATCCAGAAACATATCTGTGTTTATTTACGCTACTGCATTACACTATTCCATTATTATCATCTAGCATATTAAGAGATGTTTCCGCACTATTATAAGTAGCTCTTATATTTCTAGCAAGCCAACAGAAAATTGATTGAGTAAGCTAACATTTGCTAAATCACATTGCATTAGCATTAAAGATTATCATAAGTGTGTATTCACCCCCCCTCTACACACACACACGATCCCCAACATAAGTTGGTTAAACATGCTTAGAGTAGTAAAACATGATATAGAGATTCAATATAATCAAACGGACCGAGAAATTGACTCCGAGATGTCCAAAAATGGTCTAAGGAGGAAAGTTGGCTCAGGGAGTTTGGAAGGTCCGAACATGGACCAAAGGGAGTTCGGAAGATCCAAAGTGTTCGGAACAAGTGATGCAGTTCGGAAGCTGAGTGTGAAGATCGGAACTTCCGAACCCAGATCGAAGCTTTCGAAGGTTAGACCATTCACATTATCAATGAGTCTAGTGTGTTTAAACACATGAAGAAACATGCAGATCAAAACTTTTGAAGTAGGTGTTCGGAGCTTCCGAAGACGATCAGAACTTCCGAAGAGGCAGCCAGAGCTTTCGACCAGGAACATTTTGAAACGTGACAATCATGTAAGATCAGAGCTTCCGATTGAGGTCTATAAATAGGAAACAAAAACTCACAATTCGGTGTGGTTTGAGGGTTTGAGTGTGAATCATTGTATATTCTTAGTGTTTTAACCCTATACTCAAGGGCCGGGTGATAGCAAGGTGCTATGGGGCTTGTAGCGGAGCTGTGTCAAGGTCAGGGCCTTTTACATCAGCAGGCTGATGACGAACTTAGGTAATGTCTGAGATACCTAGTAGTATTAGGAATTATATATTAGCTTAGATAAGGCTTTTAGATCAGTATAAGTAATGTGTTATTATCTTGACTTGTAGTGATGGAATGTAGATGCTTGTACATCTACGACATTTGTTGAGGTAAGTAAAGTACTAACTGGTATAACCAGATAGTATGAATGCTTATGTGTTGCATATTATGTGCCATGATCTTTGTTTTACTAATTTGATATAATATGCTGCATGTGCATATATCATGTTGAGACTTCATTCGAGATAAACTTTCTAGTAGGGTTGCTCAGCCCTATTATTGGACGGATAGACACAAAGAGCCACAATGGCCGATGGGTCGAGCGGGCTCTAGTGTTCTTGGACATTGTAGATCCACGTCCGGTTTGGAGTGAAGGAGTTTACCAAGTGGTTTGAGTCCCAAATGCTGCTACTCAGACTTTGGCTTCAGTCTGATCATGATTGATCTTGTATACCCAGATACCCAGTCATTAATTTTGCATGAATTATGTTAGTCTATATACTTGTGCTTTACGTTCTGAGCGAAGTTTGCTCACGTCTGTGTTATTTCATGGACACCCCATTTGATGGGGCAGTTGCAGGTGGTTTACCTTGGAGCTTTGCGCAATTAGCAACCAAGGCTGTATTGCACGGTTAGATACTAGGTTGTTTGAGTAGTTTTATTTGATTGAGTTTTATTATTATTTCGCATTGGGTTTTATTTTCTGGTTTTATTTTGCTAGTTTAGTCAAAGGATTGACTTATACAGGTTTATGTAGTTTGGACCTAAGCCGATGATCGAGTATGAGACTCCAGATGTAGCAGAGAATTGGGAAAAATGTGTGGGACATTGTTGTCCATCTTTCTACGACCAGATAAATAACATATGAAGATTCTCCACAAGCAGTTGGAGAGACTGTCATAAAGATCCTACCTAATCTACTAGATAATCATACCGCTCAATATTGGAAGGATCCGATAGATTAGTAAGATCTTATTGATCTTGGCAGGAATAGGTTTCTGCCAAGGAATTATAATAAGATAGGCATCGCGGAGGCGATCAATTATCTCAAGTGCATGGAAAGATGTATGCATCAGAGAGATCAAATGCGGAATAGGATGGATGATGATACCCAAGATGATTTAGATGGTTTAGTTTTCCGGATTATCATAGAATGAATGTAAAAATTTCACAAGTATTCGAAATTGTAAGCATTGTATCTTGTAAATAAACAATTTTGATGTAATAGATTTTCTGGTGTAAGTATTCGAATCATTTGTATTGTTGATTTAAAATACTTGATGTAACAATTAACATTATCATTGCACATCTTTCAGTGTGAATTGATTAGGTGTATCATGTTTTTATTTGGCTTGTTTTTCTTCTGGCCTCTATATATAGACCAGAGATCGGATGGTCCGATCCCTAGTTCGGAAAGTTAGATCTCCCCCAATCAAACCCATCCAAACACTGTCCCCTTATCCTTACAGCTGGTTGCCGACAAAGTTTGGATGGTCCGATCCTAAGTTCGGATCGTCCGAACTCCCTATGCTTCCGAACTCAATCGAATCCTCTGTACTGATCGGATCATCCGATATTCTCTTCGGATTTTCCGAACTCCTGCAGCTGTCCAATCAAATCTCGATTTTATCTTATCTTATCCAATGGAGATCGGATCGTCCGATCGAGCCCCTTCCGAACTCCAACTTACTTTCCGAACCCACCAAGATCAATCCTCTGATCCATGGGTTCAGATATTTTGATCCATACGAGATCTTAGAACCCTCCGGGCCATTATCGAGTGTTCTGAACCATTTTCAAACTCCTTATACTCATTAGGAAATTCTTTAATCATGTTTTAGCCATTATAAACATGCTTAGTCTCTAGAATAGAATTTGGGTTACTACATTCTCCCACCTTAAAAGATTTCATCCTCGAAATCAGATCTTGGTCAATCCTGAGAATGTAGCAACAATATTCCTGCAACCGCTGATAAATCCTTGATTTAAATCACAAAAAGTCTAGCTTTTATCAATCCAAAATGTCCCGTCAAAAACAAACACGATCCGTCCCCGATGGATTAGAACAGTACTCAATATTTGGAACTTAATCTAGTTTCATCCTTGTACACCTCTGTCAAATTATCGAAACTGGTGTTGGAATCCTTCTCCAGTCAAGAATCTAGTGAATGAAATTCCACGAAACTTTGAAAAATGTGTAGTCTAAACTAACAGACAAGTTATCCCAAAATCCCATGTCCGATAATAGATATAAAATCCCTTTTTACTACAATAGAATTTACCTTATTCTATTACCAAGTATTTGAATACATTCTCTCTGGAATTTCACTAATGCCTCTCGAAGCTGATTCAAAATTCTAGCACCTTCCACGGTCCTGGTTATAATCACCGCTGGTTGAGCCAACAAAACTCAATCATCAAATTTTCTAGTCACAAGGAAAAATTCAAGTGACAGTCTAATCACCCAATACCTAAGCAGATACGTAAGAAAAATTTTATCCTTGAATTCCCATGATTTACATGAATATTCAAATCACACTAAAAAAAATCTTGAAATCCCAATGAATCTCGCTAAAGCTTATGACAATCTCGTCGCACCATCAATCAATACATTGCATCCTTGCCGATCCCAAACCATCGGCAATGAATAAAGATAATTGATACCACAATATATTAAGATTCATCTGATATCTAATTTATACCCCAAGTAATCAATGGTGGTGTTTCCTATTAGACTGTACTAAAATCATCTCATAGTTTCTTGCAACCTTATGACTATCAATACTGCCAAATAGCACCACCATCAGATAGTACGAGTAGTCTTTTTAAATACTCACTTAGTACTGTCTCTTACCTATACTGACTTGAAAATCTGAGTTACTGTAACTTAACTAGCCACATATACCTTGGGAAATTGCAATGATCTTTTGCAACTAATTACCGTTCACACCTGGAAACACACGGATTTCGTGAAAATATTTTAGGTAATCTATGTTAAACTATCATCTATTAATACCAAATAGACTGACTCAATACAACGACACTGTATCACTTTTTTATGATCTGTAACTGGTCTTGATATCCCCAGTGATATTCTACGATTGACAATCATTTGCAATCTTTCCTATAGGCTAACTGTGCCCAAATGTCCTTATCCCAGAGTCAAGACCTCTGAACAAACTATTTCATAGAAATAGAACCAAGTTACCCCTACTACTATAGGTTAAATCAGTATATTATATCTCCAAAAAAGTACCATCATTGTGAAAATGAAAAAGTCTCAGCAAAATTACCCGCATCATGACGATGTCGTTGTCCATCAAATCATCTGTCTCTTCAAAAAGAAACATTCAGCTTCCAACGCTGAAATACAATCTATAGCACTCTTAGATACTCATGTCGGTTTGTACAATTCCTGGGTACTCATAATCTGAATCGAATGGTCACACCTATCTCGCGACTTACGACAGCAGTCCCAGTATTCAAAACGATAATAGAGAAATTCTCTTAACTACCAGAAGTAAGATACTCGGGAATCAGTGAAAATAATCCCTCCTGTAGTGACCTGTACCCAAAATGAGTAATTAACTTGGTAATCATGATTAAATTTGGGTAAAAATAGATTAATGGATTTCCAAATGGGTCTATAGAATTTAAAAATGGATCTATAGTGCTATAAAATAGCTCAGTGGGTCCTGAATTAAGGGACAGATCGGAAGCACCGATCCAAAGTCAGGAGAGTCCGAACCGCTTTGAGTTCGGAAGCTATGTTGCATTCGGAAGTAGATGGGATCGGAAGCTACGATCATAGTTCGGAAGCTCCGATCATTCCAGCCAGGTGTCCAAGAGTAAGTTCAGCATGATGATGTCATTGGTGGAGATCGGAAGCTCCGAAGAGGGGATTGAAAGCTCTGATAAATTGTTGGCAGCCAGCTTCTAGAAAGAAGACACGTGGTTGGCAGAGGGAGATCAGAAAGCAGGGGATTGGAAGTTCTGATCATGCGATCAGAGGTTCCTATCGCTGTCTATTTATAGGGGGTGCCGAGGCTCACTTTCCATTCGCCCATTCACCTCCCCTCTCTCTATTCTTGTACTTTATAGTCAATTTTAGGGTTTTCTTGGTGTCCGACTGGAAGTTTGGGAGTGGCGGAGCGCTATAGGGATATTAGCGGAGCTGTGCCTAAGTTTTGAGGTAGTCTCCATCAGTAGGCTGACGATGGACGCACGTATAACTTTGGGTCCCTAATAGCTTTAGGGAGTATCTAATAGTCTAGTAAAGGCTTTTAGAGTACTATAAGTGATATAGCTACTATATGATTATAGGCTTGGACTAGAGACCAAGACTTTCTAGGTTGCTCTTACTGCTGAGATTGAGGTACGTAAGTACTGACTGAGATAGCCTCCATGATATATACACATCTATGTTGCATTATATGTGCCATGTTTTACTGTTTTACTATTTTATCACATGCATGATTACTCTAGACTGCATCTCGTTAGAGGTGGGTCATGTGAGGGGAGGCTCAGCCTCGTATTGTTTTGTTCTATCATCGGGAGATGCCGCGGCGATGGAGACTGATGCTACGGTGATAGGGCCATTATGTGGATGTACGCCGCTGAGTCGCCCTCTAGCCGGTACTACATATTCGTTTGGCGCCACTGAGCACACTGAGTTTCACTGGTTTTATGTAATTATTGCATCATATTTGTTTATATATCATTGCTTTTTTATTTAGTTTAGTCGCTCCTGTCCAGTATTTCTGTATTTTATGGACACCATATTTGAGGGGGTAGGTCTCAGATTGGGCGATGCCGGAGGATCGCAGCTGGGCGGAGACCAGGATTCAGGGTTCCAGTGAGTTTCCTTTAGTTGTTAGGATTTGATACACTGTTCGATTTGGTTTTATTATGCAGTGTTTAATTATGGGTTTTTCTATCGGTTGTATTCTACCGACTATATTTGGATTAGATTCTTTACCTTTCCGCTATTAAATTATGATTATATTTTTCTTAAGCTAAATGAATGCTTAATTAGCTTCCGATTAATAGCTGTTCCCGATTTGGTCGCTAAATTTATTGGTATCGGAGCATGAATAAAATATTTTTGGGATTTAGGTTTGGCTCTTTGGGTTCTTAATATACCATTATCCATTCAGATGGCTGATAGAGACTTTGAGAGTCAGGGTAACTTCAAACATTGGGTGTGACGAGGATCTTCCTAAAAGTCAGCGAGCACATTGCCATCGTAGATAATGGAAACAATAATTCGAGCTGCATAAGTTCGTTTAGATCTGGCCTAAGCCTTTGGTGGGATGCGAGACTCCCAAGGCTGCAGAGGATTGGCTTGAGCAGATGGAGCACTGTTTTGATGATTTTGATTGTTTGGAGGAGCAGAAGATGGAGGCCGCTACTTTCCTATTGGAGGGCTGAGATCGTAAGTGTTGGAGATCTAAGTTAGCTCATACTCTTCAGGAGCAAGGTTATGTTTTGTGGGCCTATTTCTGCAGGTTGTTCCGTCAGTTGTATTTTTCTCCAGCACTTTGTCAAGCAAAGGCGATAGAGCTTGTTAATCTAAAGTGGGGGATGATGTCCATTGATAAGTACCAACAGAAGTTCATTTAACTACTTCCTTATGTTCCTCATGTTGGTTCCAGTTCCGAGCCAAAGTACGACCATTTTCTCCAGGGCCTAAATCAAGAGATCTTTGACAGGGTGACTATTTGTGGCGATCCTACTTCGTATGAGGGCTTGGTGAACCATTGTCGCCAGACAGAGATTAGTTTGAGATGAGGAAGGGAGTTGTATACTTCTCGACCTTCGACTTCTTTGGGTCTGCGAGCCTAGTCTTTTAAGAAGCACCTTGCCACTTCCCCTTCTTCTTCTTCAAGATCCAATGGTGTGTACTGCTTTGGCCGTCAGAAGGATAGTCGTTGTGAGAAGTACAGGTTGAGACACCATCCAGGACAGTGTCGTTGTCGATCCGATGCTTGTTTTCTCTATGGTGAGATGGGTCATTTGATGAAGGAATGTACTGACCATATGGGAGCAACGAGTGGTTGTGGTAGCGAGGGAGGCTCTCAGGCTACCATCTAGAAGCATCAGAAGTCGTAGCAGCAACGTCCTCAAAATTATTCTCATGGTCATTCTACTTTGCACCCTCGTCTTCAGGGGCAAGTCTTTGCGCTGAACCAGGAGCAGGCTTAGGCTGATAGCGAGCGCATGATTGCAGGTAACTTTAGTTTGGGCGGTTTTCTTGCATGCATTTTGATCGATAGTGGTTCATCTTATTCTTTCATATCAGCTCTATATGTTAAGAGATTTAGACTTCCGTATGTTCTCTTAGATGTGTTGTTAGATGTTTTGACTCCGATGGGTCAGGAAATATTGGCTAAGCGTCTAGTGGAAGGTTGTATTTTGGAATTTGAGGGTCATCAGTTGAGTGCTAACATGATGATCTTAGCGATGGATGATTTCGATTGTATTATTGGGATTGACATGTTGACTACCTATAGAGCAGTAGTGGATTGCTACTTGAGGTTTGTCCAGTTTCACACTGAGTATTAGGATGCGTGGTATTTCTATGGTGAGGGAGCGCGATCCCCGATGCCAGTGGTTTTTGCTCTGAAAGCTTGTCGTGATTTTAGAGTCTGGCGGGAAAGGCTACCTTATCTACGCGATTGATACATCCTTAGAGGGTTTAGATATTCAGGAGATACCAATAGTTCGAGAGTTTCAGGATGTGTTTCCTGACGAGATTCCCAGATTGCCTCCTATTTGTGATGTAGAGTTTGGCATTGAGTTGTTGCCAAAGACAGCGCCTATTTCTAGAGAACCTTATCGTCTGGCTCAATCAGAGATGAGAGAGTTGCAGAAGCAGTTGCAGGATCTTCTTGATAAGGGTTACATTCGACCTAGTGTTTCACCTTAGGAAGCCCCAATGTTGTTTTTCAAGAAGAAGGATGGTTCGATGCATCTTCGCATAGACTAGAAGCAACTGAACCAGGTGACTGTCAAGAATAAGTATCCTCTTCTGCGGATAAATGATATGTTTGATCAGCTTCAGGGGACTTATGTTTATTCTAAGATTGATCTGCGATTAGGATATCATCAGTTGAGAGTTAGAGATGATGAAATCTCTAAGACAGCATTTCGCACACGGTATGGATACTATGAGTTCTTAGTGATTCCATTTGGGTTGACGAATGCTCCTGCTGATTTCATGGACTTGATGAATAGGGTTTTCCATGATTTCTTCGATAAGTTCGTGGTAGTGTTCATCGATAATATTTTGGTGTATTCTCATAGCATGATGATCATGCTTATCATCTCAGTATTGTTTTGCAGATATTGAGAGAGAGACAGTTGTACACTAATCTCAGTAAGTGAGATTTTTTGATTGACCGAGTTGTCTTTATTGGTCATGTGATTTCTCGAGATGGTGTGGCATTTGATTCTAGCATGAAAAAGGCTATTCTGAATTGGTCGCGTCCGACAACATCTTCGCAGATCCATAGTTTCCTGGGGTTGGTAGGATACTATCGATGATTTGAGAAGAATTTCTCTCAGATAGCCAGGATTTGACACAATGACGAAGAATGACATTTCTTTCGTTTGGTCTGCAGAGTGAGAAGAGAGTTTCCGCGAGTGCGACGTCGTTTGACGACAGTTCCAATGCTAGCATTGCCGTCTGGATCTGGTGATTTCGTAGTCTACACCAATGCTTCTCTCCAAGGTTTGGGGTGTGTGTTGAATCGGAATGGGCATGTGATTTCCTATGCCTCCAGGCAGCTGAAGACTCATGAGTAGAATTATCCCGTACATGATTTGAAGCTTGCAGCCATTGTATTTGTACAGTGAGAGGTTTGAAATATTCATGGATCATAAGAGTTTGAAGTATCTGTTCACTCAGGCTGAGTTGAAAATATGTCAGTGTCACTGGATGGATCTGTTGAAGGACTATGATTGTGAAATCAAGTACCATCCAGGCTCTTCGAACCCGATTTCTCATGTGCTTAGTCGCAAAGCGTATGTGGGTTCCCTTCGTACCAGCTCAGTTTCATGATTGGTAGAGGAGTGTTGTTCCTTGGGGTTCACTTTTTGTCACAAGAAGGATCAATAGGGGATTCACGTTTCTTCTATGCTTTCTGAACCAAATTTGTATACTCGCATTAAAGAGGCACATATTCTCGATCCGAAGACTCATAAGTTAGCACGTTTGGCTCAGGATGTGAATACTTCTTGTTTCCATCTCCAGGCTTATGGCTTGTTGTGTCTTTCGGGTCGTGTGGTAGTTCCTGATGATTCCATATTGAGGGATGAGATCTAGTCACAGGCTCATTGTAGTAGATTCTCTATTCACGCAGGTAGTATGAAGATGTATAAGGATCTACAGTCGAGATTTTGTTGAAAAGAAATGAAGCGCAGTGTGTATCAGTTCGTGTCTCGACGCCTTGTGTGTCAGTAGGTCAAGGCAGAATTGCGACGACCCGGTGGTTTTCTTTAGAGTTTAGAGTCTCTTAGTGGAAGTTGGAACATGTGACGATGAATTTTTTCACCCACTTTTTGTTGTCTTCCAGGAACTGTGATGCAATTTGGGTTGTAGTGGATCGATTTTTAAAATTCGTGCATTTTTTTCGTATAATCGGGATTTCACTTTTTATCGGATGACACGTCTATATTTGCAAGATATTTTTCGCTTGCATAGGATTCCCATGAGTATTGTTAGCGACAGAGATCCGAGGTTTACCTCTAGGTTTTGGTGTAGCTTCCAGCGTGCTCTTGGTACTATTCTGAGCTTGAGTACCGCATATCATCCGGAGACCGATGGATAGGCTGAGAGGACTATTCATACTATTTAGGATATTCTTAGAGATACGGTGATGGATTTTGGTCCATCTTGGCATGACCATCTGGCGTTGGTAGAGTTTGCATAAAATAACAGTTACAATCGCAGTATCAGCATGGCACCATTCGAGGCTCTGTACGAACGCCGTTGTCGTACACTTTTGTTTTGGTATGAGGTTGGCGAGCATCAAGTTGAAGGTCCGGAGTTAGTCCAGCAGATGACTGGCACTATAGAGTTGATTAGGCGAAGGATCAAGGCTACCCGTGTTGGAAAACAGGGCTCTCAGATCAATCACGATTGATACCCGGTGCAGCGGAAGTTTAAAAATTTTATCATGGAACAATTCCATGGTGTGGGTATCAACCATTCAACGACTAAATTATTGTGTGTGTAAAATTCAAATAACAATTAATTAAATTTTACCTTCAATCTCGAAGCGAGATTAATGGACACCACACAGATTTCTCTGCGCTTCTTGTATCTCCCAGGAACTGATGAACTCCTTCAATCAGGTCCACGAATGGGGTTTAAATCCCTCTGATAGATTGCACTAGAAAATCTATCAGAAGTTTTCTGCGAAGAGATTAAACGAATCTGATTCGTTATTCCTGACTGCAATTAAAAAATCACAGACCGGAATTTCTCGGGCAGAGGGGGAGGGTTCGGCCGATTTCTTTTGAGAGGAGGCTAGGGTTTCGAAAATCCTGTCTCAAAAATTATGACCTGTTGTGTCTAATTTCTGTACTGCAATAACTTATTTATAATGCAGGCCACTAACACCTTAGGGCCCATTAATCATAAGTTAGGGCCCGACAAGCAAAGCCCGCACGTTCAGAAATTAATATAAAATTCATCGTGACTCCGATTGATGAACCGATTTCACCAATGTGCACAGAAACCATTTCTGCACATTTTAAAGTCAAAATAAATTTTCCTGAATCCGAATTCAGTGGTTTCCAAAAATGTCCATCCCTATGTCATTTTAGGAAATCCTACTCCCTTACTCTTATTTAAGAAGTCCAACTCCTTAGTTCATTAAATTTAACTCTTTAAATTTAACTATCTCAACGGGGATTAAAACTCCATTACACTGTGTGACCCTCAATGGTTCAGGGATACAGCTAGCCGTGGGCTCACAACTCCTTGTGACTCGGAACAACACTTTCCGACTTGCCCAACGAATCATGGTAAAGCGCCTAGCAACATCGCCCCATGATTCCCTAGGTATCACTGATAGTGCCTACAAGAACCAGTAGATTTTGGTTAGCGTACAGTACGGTCCCTTCATCCATATATCCCGATCGAATCAACAACCATTGGTATATCGAGAGTCGCTCAAGATTCGATAACTATGCAATACATCTTGAAGATCAAATTAGTGACATCGCATGTGCTACTAAGAAACCATTTCTTAAATCACATCAAGTACTCTGGCCAGAGATTTGTCACACTAATATCTCCTCAGATCGCATAGGATATCCACACTCGCAAGTATGTGGTGAATCCTTGACAACAATGCATCGACTCCTATATGTGTTGTAACTGTACCCAATCTCGACACCTGATGACCCCCTCAGAGTCGGTAAACGAGTCAAAGCACAGTACTAGCATATAGAGTCTCCATGATGTTTCAAGTCGTAAGGACTAATGGTGTACAACCAAAACCGCGGACTTCATCCACTCGATAAGTGATAACCACTTGGAAAGTCCGGATAGGGTAGTTCGATTATTCATCCTATGAATATCCATTTGCATGCTTCGAACATCTCCATGTTCCCTACCAATGAAACGTGGTACTCCGCATCGCAAATGCTAGTCTCAAACTCGAGCGATCCTTATCCTTATTATCGGACGGCTCAATCGACTAGGAACGGTTTTAGAATATACAGTGACTATAAGATGTATTTCATGATAGACATCCCCATGTTCTACCACATCTTACATACACTATGGTATATTCAAGGTCTTTATCAAAACAACAATAGTATATCACAATATAACAATATGAAGTAATATAAAGTCATTGCCATTAATAAAAGTGTAAATAATATTAAACAAAATATTGTTTATACAAAGAGTCATCAAAGCCCATAGCCACACAGTTGGCTCACTGGGCACCCACTCTTACAATCTCCCACTTGCCCTATAGCCAACTAGTCATACTACGTAGACCCATTGCTTCGCGATGTTTGTCAAACAATGGTCCTGGCAAAGGCTTAGTAAGCGGATCAGCGATATTGTCTGCAGAGGCCACTCGTTCGACAATGATGTCTCCTCTTTCCACAATCTCCCGGATTATGTGGTATTTCCTCAGTACGTGTTTGGATCTTTGATGAGACCTTGGTTCCTTTGCTTGAGCAACGGCACCCGTGTTGTCACAGTACACCGGGACTGGACCAACAAATTCAGGAATAACGCCCAACTCTTGGACGAACTTCCTCATCCAAACGGCCTCTTTAGCAGCAGCTGATGCTGCAATGTATTCAGCCTCAGTGGTGGAATCCGCTGTGGTGTCATGCTTGGAACTCTTCCAAGAGACAGCACCGCCATTGAGCATGAACACAAATCCAGAGGTTGACTTCGAGTCATCCACATCACTTTGGAAGCTAGAGTCGGTATAGACTTCCAATTTGAGTTCTCGTCCTCCATAAACCATGAACATATTCTTAGTCCTTCGTAAGTAATTAAGAATGTCCTTCACGGCTTTCCAATGCATTTGACCAGGATTAGACTGATATCTGCTCGTGACACTCAGAGCAAATGCTACATCCGGTCTGGTAGATATCATCCCATACATGATACTACCTATAGCTGACGCATATGGTACATGTGTCATATTCTCTATCTCTGCATCAGTCTTGGGACACATAGACTTGGATAGAGAAACTCCATGACACATGGGTAGATGTCCTCTTTTGGACCCATCCATTGAAAGCCGTTTCAATATGGTATCGATGTAGGTTGATTGAGTGAGTCCTATCATTCTCTTAGACCTATCTCTATAGATCTGTATCCCAAGAATGTAGGATGCCTCTCCCAAATCCTTCATCGAAAATCTACCTGATAACCATATCTTTGTTGACTGCAACATCCCTACATCATTCCCAATGAGTAGGATGTCATCAACATAAAGTACTAAGAATGTCACCGCATCCTTAACTACTTTCTTGTACACGCAAGGTTCCTCCGGGTTCTTGATGAAACCAAAATCTTTTATTGTTTCATCAAATTTCTGGTTCCAACTTCTTGATGCTTGTTTTAGACCATAAATTGATCTTTGAAGCTTGAATACCTTATGCTCGCTTCCCATGGATGTGTACCCCTCAGGCTGCTTCATATAGATTTCCTCCTTAATGTCTCCATTAAGAAAAGCAGTCTTCACATCCATTTGCCATATCTCATAGTCATACCATGCAGCTATGGCAATTAGGATTCTTATGGACTTGAACATTGCAACTGGTGAAAAGGTTTCGTCATAGTCAACTCCTTGCCTTTGAGTATAACCTTTAGCCACCAATCGCGCCTTGTAGGTCAATACCTTACCATCAGGCCCAAGCTTTCTTTTGTAGATCCATTTACACCCTATCGGAACAATTCCATCGGGAGGATCTACTAAAGACCAAACTTGGTTTGTATGCATCGAATCCAATTCTGACTGCATAGCTTCAAGCCATAAATTCGAATCCGCATCAGAAATTGCTTCCTTGAAGTTTCTTGGATCACATCCAATGTCGGGTTCATCTTGATCCCCTTCAAGAAGAAGACCATATCGAACTGGAGGTCTAGAAGTCCTTTCGGATCTTCTAGGTGCAGGCGTGTCCAGCAATGGTTCCTGAGGTGTAGGATCGTTATTTTGTATTTCGGGTTCTTCTCGAACTTCTTCGAGTTCCATCATCTCGCCTTTCTTATCTAATAAGAACTCCTTCTCCAAGAAGGTGGCATTCCTAGAAACAAACACCTTTGTTTCAGCAGGATAATAGAAATAATATCCGATTGAATTCTTCGGATACCCTACAAAATAACATAAGCTGGATCGACTATCCAACTTATCTCCCACTGTCCGCTTCACGTAAGCAGGACATCCCCAAATCCTCAAGTACGAATACTTAGGAGCTTTGCCATTCCATAACTCGTATGGTGTTTTGTCCACTGCTTTAGTGTGGACGTTGTTCAACAACAATACCGCCGTTTCAAGCGCATAGCCCCAAAACGAAGGTGGAAGCTCAGTGAAGCTCATCATAGATCGAACCATGTCCAACAAAGTTCGATTACGACGCTCCGATACACCATTAAGCTGTGGTGTCATAGGAGGAGTCCACTGAGAGAGAATCCCATTCTCTTTCAGATAGTCCAAAAACTCGGTACTCAAGTATTCTCCACCTCGATCCGATCGAAGTGCTTTAATACTTTTACCTAGCTTGTTTTCTACTTCAGCCTTGAATTCTTTGAACTTTTCAAATGCTTCAGACTTATATTTCATTAAATATAAATACCCATACCTTGAATAATCATCAGTAAAGGTAATGAAGTAGGTGTGGCCATGTTGAGTCCCTACTCTAAATGGACCACAAACATCTGTATGGATCAAATCCAACAGATTCTGACTACGCTCAGGTTTCCCCTTAAAAGGAGATTTAGTCATTTTTCCTTTTAGGCAGGATTCACAAGTAGGTAGAGAGTTAATATCAGACATATCAAACATGCCCTCTCCCACTAGCTTGTTCATCCTCCTTGAGGAAATATGACCTAGCCTAGCGTGCCAAAGGTTTGCCGGGTTTTGACTATCGATTTTCCTTTTGTTTGTTGTAGCCGGTTTATCAAAATAATTAATTGGAACGTCTTTTAGTTTTAAGTTGTATAGATCGTTTTCAAGTTGTCCATTTCCAATCAAACATTCATTCTTGTAAATATTGCAAATCCCATTCACAAAATTGCAAGAATAACCATCTCTATCTAGCATAGAAACAGAAATAATGTTTTTAATTAAATCCGGAACAAATAAAACATCTCTTAATAATAACTTAAAACCGTTCTGCAAAGTTAAACAAACGTCTCCTACGGCTGTAGCTTCAACTCTGGAACCATTCCCGAGCCTCAGCTGGGTCTCACCCATTCTAAGCCTCCGACTTCTTGTCATCACCTGCAAATCATTGCAAATGTGAGATCCACATCCGGTATCCAATACCCAAGAAGTAGTGTTAAGCGAAACGTTAATTTCAATATAGAACATACCCTTTGCAGTTCGCAACTGCTCAAGATATTCCTTGCAGTTATGCTTCCAATGTCCCGGCTTCTTGCAGTAATGGCAAACATCCTTGGATTTTCCATTGTTTGAAGCCTTTGTCTTTTGCTTCTTCTCGGGCTCGATTTTCTTGGGTGGGGCAGAACGTTTCTTGCCCTTCATACTTGGCCCCTTCTTAGCAGAAGATGAGGAGCCCACCAAGAAAACGGGCTTATCCTTCTTAAGTGTGGATTCATATGTAACGAGCATATTGACCATCTCTTCAAGGGTGGCCTCTATCTTGTTCATATTAAAATTTACCACAAATCCATCAAATGAAGAAGGAAGAGACAGAAGCAGTAAATCCACATTGAGTTCATGCTCCAACACCAAATCAAGGGTCGCCAAATTTTGTATGAGCCAAATCATTCGTACCCCATGATCACGGACCGAAGTCCCTTCACGCATGCGGCACGTCATCAACTCCTTAACAGTTGCGAACCTTTCAGCCCTCGACTGAGCCCCAAAAAGTTCCTTGAGTTGCGCGTGAATGTCAGCAGCATTCACCGTGTCCTCAAATCGCCTCTGGAGTTCATCAGACATCGAGGCTTGCATATAGCATTTGGTCTTGATGTCATGGTCCCACCATGCATCAAGCTTGGCCAATTCCTCCGGACATACATCAGCTGGTGCTTCCTTCGGAGGTGCTTTCTCTAACACGTAGAGCATTTTCTCCGAAGTTAAGACAATCTTCAACTTCCGGAACCATTCCGTATAGTTGGCGCCAGTCAACTTGTTTTGTTCGAGGATCGAGAATAATGGATTTCGCGAATTCATTGTATGAAATACTGAAAAGAAAAACAGACATATATCAATGATTGTTTAACAATTTACTAAGACATAAAATAGGCGAATTTAATTTTATGAATCTCACTCCCACTATTTTAACGATTTCACCACCCTCTAGTGAAAACGGGAAACTTTTTCCTTAGTGAGAACATGGAGTCCAATTGACAAACTTATGGTCCCGAATAATATCAGCCAACCATAATTCTCAAAAGGTAGAGCCCAATTGCTTCCAAAGCAACCCCCATGTGTTTACCTCATGTCCAATAAGGGCCCAATAATATGACGCCGTTTAAAGTGACATGTCAAGATGACCCATCAATATTAAGTTGTGATGGACGGTCGCCATGTGGATCCCCCAATAATATGAGCCGATCCCATGGGAGTTCCACCCAACTTACAACATTTGTCGATCCAATGTACAGCTTTCCGACGGACGGGCCCCCCCAATAATATGAGCCGGACCGTATCCGCGGGTAGCATCACATACATTGACCGTTGATGGAAGGTGGGAACATTTAAACAAATTTAAATTTCCTTTATTTATCTTGATATAAATTTTAAATCATATTTAAAATGAGGGATTTTTAATTATAAAAATATTTGTCTCATCATATTCATTTTATTGCATGCTTGCCGGATTCACGCAATTTATGTCTAAACATGCATACAATCATAATATCAAATATTATATAGGATGATCGATTCCATTTCTAATTGACCCGTGGTTGCCAATCACGGGTCTTAGTCCAATCCTAGGTAATATGCAGTATGCAATGCAATCCTATTACATGTGCTTCCAATTTACATTTCTTCAGTCTTTATTGTCTGCTGGGCCCACCGTCTTCAAATCTTGATCTCCCACTAAATCTAATGTATTTACAATAAATAACAATGACAAGTAGGGGATACATTTTTAGGGGTGGGAACGGGCTATAAACCAAGCCCACTTTTATTACATATGACATTCATATCGGGCCATAAACCAGGCCCATTAATAAAACCAACAACAATAAAAACAAAATGTAAATTCCTAACATACACCTACAAAATTGGTCATGGCAATCGATCATCCTTATCCAATAACATTTAATTCAAAATTAATTTATTGGATAACATGCAGTGGCAATTCAAATTTAAACAAGATAAAATCATATTTTATATATAAAATCTCATTTCACATATAAAATCATATTTTATCTCTATATCAAATAAAATCATATTTTATCTATAAAATCCAATTTTACAAATAAAATCATATTTTACTTAATATATCATAAGATCATATCTTATCATCAATTGTACCAAAAATAATTGATTTCAAAATTCAATTTAAGGATAAAATATTAAAATTTTCCAAAAATTCAAATTTATCCAAAAATCAATTTTAAAATTTACGGACTCGAACAATTCGATCCGAAATCTCGTGAACCAATCAAGAACAATTTTTGACCGGACCAAAAATAAAATTTCAACACATTAAAATTAATTTTTTAAATAAAAATAAAATTTTTTCCCGCGGGCCGCCCGGGACACTCCCGGGCCGGCCCGCACCCGGGGCGCGGGCCGGGGGCAGCCCGGCTGCCCCCTTAGGGCAGCACTCTCGCTGCCCTAGCGGCGCCTGGCGCCGCCCCTGGGCGGCGCTGTGCGCCGCCCTGGGAAGCGCCGAGCGCTGCCCTGCGCAGCGCCCAGCGCTGCGCTGGGCAGCGCACAGCGCTGCCCTGGGCGGCGCCGTGCGCCGCCCGGGGCAGCAACAATTGCTGCCCCACCGGGCAGCGATCCAATCGCTGCCTGGGTTTTGCCCCGAAAAAAAAATTTTTTATTTAAAAATATTTATTTTGTTTTCCAAAAACCGAGATTCAAAAATTTTGTACAATCGATTAATTTAATCGTTTGATCTGAGCAACCTGGCTCTGATACCACTGTTGGAAAACAGGGCTCTCAGCTCAATCACGATTGATACCCGGTGTAGCGGAAGTTTAAAAATTTTATCATGGAACAATTCCATGGTGTGGGTATCAACCATTCAACGACTAAATTATTGTGTGTGTAAAATTCAAATAACAATTAATTAAATATTACCTTCAATCTCGAAGCGAGATTAATGGACACCACACAGATTTCTCTGCGCTTCTTGTATCTCCCAGGAACTGATGAACTCCTTCAATCAGGTCCACGAATGGGGTTTAAATCCCTCTGATAGATTGCACTAGAAAATCTATCAGAAGTTTTCTGCGAAGAGATTAAACGAATCTGATTCGTTATTCCTGACTGCAATTAAAAAATCACAGACCGGAATTTCTCGGGCAGAGGGGGAGGGTTCGGCCGATTTCTTTTGAGAGGAGGCTAGGGTTTCGAAAATCCTGTCTCAAAATTATGACCTGTTGTGTCTAATTTCTGTACTGCAATAACTTATTTATAATGCAGGCCACTAACACCTTAGGGCCCATTAATCATAAGTTAGGGCCCGACAAGCAAAGCCCGCACGTTCAGAAATTAATATAAAATTCATCGTGACTCCGATTGATGAACCGATTTCACCAATGTGCACAGAAACCATTTCTGCACATTTTAAAGTCAAAATAAATTTTCCTGAATCCGAATTCAGTGGTTTCCAAAAATGTCCATCCCTATGTCATTTTATGAAATCCTACTCCCTTACTCTTATTTAAGAAGTCCAACTCCTTAGTTCATTAAATTTAACTCTTTAAATTTAACTATCTCAACGGGGATTAAAACTCCATTACACTGTGTGACCCTCAATGGTTCAGGGATACAGCTAGCATGGTAAAGCGCCTAGCAACATCGCCCCATGATTCCCTAGGTATCACTGATAGTGCCTACAAGAACCAGTAGATTTTGGTTAGCGTACAGTACGGTCCCTTCATCCATATATCCCGATCAAATCAACAACCATTGGTATATCGAGAGTCGCTCAAGATTCGATAACTATGCAATACATCTTGAAGATCAAATTAGTGACATCGCATGTGCTACTAAGAAACCATTTCTTAAATCACATCAAGTACTCTGGCCAGAGATTTGTCACACTAATATCTCCTCAGATCGCATAGGATATCCACACTCGCAAGTATGTGGTGAATCCTTGACAACAATGCATCGACTCCTATATGTGTTGTAACTGTACCCAATCTCGACACCTGATGACCCCCTCAGAGTCGGTAAACGAGTCAAAGCACAGTACTAGCATATAGAGTCTCCATGATGTTTCAAGTCGTAAGGACTAATGGTGTACAACCAAAACCGCGGACTTCATCCACTCGATAAGTGATAATCACTTGGAAAGTCCGGATAGGGTAGTTCGATTATTCATCCTATGAATATCCATTTGCATGCTTCGAACATCTCCATGTTCCCTACCAATGAAACGTGGTACTCCGCATCGCAAATACTAGTCTCAAACTCGAGCGATCCTTATCCTTATTATCGGACGGCTCAATCGACTAGGAACGGTTTTAGAATATACAGTGACTATAAGATGTATTTCATGATAGACATCCCCATGTTCTACCACATCTTACATACACTATGGTATATTCAAGGTCTTTATCAAAACAACAATAGTATATCACAATATAACAATATGAAGTAATATAAAGTCATTGCCATTAATAAAAGTGTAAATAATATTAAACAAAAGATTGTTTATACAAAGAGTCATCAAAGCCCATAGCCACACAGTTGGCTCACTGGGCACCCACTCTTACAACCCGATTGACAAGCTAGCAATGCTAACATGCATCGTAGACCATTGCAGTTCCTGCTAAGAGGGAATGTTTTTTTTAGGGTTTCACATTTTTGGAGAGTGATGTGGTTTCGGCTTAAGGGAAAGTTATTGTCGAGATTCATTGGACCATTCGAGATTCTTGAGAAAGTTGGAGATGTGGCCTATCATTTAGCCTTTCCACCTTATATTTCTGGAATTCATGATGTGTTCCACGTGTCCTTGATGAGGCAGTATGTTGTGGATGAGTCGCGTCTGTTGCATCCAAAAGAAGTTCAGTTAGAGCAGGATCTATCGTAGGTGGAGAGAACTCTCAGGATCCTTGACAGGAAGGAGAACGTACTTTGTAATAAGCGCAAACCATTAGTTATGGTTCATTGGCAGCGCAGATGTACTGAGGAAGGTGTGACTTAGGAGCTAGAGAGCCGGATGCGTGCAGAGCATGCAGAGTTGTTTTGAGACTTGTATTTTCTTTTGAATAGTGTTGTAACCTTTGAGAATCAGATGTAATAAAGAACTCATTTATGGTTTGTCTAATTTTTCCCTCAAGCTTGAATTTTAAGGACGAAATTTCTTAAGTGGGGGAGAATGTAGTGACCTGTACCGAAAATAGAAATTAACTTGGTAGTCATGATTAAATTTGGGTAAAAATAGATTAAGGGATTTCCAAATGGTTCTATAGAATTAAGAAATGGATCTAGAATGATATAAAATAGCCCGAATGGTCATGAGTTAAGGAACAGGGATCCACAGTCCGGAGAGTCTGAATAGATTTGAGTTCAGAAGCTATGTGTTCGAAAGCAGATGGGATCGGAAGCTCCGATCATAGTCTAAAGCTTCGATAGTTCCAGCTAGGTGTCGAAGAGTGAGGTCAGCATGATGACATCATTGGTGGAGATCGGAAGCTCTGAAGAGGGGATCGAAAGCTCCGATCGACTGTCAGCACCCAACTTATAGAAGGAGGACACGTGGTTGGCAGAGGGAGATCGAAAGCAGGGGATCGTACGTTCCGATCTGATCGGAAGCTCCGATTGTACGATCGGAGGTTCCGATCGCTGTCTATTTATAGGGGTGCCGAGGCTCACTTTCCATTCGCCCATTCACCTCTTCTCTCTCTATTCTTGTCCTTTATAGTCGATTTTATGGCTTTCTTGGCATCCTACTGGAATTTTGGGAGTGACAAAGCGCTACGGGGATAGTAGCGGAGCTGTGCCTAAGTTTTGAGGCAGTCGTCATCAGCGGGCTGACAACGGACGCATGTATAACTTCGGGTCCCTAATAACTTTAGGGAGTATCTAATAGTGTAGTTAAGGATTTTAGAGCACTATAAGTTATATAACGACTATATGATTATAGGCTTGGACTAGAGAGCAGAACTTTCTAGGTTGCTCTTATTGCTGAGATTGAGGTACGTAAGTACTGGCCGAAATACCCGACATGATATATACACTTATATGTTGCATTGTATGTGCCATGTTTTACTGTATTACTATTTTAGCACATGCATGATTACTCTAGACCACATCCCGTTAGAGGTGGGTCATGTGAGGAGAGGCTTAGCCCTGTATTGTTTTTTCTATCATCGGGAGATGCTACAATGGCGGACACTGACACTATATTGATAGGTCAATTATGTGGATGTACCTCCCGGAGTCGCCCTCCAAGCGATACTTCATATTCGATTGGAGCCCCTAAACAATGATATGAATCTAGAAAGCGCTCGAAGATTCATATTATTCCAAGATTTGCTCCGTAATTTGGCGTCAAGAATTGAAGGATTCGGGATCCATGGAAATTTAGTTGGAGATCATGGATATAATTTTGGAGACTATTATGATATTTTCCAAGACCAAAAGAATCAAGAAAGTGAAGAAAATATTGTAGAAAAGTAAAAAAAACAACGCGCGCCCGCGCTGCCGAGTAAAGATTTTACAAAATATTGCGAACGTGAAGCGCGCCGGCGCCTGAGAGTCGCGCGCCCGCGCTGCACCTACGCAAGGGTTGTGTTGTGAAAAATGCTCGCAAGCGTACGGATGTCAAGTTTTAATAAAGGGATGAATCAAGAATCGTTCCCACAGACAGTAAAATGACAATATTCAGTACTTGTAATTAAAATAGTCCTAATTTTATTTAAAAAATTAATAATTGAGAATTTTTCAGAAAATATATAATTAACAATTTCTTAGCAAGCACGCACACAACTTTCAGAAATAATCAATCAGAGAAAAATGGTCTAGAGGTATAGATTTCACTTGGTTTCAAAAACAATGAATCCTAATTAATTAATCTTCATGAATTCCAGTCAATTAATAGCCAAGAACACTTAAGTTTATTATTTCCCTCTCCTGAGCAACAAATAATTTTTATCAATTACAATTCAATTTCAATATCCCTATTAAGAATGTACTTGCAGTGATCTATCACAAAACAATGTTCTTTTAAAAAACTCAATTAAAATTATATACTCTCCTGAGCTATATAAATAATTAACAGTGTAAATTCTATTGATCCTATTCAAAATCTCCTCTCCCGAGTGCCAGATTTCAAATAAATATAACAAATCAATTATTGATTAGGTAATTGAAAAGACAATCAATTTTAGAAAAAAACAATTAATCTAGAAGAAACTCAATTCAATAAAATTAAATATTTATGAAAGCGTCTACACCAGGTTCCATCTGACCTCTAGACCTTAAAAAATATTAGTTCAAAATAAAAATTTGAATAAAAAAAATCATGTTCAAAAATCTAAACATATTCAGAATTAAATAAAAGATAAAGAAAACAAATCATTCGTCGACGCCATGTCCGGACTCTCGATCTCCGTCTTTGTTCTTCAAGCAAAGCCAGAATCCTTCAGAAAATTCACACGATCAGCTCTCTGATATGTACTATATGTGTTTTGTGCGGTTCTCCTTCACAGACCGAATTAAATTCCCTTTTATATCGCGTGAAAAATCCCATCCAAAAGCCCACAGAATACTTGCCCGTAATAATTAAAATCTGAGATGGCAGCGACGGGGCGGGCACTCAGTAGAAGGTGCGGGCGCACATTTTGTTCGCAGATTTATGTTCCAAGCTTAACAAGAACAAGCGTGTTTGCTCTCTTTGTTCTCTTCTTTAGCGCTTGGTGAAGCGCAAACATTAAGCCCAATATGAAGGCCCATTTCTCTTCCTCTTCTTTTCTTTCTTTTAATTCTTTTCTCTTCTCAATTCTAATTTTTCTTCTTCTTCCACAATAAAATCTCCATAATTTCCTAAAACACAAAAACAACAAAACTCCGCATAAATCTGCTCGAAACAAACAATTAATAATTAAAATCATATATAAACTAAGTGTATAAAATGCACTTATCAAATGCCCCTAAACTTAGACTTTTGCTAGTCCCGAGCAAAACTATTAAAACAATATATTCCAAAAACTCAATTCACCAAAAATAATCAAGAAATATTATGGAGCAATGGCCTCAGCAATAATTTTAAAAATTCAAATCCAATCTCATCCAACCTACTAACACTTGAAAATTTTAATCATAACTAAATAACCGCATAAACTTACAATCTCCGCAACTCATGTTTCAAAACACCCTTATCCAAGTTCAATTCACACATTCATAGATCATGAAGACTTTTCAGGATAGCAATGATCAAATATAAGATATTAAATAAAAAACACTCACAATCGGTTAATTCAAAGAATAATAGTGTGTGCGTGTTTTAATCTAAATTCATAATCATTAAAAGTATCAATCGACAGTCCATAGGCTAAATTCTCGCAACTCTTCCCCACTAGTATATTGGGCAACTGAGACTCAGTCAATAGGACTTAATCAGCTTATAATATAAGGTCTGGCTCATGGCTACAAATAAAAAAATAATAATTCAAAAGAAGGAGTAATATATATGCTCAATCTTTTATTTTCACTCCTTTTCAATCACATTTTCACACTTCTTCACCCAATATTTCATCTTTTCTTTTTTCCACAACTTTTTCTCATTTTTTTTTTCTCTTTACTACCCTTTTCATCTCTTTTTTTTTACTAATTTTTTTCTTTTCAATGTCACCACACCATTCCATATTCAAAAATACAAACTAGGAGCATATAATATTTTAGCACTCAAATTAATCCCTTAAAGGTAGGAAATAGTGTTTAAGCTATTCACAGGTAGTTAATGTAGGACCTTCAAATAATGACGAATGGGGTATATCACACGTTTACACGCATGCCATTCGATTTTCAATAAGGCTTAAAACAAGGTACTAGGGATATAATTTATCAATGGGTAGCTTGAAAGGCTCAAAAATTTTTAGAAAAATTGCCTAAATCATACATAATCACAGTTATGCTCGTATTTCGCCTCAAAGAGTGTTTAAACTAATTCTAGACAAGTCTAAATCCACAATTAAATCATACAAATTCCAATCAATGCAGAAAAGAATAATCATCAGCAGTAAACGATGATTTTCACAATAAATTCAGATTTTTGTACCTCATTGTAGTAATATATGTGTAAGCTCAAATGGGAAACTAAGAATAAAATTTAGTCAATAAAAATCAGGCCCAAGAATTCAAACATTGCCTCAATCATCTCTATGTATGTATGTTTCAAAAATGAGATTCAAGTATTAATCACAGAGTATATAAGAAATTGTTCATCTAATTGGTTCCATTTTCTCAAAAATATTTGTCAGATAGGCAGACAGTCATGGATTTCAGTTATAGCACAAAAATGTTTTTCATCAGCCATGCATTCCATTATTTCTTGACTTCTTTTAAACTCTACTCACTTAAACAACAAATAAACTCAACAAAAATTTTATCTATAAAGCACACAATAAAACTCAACTAATCAACTGTCAACCAAACAACTAAATCAAAACACTGATCGATAATCATTGTCCCTAATGATTAAAAATAAGAAAAAGAACAAGGGACGCGTACCTTCGACACCGAGAATTAGGCGGCATCATCATCATCATTTCCATGGAAAGACGGTGCAGCATCAGCAGCATCATCAGTCGACCACTGTGGAGGAGGTGGATAAGGCACAACTGTTGGAGGATAATTTTGGGCGAGAGCGGCAGTGAACTCATGCATGTATGTCATATGTGCTCGCATCATCTTCCACTGCTTCTTCATCTGAGCAAGCACGACCTTAGAATCATCAAGAGCAAAGTACTCAGCGGCCGGATGCGACGGTAATGACATAGGGGCTGCCAACTGAGGAGGTGCTGGCTCAGAGTGTGGTGATGGCTCAGAGGTCTGCGGTGGTTCAGCTGACTATTCAGAAGTACTGGCCGCCTTCTTCTTCTTATCTCGTTTCAATGCACCGGTAATTTTTATAAGACCCCGTATCTCAAGAAGCTGCTCGGTATCATCCCATACAACACCGGCTCTCTGGCAAAGTTCTCTAATCAAAGATGAATTGGGTAGACTGATAGTCGAGGGTCCCCTAACATCAGCAATGATAGAATCCTGAATCACCCACCCAGCATCAACAGATTTTCCCGTCACAATGCAGTACACAATAATAGCCTTAGCCTTCGTCACATTTGATGTATGCCCAGATGGCAACATCCTGGTAGCTACAAACTCATGCTAGTTATTTGCTTCTCTTTTAAGATAGATACATGGAAAAGTAACAGGTTCTGTCTTTGCATTTTTCTTCCATTCCGCCCCATCATGACACAAAGTTTGAATTACAAGATCATCGGGAAATAGACCCTTTTTGAATACCTGATACTCGTCATCTTCAATGTTTGGCATTCCATAGAGAGTATTTATTGTGCTCCTGTCAAACACCACCAATTTTCCTCTAACTCTAACCTTGAAATTCACATCTTTGATCATTAGATTGACGTAAAACTCACAAACCAAAGATATAACGGCCTCTGACGGACTCTTAACAAATGTTTCCCAACCTCTTCTCCTCGCTTCAATTAATTTCGGAGAATCATACTCTTTCTGGCTCATTCCTCTTTCTTTTTGCATTCCCTTCTCCGTCAACTCAACACAATAGGGCTCGCCGTGGCATTCCAAAAATGATGTCGATCATATGGAGCAGTGGAGGATGAAGAAAGTGCTCCCTTACCTTTAGTTTTCAGCGGCATTATAACTCAACAAATCAACGCACTCAATCAAATGATCACAATTTCAACTACACAACACAACCACGTTCAAGCACAAAGATATCCCAGACAATTCATCGAACACTTGGCGTGCACCACTTCAATGATACCCAAATACACATGCATTAGCCGTTCTCAACAGCACCAAAATCTCAAAAATCAACTTCTCAAGTCATAAATAGAACACTACTTGAATTGAGGATAAAAGAATTTGAGCTTTTTACCGTTCTCAAGAATATTCAAGAACCCTCCGAAATCCCTCTGTTGGAGCGAACCAGATCCGGCAGAAAATCTAATTACGAAGCTCGGCGTTGTGACTAAGAACAAAATCCCAACTCCCAGAGATAATTTGGTTGAATGTAGAAGTGATTCACAGTGGTAAGAACTTAGGCGGATTTAATCGTGAGCGTGCGAGAGTGGCTGGCACAAAAAAACCAAATGCCTTGTTTTAATCTCTAGAGTTAATATAGCATGTGAGATGCGTGTTTGCGCGAGGAGATACGCGGATGAGAATCTTGTTTGCGGCTAAGTTGCGCGGAAGAGCTGCGCGTTTGCGCTTGAAGATGCGCGGTTGGGGATCTTTGTTTGCGCTTGGTCTGCCCTAATGACATGCACGATTGCACAAGTAAGCTGCGCAGTTGGGAATCCTTGTTTGCGCAATATCTTGCGCTGAAGAGGAGCACGTTTGCGCAAGGAGTATGCGCACTTGAGTCTTGTTAGCGCTTGAGATGCGCTGTTGATGTATATATTAGTGCATCGTAGAGTATGCGCGGACGCTCGAGAGGAGTGGCGCGGGCGCACCTTTTGCTCGCACTACAATGTCAATTTCCTTCAGGAGCAGAGCGGACGCGCGCAAAGAGAGGGCGGGCGCGCCTTACTCTCGAATTTGATATTTTTATACCTGAAAAAATGAAAAATTGAAAAATAATTATGCTTCAAAAATTTATAATAAAATGCTAAAAAATAAATAAATAATAAAAATTAAATAAAATGAAACTAAAAGTAAATAAAATAAAATAAAAAGCTTGGGTTGCCTCCCAAGTAGCACATGGTTTAGAGTCGTCAGCCCGACTTTCTCTGATCTTAGGTCTTTCCCTTCTCTTTCACACGCCAAATAAATTTCACGAACCTCCTTTTAAATTTCGCTCTCTTTTTCGTGGCCTTCTTCGTTGATGAATTTGTCTCTTTCTTCTTTGATAAAAACCGTAAGATCTGCTCTTTGACAACCTTCCAACTTCATAACCGGCTCAATTAAGCATTATCCTTTGATGGGTGGATTAAGTGTCTTCATGAATATGTTGAAAATCACTCTCTTGCCTTCCACACCCACCGACAATTCACCTTTCTTTACCTCAATCTTGTTATCCGCAGTGGCCAGGAATGGTCTCCCCAATATCAGTGGCATATTTGTATCCTCCTCCATATCTAGCACAAAAAAATCCGCAGGAAAAATAAATTTATCTATTTTTACCAAAACATCTTCGATGATTCCAAGCGGATATGTAATAGATCTATCAGCCAGCTGTAATGCGATCATTGTGGGCTTTACCTCACCAATTCCTAAGCTCCTGAAAAAAGACAAAGGCATTAGATTAATGCTAGCTCCTAAATCACAAAGTGCATTATTAAAATAAGAAGAACCAATCATGCAAGGAATAGTAAAACTCCCTGGATCCTTAAGCTTTTGTGGCATCTTCTTTTGTAGCACCGTACTGCACTCTGCCGTTAGATTCACCACCTCGTTCTCTAGAAACTTCCTTTTCTTGGACATCACCTCCTTGACGAACTTTGTATAATTCGGCATTTGCTCCAAAGCATCAGCAAAGGGGATGTTGATATGAATTTTCTTGAAAATCTCCAAGAATTTGGAGAACTGTTCATCCAATGCTTTCTTCTTTAATCTTTGCGGTTAGGGGAGTTGAGGCTTGTATATCGGTTTCTCTTCAAGTTCAGGTTCAATTTCTTTCTCCTCGACTTCCTTCTATTCAACTACAGCTTTTTCAGTCCATTCAGATGGCTGGCTTTCTTCTCTATCCACTTGATTCCCACTTCTCAACGTGATAGCATTACACTGCTCCTTGGGATTTACCTCTGTATTGCTAGGGAACTGTCTGCGGTTGTTGTCTTTCAGTGCGTTCGCCAACTGTCCTATGCTAGTCTCCATGGATTGAAGCACAACACCTATGCTAGTCACATGTGTCTCTAAGTTGTCTAGGAGAGTCTTAGTCCTCACCATCCTCTTACCAGATTCCTGCACAAATGTACTGGTAGCGCTTAATCGTGTCACGCCCAAATTATCCGACTCAATCAGATAAACAAATAATGCAGTAGTGTGAGTAGGGATCGTTCCCACGAGCAAAGGTAAATTTAATGTGTTCTAAATAAATAAAAGGGGGTTTTGAAGTTTGAGATTAACTACTGAAAATTTTAAACAATTAAAATTCACTAACATGCAAGATTGAATAATAAACTTGGAGAAATCAATAAGAGACGAGACTTGGTATCGGTCGACTACACCCTTGATATTCATTCATTCAATCATCGATTCCCTAAAAATAATTAGTCCTATTAAATATTCGTCACTGAAAACTAAATTCCTGTTTCACCGTAATTTTAGTTAATTAGAAAACAACATTCTAAATTAACCTTTACCAATGAATTAACCTGATAATAGCAATCTAGAATTAAATCCACGGTAGCATTCAAACTAGTAAAACTGACGAACCTAGACAATACAAACACCAGCGGTTGTATTTAGCCTAGTCAATAATTAATCCTACGATTTAATAAACTCAACAGCATAAAATATCAAACGTAGTTGCTTCGCAAATTAGATTGTTCAAACAATTACGGATTTGAATTCTTATTTAGCTATCGTTCGCAATGCAAAACTCTAAGATTGTCAATCCTAAAATCTCGCATACAAACATGAAATCAAACAGATCAAAGATTGATACTTAATAAAGATTAAACACTACGAATCGAATCTCATGAATAAAATATATCAAGGTTTCGTCTCCCTCAACCAAGTATTAAAAGGTTTAGCTACAATGATTCATCACCAAATCAATAAAAATTCAAAGAAAAGAAGAAAACTAGAGAAGAAATTGAGGAACAAAACCTAGCCTCCAAGAGAGAGTCTCGAAATCTCATAATAATCCTTAAAAACGGAATTAAGAGTCTAATAAAACCTAGAGTCCAAAATAAAAAAATTTCCAAAATTAAAAAATCATCTCCGAACAGGCCCGCGCGCTCGATCGCATGGAGTACGCCCGATCGATCGCGTGAAAATATGCGTTTCTCTGTTTTCAACTTCTCGGCCTGCGCTCGATCCTGCTGAGTACGTGCGATCGAGCGCATGGAAATATGCAAAATTCTTCCTTCATAATCCGGATACCTCGCTCGATCCTATTGAGTTCGGGGGATCGATCGCATGGAAAAAACCAATATTCTACCTTCGTTTTCTTCATCTTGAAATCTCCTACACATTAAACCCGGGAGTATGTTATGAATATAAATGCATGCAAAAGACAAAACTAAGATAAAACATGAACAAACACAATTAAATGCATGCAAACTACCAACAAAATAACAACAAAATATGCAAACAAACCACGACTATCAAATACCCCCACACTTAATCTTTGCTCGCCTTCGAGCAAGTCATGCAAAAACAAAATGAAACAGGACAAACACATAAGCAAGTACGATTATGCATAAAATTTAGCCTCAGAGAAAACCACTTTCATCCAAAAAAAAGTTCATAGCTACTCTCAATCATCAATGATACACCTCAGTCGAATGCGAACGTGTGTGTGTGTCATGTTACCCCAGTTACATGCAACTTCAAAAGAACAAAGTTTCAAGACTGTTCGCCGACCTAAAAACAATTCAGTGCAAGTCTCACAATCAAGAACTCTACTCCCAACAATCCATCAACAAAACACAACTCTCTCAAGTTAACTAAGCACTAATTTGCGATTTCTTTTGCATTCCCAATAATTACCCGCATACTTAGCTATGAAATAGTGAATAGGATTTCAAACACATTTCAAGCCCGGATGGAACTGATGCCTTACTAATTTATTTTTTTCAAGGCTAAACCCCATTTTATTTTTTCCGCAGACTTAGCCACAAACAAGATGAGTAGGATTTCAAACATCTTGCTTGCAACCCGGATGGAGTTGATTACTTCATAAACATGCTATAAAAGCTGATTTTTTTCTTTTCTACTTCTAAAAAAAATACCCAAGAGAGTAAATGCTAAATTAACAGGATCATCAAGACTTAAGAACCATCAAGTTCCACAAACACCTATTGTCGTGCAATGGTCCAACAGACATCCACGATATCTAATACATCGCTACACTTCACTGGTTAAACATGCGTGCTTAAGAATATTCAACAATAAACCTATGGTTTCTCATGTCCAATCAAGAGTAAAATTTTTCAAAAATTTCATTTTTCAACTACCTCATCATGGGCTAACAAATCATCCTCAACTTATGCATTTGAACAACAAAAACGACAACACAACAATACGATGCATAACAACACAAGAAAAATGCAAAAAAAAAGAAACAAAATGCATACAATGCACCCCCCCCCCCCACACTTAACCTAAGCATTGTCCTCAATGCATTACAAGACAAAACACAAACAAACAACCAAACAATATGCTATGCGACAAATGAAAAGCAAAACTCCCTTGGTTCAATGGTCGGCGACATCTTCATATTCATGCTCGGGAGGTAGGACGGGATCGGCGCCTTGAAAGTCATAAGGCTGTGGAAATGGGATAGCCGGGGGCAATGTGGTGGGGTAAATCCCGAGCCGCTCGGAAATTCCTCGACAGATAAAGTCCAAGGCTTGAAAATTCGAGGCCACCGCTGCATTGAAAGCATTATGATATTGGGCTTGATTGGCCAATGCTCGAACCGTGACAGTAGTGGTTCGGCGTGGAAGCGGTGGAGGGCGTAGTGGGTCGGGCACCGGAACAAATTGATCGTCCACCATGAACTGGCTCCTTTGATATTCTCATTTGGCATCGACAATCGCCCCGTCAATAGGATGCATGGGTTGTAACCATTCTTCATCGGGTCGATGTGGCACCCTAGCGTGCAAGCACAGTTTCATGATAATCATCGGAAAGTAGAGACCCGCCGTCCTCGTATTGATGGAATTCCTCATCTGACTGTGTATCACACTCCCCGCATTCACTGGTAATTGAAGATCAAGAGCGTAGAGTAGGACGGCCCTCTCAACATGGACCTCGCTCGTGTGGGTAATGGGCATGAGGCGGCGGGCTACAAAGATGTACCAAGTTGCCGGATCCATCAGCAGATATTTCTCTTTAAAGCACTTGAATGCAACCGGATCCCTCCAATCAGCCCCGACCATGCATATTTGCTGAATGACTTCGTCCAAATCCGGGTCGGAAGCTATGCTCTAGTAAAGACTGTCATTGACGTCGGGCGTCTCCAAAAGGCTATTCAAATATTGTGGTGCATATGAAACTAGAATACCCCGGACGAAGGACTTATCATCCATGCGCGATGCTGCATTGGCATAGAATTCCCTCACAATAGGGACAATAGCCGGGGATGGCTGTCGAGAAAATGGCCCCCACCCTCGGTTGACAACTTGGTTAGACACATCTCTTTCGTTGTCCATCAAAGCAAAACCCCTCTCAGTAATAGGGGAGCAATGGGCTTTAGCATGATCGTATCGATCCCGAGCCGCTTGGTTGACGAATTGGCCGGCTGGGTGGATTGGGTCCTGGGTATTCCTAGCTCTTTGGCGAGACGATTCTCCGCGCTCTCGGGTGCGTTTCAGGTCCATAAATGTGTGAGATGAGCAAGAAATTTGACCGGGGCAATATATCGAACACGTGGCGTGCATTAAGAATTCCGGTGTTTCTTGGCAAAATCGGGCACTGGAGAAGTGGAGAAGAGAAATAGGATGGTGAGTGCAATCCGTGTGGTGAGACCTGCAATTTGTCAAGATAAATTGTTGAAGATTTGAAAAATTCAAATTTGGGGATTTAGGGTTCTAAAGTAACCGAGAGAGAGGGAAAGAGAAAGTGAAGGGAAAAGGGGAGGAAAGAAATAAATTAAAAAAAAAACGGGCTCAGGGGAGCGCGCTCGATCGCGTGAGTACACAGGATCGAGCGCGCCATTTAAATTCCGGACAAAAACAAGGGCTGGAATCGCGCGCTCGATCGTGTGAATACGCAGGATCGAGCGTTCCCTTTAAAATTCTAGGGCAGAAACTTGGAGAAAAATGTGCGCTCGATCGCGTGAATACGCAGGATCGAGCGCACAAAGCTAAAAAAAAAATTATTTTTTTTAAATTTTCCAAAATTTAACGAAAAACAAACAAAAACAATAAAAAGCAACACTAAAACAAAGCAATAAATGTAAGTAAAAGCAAAAGAGAAAGAAACACTGGGTTGCCTCCCAATCAGCGCTAAATTTACAGTCAGTCTATAGCTCGACTTCATGCCGCGAATTTAGTCGATATTTGGTGGAGCATCAAGAGTGATGTCATGCTTGCCCTCTCCGTCGTTCACTTGGATTCCTTCATGGTAGTGCTTCAGCCGGTGGCCATTTACCTTGAATGTTTTGGATGTGTCCAAACTTTGAATTTCAACTGCACCATGAGAAAAAACATTAATTACAACAAACGGTCCATTCCAACGCAACGTAACTTACCTGGAAACAACCGATGTCGGGAATGATAGAGCAAAACTTTTTTGACCAACTTTGAAGTTCCTTCTAGAGATCATCTTGTCGTGGAAGGCCTTTGTCTTGTCCTTGTAGATCTTAGTGCTGGCATATGCGTCATTGCGAATCTCTTCCAACTCTTGCAACTGCAGCTTCCGGTGCTCGCCGCTCTCATCCATCTGCATGTTAAAATGTTTGATAGCCCAATAGGCTCTATGCTCCAATTCCACTGGCAGATGGCATGGTTTCCCAAAAATCAACCGATATGGAGACATTCCAATCGGTGTCTTGAATGCGGTTCTATATGCCCACAAGGCATCATCCAAACGTAGGCTCCAATCCTCTCTAGTAGGATTCACGGTCTTTTCTAGGATAGATTTGATCTCTCTGTTTGATACCTCAGCTTGACCATTGGATTGTGGATGATATGCAGTGGAGATCCTGTGCGTGACATGGTAATTTTTAAGCAAACTCGCCACAGTTCGGTTGCAGAAGTGTGTACCTCTATCACTGATGAGGGCTCTCGGAATTCCAAACGTAGAGAAAATGTTATGCTTGATAAACTCTGCAACAACTTGAGAATCGTCAGTATGGGTAGCCTTTGCTTCCACCCACTTCGAGACATAATCCACAAAAAGTAATTTATAAACATAACCATATGAACTCGGAAAGGGTCCCATGAAGTCGATGCCCCACACATCAAAGATCTCACAAACTAGAATAGGTTGTTGGGGCATCTCCTTTCGTTGGGAGATGTTACCTGTCTTTTGGCATTGAGCGCACGACTTTCAAAATAGGTAAGCGTCTCAAAATAAGGAAGGCTAGAAAAATCCATTGTCCAACACCTTCCTTGATGTCCTTTTTGCTCCAAAGTGGCCACCACATGCATAAGAATGACAAAACGTGTGGATAGGGATTACCTCGCTCGCGGGGACACATCGACGTATAACTTGATCAGCGCAGTGTTTCCACAAGTATGGATCATCCAACACATAATACTTCGCATCGCTTCTCACTTTGTCTTTTTGCTCCCTTGAAAATTCAGAAGGAAACCCATTAGTAACTAAATAATTCACAATATTTGCGTACCAGGGTAATTCGGCGCTCGCTGAAAACAACTGTTCATCAGGAAATTCTTCTCGCAATTTCAGCTCCTCATCAACATGAACTAGGCGACTTAAGTGGTCAGCAACTTGATTCTCGGTCCCTCTTTTGTCCTTGATTTCCACATCAAATTTGCTCAAAAGTAATATCCATCGGATCAGCCTTGGTTTTGCCTCCTTCTTCGCCATAAGAAAACGAAGAGCTGCATGATCTGAGTAAACAATAACTTTAGCACCAAGTAAATAAGAGCGAAATTTTTCTAATGCAAAAAACAACAGCTAAAAGCTCCTTTTTTGTGGTGGAGTAGTTCCGTTGGGCATCGTTCAGGATACGCGAAGCGTAATAAATAGCATGCGATGCTTTCCCAAATTTTTGGCCTAAAACCGTGCCAACGGCATAGTCACTGGCGTCACACATAATCTCGAATGGCTTGCTCCAATCCGGCGGCTGGATTATTGGTACAGATGTCAAAGAGTTCTTCAATTTGTCAAATGATGATTTGTAAGACTCATTAAACTCTAATGACACATCATTTTGTAAAAGCTTGCACATGGGGGATGCGATCTTGGCGAAATCTTGAATGTTTCTCCTGTAGAAACCTGCATGGCCAAGAAAAGAATGCACTTCCCGCACACATGTGGGGTAAGGGAGAGAGTGAATGACATCAATTTTAGCCCTATCTACCTCTATGCCCTTAGACGAAACCACATGACCCAAAACCACACCTTGCCCAACCATAAAATGACATTTTTCAGAATTTAAAACCAAGTTGGTCTCGACACACCTCTTAAGGAAAAATGCAAGGTTAGATAGGCAGTTTTCAAAGGACTCACCATAGATAGTGAAGTCATCCATAAAAACTTCTAAGATATGCTCAATAAAGTCCGAAAAAATACTAACCACACACCGTTGAAAAGTGGCCGGTGCATTGCAAAGTCCAAAGGGCATCCGTCGATACGCAAAGGTTCCAAACGGGCATGTGAACGTCGTCTTTTCCTGATCCTCCGGTGCGATAGCAATCTAAAAATAACCAGAATATCCATCAAGAAAACAATAGTAAGGATGACACGCTAACCTTTCAATCATTTGATCAATAAAGGGTAAAGGAAAGTGGTCCTTTTGGGTTCCGGCATTCAGCTTCCTGTAGTCAATACAAACCCTCCACCCATTTTGAATACGGGTGGGAACCATCTCGTCATCCTTGTTTTTTACCACAGTAATTCCGGTTTTCTTGGGTACCACTTGGACAGGACTGACCCACTGACTGTCAGAGATCGGGTAGATGACCCCAACTTCAAGCAGCTTTAGAATTTCCGCCTTTACCACCTCCATCATTGGTGGATTTAACTTTCTTTGCGGTTGACGTGAGGGATTTGCTCCTTCCTCCGTCAATATTCGGAGCATGCATGTGGAAGGGCTAATTCCCTTGATGTCTGCTATAGTCCATCCAATAGCAGTTTTGTGCTCTTTCAATACTTTGACTAACTGCTCCTCTTGATCGACTTCCAAACTGTTGGAGATGATAACCAGTAGTGTTTCTCCTTCACCAAGGAAAACATACTTCAAATGGTTTGGAAGCGTCTTTAATTCGACCACTGGTGCCTGCAAAACACATGGAAGATGACTAGTATTTGAGATTGGCAAGGATAAGTAAGAGGCATTACCTGACTGAGGTAGCTCAGGCGAACTATTTAGAAGTTTCTCAATCTCTTCCACTTCATGACTGCATCGAATCCCATCTTCCGTCTGCATAGTGGGTGCTGTAATAACCACCTCTAGCTCATCTTTCCCTGCATGCTCACAATAATCTTGGGCCAAGAAGTCCACAATATCAACAGAAAATACACAATCATCACTATCAGGAAATTTCATGGCATCATAAATATTAAATTTCACAACCTCGCCATCGAATTCCATAGTAAGTGTGCCACTGTGAACATCAATTTTTGTCATGGAAGTTTTCAAAAACGGTTTGACTAACAAAATAGGACTATTATGATCACCGTTTTCCATGCCTAGCACATAAAAATCTGCAGGAAACACCAATTCATTGACTTGCACTAGCATATCTTCTACTATTCCCCTAGGGCATGCATTAGACCTATCAGCTAGTTGAATAACAATTCCAGTTTTGTTCAATGGGCCAAGTTTCAAGGATGCATAGATAGAATAAGGCATAACATTGATTGATGCTCCTAGATATAACATGGCCTTCTCAAGTCTAACATTCCCTATGGTGCATGGGATAGAAAACTTACCTGGATCCTTGCATTTTGCGGGCAATTTTCTTTGGATCACGGCAGATTCTCACCAAGTTCCACTTTTTGACAACCCTTCAATGTCTGTTCCCTCTTGGCTGTGCACAAATCTTTCAAGAACTTCGCGTATCGAGGCACCTGCTTAATAGCATCTAACAGCGGAATATTCACCTCACATCTATGAACAGTCTCATAAAGATCCTTTATCCCTTCATCTTTTCTAGACACTTTTAGTGCCAAGGGAAAAGGGGCAACAGGCTTATATTCAGAAAGTGGAGGAAACTTACCTCTTGGCGCTTCCTCCTTGGATGCTTCTCCATCAGTCGATTTTGGCTCTTCTTGTGGTTTCTCCTTGGGTGAAGCCTCCACTTCTCTTTCCTTGATCTTCAACTCCTTCACATTCCTTGGAGTGATTGCACTTGCGTTTTCTCTTGGGTTTGGAATTTTTTGAGATGGTAAAGCATTGGAATGCTGTGCTTCTAGCTTGTTAATGGCGGTGGTGAGCTGTCCCATCTGGGTGTTCAAGTTTTGGATACTTGCTCTTGTTTCCTGTTGAAAGGCTACAGTGTTAGTTTCTAGATACTTAAAAATATTTTCAAGGAACTCACCCACGCTTGGAATCTGAGGACGCTGTTGTTCTTGTTGAGGATACGGCGGCCTATAATTTTGATTATGTGGTGGTGCTTGAGGCCCCGATTGATTTGCTTGAGGATTCCCATATCTTAGATTTGGATGATCCTTCCAACCAGGATTGTATGTGTTAGAGTATGGATCATATTTCCACTGGGGTGGTCCAGGAAATCCTCCAGTAGCATTGACTTGTTCAACTGATTCTTCTTGAAGTGTGGGACACGTATCAGTAGCATGTCCCATTGTAGCACAAATCCCACATGCCTTTGCAGTCTGTCCATTCCCTACAGCCATCTGACTCACAAGAGTTGTCAATTCAATTAATTGATGTTCAAGGGAAGAGACATTTACCTCGTTGTTCTTCCTTGGTGGATGCTCATTCCTGATGGTGCCAAATTATTAAGAATTGGCAGCCATGTTCTCTATTAAATTTCTTGCATGTACCGGAGTTTTGTCCACAAAAACTCCTCCACTGGCTGCGTCTAGCATACTCCTGTCATAAGGTAACAAACCTTCATACCAAAATTGGATCAATTGATTTTCACTTATCTGATGTTGCGGACAGCTAGCACAAAGCTTCTTGAACCGCTTCCAGTATTCATGCAGTGATTCTCCGGAGTATTGCTTGATCCCATAGATTTCCTTCCGGATGTTCGCAGCTCTAGAAGCTGGAAAGTATTTCTCCAGGAAGGTTCTTTTCATCTCCGTCCAAGTTGTGATGGAGCCAGAGGGCAAGTAGTATAGCCAATCCTTAGCAGCACTCTTCAAAGTTAAAGGAAAAGCTCTCAGATGAATTTGCTCCTCTGTCACCCCATGGGGTTTCATACTCGTGCAGACCACGTGAAACTCCATCAAGTGTTTATTTGGATCCTCACCTGCAAGACCATTAAAGGAAGGTAGTAAGTGAATTAATCCAAATTTAAGCTCAAAAGTAGCATTATTTTCTAATGTAGTAAAAGTTATGCATAAAGGTTGTTGATTGGGATCAGGAGTGCCCAATTGTCTAAGACTCAGGTTAGCATTAGCAGCCATTTCTTCTTCTTCCGGAAAATCAGCTCGAGCAGCGGCTTCTTGTTGTTTCCTACGAAGTTCTCTCCTTCGCCTATGCAAAGTCCTTTCAATTTCTGGATCGTAGAGAAAGTCTTCGTCAGCAAGATCACCTGAAAGCATGAACTAGAGAGAACTAGGAACAAAGAAAAGAGAAGAGAGTGAGATTAATCAAAACAAAAACAAAAAGAAAAGGAACACAATAAATTAACACCGATCCCCGGCAACGGTGCCAAAATTTGGTAGCGCTTAATTGTGTCACGCCCAAATTACCCGACTCAATTAGATAAACAAATAATGCAGTAGTGTGAGTAGGGATCGTTCCCACGAGGAAAGGTAAATTTAATGTGTTCTAAATAAATAAAAGTAGGTTTTGAAGTTTGAGATTAACTAATGAAAATTTTAAACAATTAAAATTCACTAACATGCAAGATTGAATAATAAACTTGGAGAAATCAATAAGAGACGAGACTTGGTATCGGTCGACTACACCCTTGATATTCATTCATTCAATCATCGATTCCCTAAAAATAATTAGTCCTATTAAATATTCGTCACTGAAAACTAAATTCCTGTTTCACCGTAATTTTAGTTAATTAGAAAACAACATTCTAAATTAACCCTTACCAATGAATTAACCCGATAACAACAATCTAGAATTAAATATACGGTAGCATTCAAACTAGTAAAACTGACGAACCTAGACAACACAAACACCAGCGGTTGTATTTAGCCTAGTCAATAATTGATCCTACGATTTAATAAACTCAACAACAGAAAATATCAAATGTAGTTGCTTTGCAAATTAGATTGTTCAAACAATTACAAATTTGAATTCTAATTTAGCTATCGTTCGCAATACAAAACTCTAAGATGGTCAATCCTAAAATCTCGCATACAAACATGAAATCAAACAGATCAAAGATTGATACTTAATAAAGATTAAACACTACGAATCGAATCTCATGAATAAAATATATCAAGGTTTTGTCTCCCTCAACCAAGTATTAAAAGGTTTAGCTACAACAATTCATCACCAAATCAATAAAAATTCAAAGAAAAGAAGAAAACTAGAGAAGAAATTGAGGAACAAAACCTAGCCTCCAAGAGAGAGTCTCGAAATCTCATAATAATCCTTAAAAACGGAATTAAGAGTCTAATAAAATCTAGAGTCCAAAATAACAAAATTTCCAAAATTAAAAAATCATTCCCGAACAGGCCCGCGCGCTCGATCTCATGGAGTACGTCCGATCGATCGCGTGAAAATATGTGTTTCTCTGTTTTCAACTTCTCGGCCCGCGCTCGATCCTGCTGAGTACGTGCGATCGAGCGCATGGAAATATGCAAAATTCTTCCTTCATAATCCAGATACCTCGCTCGATCCTATTGAGTTCGGGGGATCGATCGCATGGAAAAAACCAATATTCTGTCTTCGTTTTCTTCATCTTGAAATCTCCTACACATTAAACTCGGGAGTATGTTATGAATATAAATGCATGCAAAAGACAAAACTAAGATAAAACATAAAAAAACACAATTAAATGCATGTAAACTACCAACAAAATAACAACAAAATATGCAAACAAAACACGACTATCAAGTACTAACAACATCCTCCAAAGACGGCTTACCCTCACCCTTATTTGTAATGAACCCAGGAGGATTCAACACATTTTTATTGTTAGCGTATGAAAAATTTTCATGATTACACATACTAGGGTGATAAGTTTTGGGAACAAGATTACCTTTGTATCCTCCATACCCTCTCTGATTTATGTACTGCACTTGTTCAGGATGGTGAGATTCCTCCATAGCACCCGTAACACCTACTGGTTTTGCAACACTCACTTTATTCAACGCAGCTACCTGTGGAGTCAGTGCAGATAATTGGGCAGTGATAGATGTAAGAGGATTCACTACATACACTCCAAATGGCTTCTTGACTCCCATATGCTCAGATGGCTATTGAAAACTATTTGATTGTCATCTGTTCCAGCATATCATAGGCCTGTACAGGGTCCTTTTCAAAAATAGTACCTCCAGCCGCAGAATCCACATTCATCCTTGTAGGCGCATTCAGCCCATTGCAGAACAATTCGGTTTGCTCCCAATCTGCAAATTTATGGTTAGGACAATGTCTAAGAAATTCTTTGTACCTTTCCCATGCCTCGTATACTTGTTCCGTGTCCATCTGCCTGAAGGTGCTGATTTCAATCTTCAGTTGGATGGATTTGGCAGGAGGAAAATATTTTGCAAGAAATTTTTCTTCCATCTCCTCCCATGTAGTGATGCTTCCTAGTGGCAATTATTGGAGCCAAATTCTGGCCTGATCACTGAGAGAAAATGGAAACAAGCGTAAGCGTATAATATTCTCAGACACTCCATAAATTTTTACCGTGTCAGATATTTTCAAGAAAGTGCGTAAATGTAGGTGAGGATCAACAGTGGCGCTCCCATTAAAATGGTTCTGCTGAACCATGTTGATCAAGGCCGGCTTCAGTTCAAAATTGTTGGCATTAATGGTATCTCTAGCGATTCCAGAATAGTGAGCCTGGATCGTCGGTCGGAAGTGATCTCTAATTGGCACCAGGGGAGCTTGATTTACATTTTCTTTAGCCATTCTAGCAATTTCTTCTCTTCTAGCTCTTCTCAAAGAACGTGCAGTTCTCTCGATCTCTCGATAAAACAGTAAAGAATTTGCACTTTGATATTGTTGCATAAACTGCAATTTAAAATTAAGAAGAAATCAATTAGTACTTTAAAATAAAATAAAATAAAATATCTAAATTAAAACTTAGACTAATTGATAACAAGACTAAACAAAATAAAAAATTACTCCCCGGCAACGGCGCCAAAAACTTGTTGTGAAAAATGCTCGCAAGCGTACGAGTGTCAAGTTTTAATAAAGTGATGAATCAAGTATCGTTCCCACAAAGAGTACAATGACAATATTCAGTAATTGTAATTAAAATATTCCTAATTTTATTTAGAAAATTAATAATTGAGAATTTTGCAGAAAATAAAATAATCAATGTGTTCTTAGCAAGCACGCACACAACTTTCAGAAATAATAATCAATCGGAGAAAAATGTCTAGATTTATGGATTTCATGTGGTTTCAACAATAATTAATCCTAATTAATTAATCTCCATGAATTCAAGTCAATTAATAGCCAAGAACACTTAAGTTTATTATTTTCATCTCCCGAGCAACAAATAATTTTTATCAATTACAATTCAATTCAAATATCCCTATTAAGAATCTACTTGCAGTGATTTATCACAAAACAATGTTATTTTAAAATGCTCTATTAAAATTATATACTCTCCTGAGCTATATAAATAATTAACAGTGTAAATTCTATTGGTCCCATTCAAAATCACCTCTCCCGAGTGCCAGATTTCAAATAAATATAACAAATCAATTATTGATCAGGTAATTGAAAAAACAATCAATTCTGGAAAAAACAATTAATCTAGAAGAAACTGAATTCAATAAAATCAAAAATTCATGAAAGCGTCTACACCAGGTTCCATCTGACCTCTAGATTCTAAAAAAAAATTATTTCATTATAAAATTATGAATAAAACAAATCATGTTAAAAAATCTAAACATATTCATAATTAAATAAAAGATAAAGAAAAAAAAATCTGTCGTCGACGCCGTGTCCGGACTCTCGATCTACGTCTTCATTCTTCAAGTAATGCCAGAATCACTCAGAAAATTCACACACGATCAGCTCTCTGATATGTACTATATGTGTTTTGTGTAGCTCTCCTTCACAGACCGAATTAAATTCCCTTTATACCGCGTGAAAAAGCCCATCCAAAAATATCATAGAATACTTGCTCGTAATAATTAAAATCTGAGATGGCAGCGATTGGGCGAGCGCTTAGTGGAAGGCGCGGGCGCGCCTTTTGTTCGCAGATTTAAGTTCCAAGCTTAACAAGAACAAGTGCGTTTGCTCTCTTTCTTCTCTTCTTTAGCACTAGGTAAAGAGAAAACATTAAGCCCAATATGAAGGCCCATTTCTCTTCCTCTTCTTTTCTTTCTTTTATTCTTTTAATTCTTTTCTCTTCTCAATTCTAATTTTTCTTCTTCTTCCACAATAAAATCTCCTTAATTTCCTACAAACACAAAAACAACAAAACTCCGCATAAATCTGCTCGAAACAAACAATTAACAATTAAAATAATATATAAATTAAGAATATAAAATACACTTATCAGGTTGCGCGCCCGTGCTATTCCTGATTCGCACCCGCGCCACTGTCTTTTACACACACCGAGCATGTTTGTGTGTGTGTTTGGGAATTTCAATGTTTTGGCATTATTTTCATATTTTGAGTGTTATCCTCGTGATTATCTGTTGCTAGTTTCGTTGTAAGCTTGAGGTGGATATCCGAAACTTATTTGTTCAAAATATCGGGAGAAAATTAAAAATGTTTTTGCTATTGAATTGAGGGTATGATTTTAATATAATAGTTTTTTGATTTTCATGCATCCAAGATTCTCATCAAGCAGGCTGAGTTTTACTGGGTTTTAAGTCATTCTTGCATTATATTTATTTATATATCAATGCTTTTTTATTGAGCGTAGTCGCTCACGTCCAGTATTTAGTATTTTCTGGACACCCTATTCGATGTGGTAGGTCTCAGATTGGGCGACGCTGGAGGACCGCGGCAGGGCGAAGACTAGGATTCAGGGTTCAATTGAGTTTTCTTTAGCTTTTAGGATTTGATACACTGTTCAATTTGGTTGTATTATACAATGTTTAATTATGGGTTTTTCTATCGGTTGTATTCTGCCGACTGTATTTGGATTTAGATTCTTTACCTTCCCGCTGTTAAATTTTGATTATATATTTTAAAGTTAAATGCATGCTTAATTAGCTTCTGATTAGTAGCGAATTCGGGTTAGGTCACTACACCGCCAGAACAAAAAATTGTAGGTCTCAGCTGTAACGCCCCGTTTTTATTTTAATTGAACTTATTTGGGATAATCAATGATTTCAAAATTGAAAAGCTGACTTTTTATTGATCAGGGACTATTTTTCAATTTTTGGAAATTTCGGGGACTAAAACGCAAAGTGTGTATTTTTTATATTATTGGAGGCTTTGACTAGTCTCATTATCTTTACCCTCATCCTTTCCCACCGCCTCTCCCTCCATTGAAGCGACAAAAGCTTCCCCAAGCTTTTGTGATTTCGATTTTAGCTCGATCCGTCCGTTGGAATTCAATCTCGAGTAGATATCTGCGATCACAGCGTCGAGTGCTCCGTTTGGAAGTAAGTTTCTATTATTTCTACGAGGTTTGAATTTTTGGATGTCTTTAGAATTTATTGATATTCGGAGAGGATGTTCTTGAGGTTGCTGTGATAGTATATCTCAGATGGTTCGGAGATATAACGACGATCAGATTTGATATGATTTTTCTTATGATTTTCGAAACATAGATTTTTGATATGTGTGGGGTTTGACTTGGAAATGATGTTAGATGATTGTTATGAGTAGATTGGATTGATATTCTGCTGCCTGCGATTTCAGTTTGATTAGTTTATAGCCGTTATGCCGTTAGTTTGAGTTTCTAGATATCGTTTTTATTGATTTGATTATACCAAGTTTGATGAGGTTTTACTATCGATATTGATCATGTGACTTCTTCTGTTAGATTGATTCAAAGTCCTGGAGTTGCGAGATTGCAGCTTCGATCAGTTTGGAAGATTGAGCCGGTATAGTATCGACTTCTTACTTATCGATCGTAGAACTTGAATAGATATTGAATTGAGATTTGTTGTTTTACAGATTGAAGATTTTGAACGACAAGAAGGTATAAGATGAATTTGGAATGAAATAGGATGATTAACTCGATTCCGGATCGACTCGAGTGTCCTAGAAGAAATTGCATATTGCATGTTTAAATGTTTACTTGATTTATGATTGAAATGATAATTGAGTGCATGAGATCATATACGCATTCATATTGAGCCAATTAATTATTCATTTTGAATTGGACGATCTGGAGATTATAGTTGAGTGGCCTTGGTAGACGATTTACTACGAGCGTCGATTAACTCACTATAATGCCCTAGAGTCTAGAGGATTAAAATATATCTCGTCCACCTCGAAAGGAGAGTTTGGTGTGATTGTTGGATATTTTAACCTCGGGATCCCAAACCAAAGAAAGAAAGAAAGAAGAATTCCTTTTGATTATCTGAGTCTGATAATCTAGAAGTTTTAAAGTCATGCATATCATTTTATTCCGCAGTTGAATGAATTATTTGAGGGATATGTGGAACCTGATTATATATCATGTTTCGATATATTATGTTATGTAGTATGCTAGTCTCTTTTACTGGGAATATTATTCTCACCGGATTATCCGGCTGTTGTCTTTGTTTGTATGTGTACTTGGCAACAGGTGGGGCAGGACCGAGCAAGAGAACTCATGGATAGGTGTTGGAGAGGATAGAAGTGAGGCTCTTGGTAGTAGGAGTTGAATCTTCATTGCAAGCTTGTGATGTATTTTGGATTGTAAACTAAGAATCGAATGCATGTTTTATTAGTTAGAGGATTGTATAACTTTGGAACTATCTTGTAATGAATTATGCATGTTTAGATTAAAGTTTGAATGGTGTTGTAGTTGGAAACAAGCATGCTTTGTTCTTTTATTTTTTTTTGGGCAGAGGGTGCGCTCGATCGCACGAGTACATGGGATCGAGCGCAACCCTCCATTTTGCTGAGGCAGAGAACTTCGGAAAATTGGTGTGCTCGATCGCACGAGTTCATGCAATCGAGCGCAACACCTGATTTTCCCAGCAGAACTTGTTTTATTTCTGGTGCGCTCGATCGCACGAGTACATGCGATCGAGCGCAGCACTGTTTTTAAAAAAAATTTATTGCCTTGACTTGTGAATTTGAGTTGATGTTGAATTACTTTATATTATCGTTAGATGATTAGAACCGAGGCCTCACATTAAGTGGTATCAGAGAGTTAAGATCTTGGACTGAATTTAGAAGTGAGCGGGGTAGATTGAGTCCGCTTGCACTGGTTTCTCGCATGTGTTTGAGTTATTAACTGATTCTTTTAAATACGATGCGAGTATTTCTTATTGATTGAGCACTATTTGAATTACGTGAATATGTGATTTAAATTCTAAGCATGGAATTACTTGAGATATCAATTGATGGTTCTGGATCGAATGCGAATATTCTCGAAGTGATACTATTATTCAGATAAGGTTTTAGACCTTATGGAATTATGGGAATTGGATTATCTGTGTCCTAACCTTTGACTATCAGATTATGGGTCCTCGAAGAGTGTTGAATAGAAACCCACCGCCAGTTATTCCTGCGAATGAGAATCCTCCTAGGGTCACTCCTCCGAATGAACAGGGCAGTACGATGACCGATCAGATGGATGCCACCGCTACGCCGATGGAAACCTTACTGAAGAGGTTCCAATCTTTCCGACCCCCGATTTTGAAGGGTACGGAGAATCCAGTTGACTGCGAGAGTTGGTTGGACGACATAGACCAGCTTTTTGATTCTCTCGACTATTCTGATGATCGCAGAATCAGGTTAGTTATTCATCAATTGCGAGGAGTTGTGAAGAACTGGTGGATCTCGACAAAGAAGGCTCTTGAGAATCGAGGTACAGCTACTGACTGGAATATTTTTAAATCTGAGTTCTATAAACGGTTCTTTCCAGTTTCATACCGAAAGGGTAAAGGTGCCGAGTTCGAAAATCTGAAACAAGGGAACTTGAATATCGAGGATTATGTTGCTAAGTTTGACATCTTGTTGAGGTTTGCACCTCACATTTCCGACAACAATGAAGCTAAATCTGATCAATTTATCAATGACTTGAATCCTGATATCTTCACTTTGGTGAATACTGGAAGGCTGGTAGCGCTTGTCGTGTATGCCCAAATTACCCGACTCACTCAGGTAAATAAAAACATGCAGTAGTGTGGTAGAGATCGTTCCCACGAGGAAAGGTAAAATTCCGTGTTCTTTAAAAATACGAAAATAGTAAAAAGGGGTTTTTTGGTTTGAAATTTATCCACTAAAATTTAAAAATAATTATGAATGCAATTCTATCAATTACCAAGCACAATTAAATCACAACGGAAAATTCAATAAGAGACAAGCCTTGGTTTTGGTCAACTACACCCTTGATTTCATTCGTTCGATCATCGATTATCTAAAAATATTTAATCCTGTTGAATATTCATCATTGAAAATTAAATTCCTGTTTCACCTTAATTGTAGTTAACTAGACACAAGTGTTCTAAGATAACCCTTACCAATGAATTAACCTAATACAAGCGATTAGATTTAAACCCATGATAGCATGCAAACTAGTAAAACTGATAAATCTAGACAACCCATACACAAGCGGATGAATTTAGCCTAGTCAATTATTATCCCTACAATTCCTAATCTCACAAGTGGACGATTATTAATTGCAGTTGCTTCGCAAATCAGATAATTCAAACAATTACGGATTCAAACTCCAATTTAGCACTAGATTTTATATAAGAATTATCAGGTGATCAAGCTAATAATCAAATATACAATCAATAAATAAATCAGAATAATTATTGATACTCAACAATAATAAAGCTCTGTAAAACATAAAATCTCACGATTAAATTAATCAAGGGCTTCATCTTCCTTAACCAAGATTTAGAACTAGCCAACACAATTCATGAAGAACAAAATAAAAATAATAATAAAAGGCGAAATTCTAGAATTCTCAGAAAAAACCTAGTCTTTGCAAGAGATAAATCTTCAACTCCAACTGAAAGTCTCCGTTTTCTTTCTCCTAAACTTCATAAAAGACTTATATCTTGGCAACAAATCATCCAAAGATAAGCCTAGGAATTAAAACAAGAGTTTCCAAAACATAAAACTCTTCCAAAAATAAGTCTGCGCACGACGGCGTGGGCGCTCAATGGAATGGCGCGCGCGCGCAGCTTCTTCGCATCTTGCATTCTTCAGAGTGGCGCGGGCGCTCCACTCCCACGCATAAATTCCTTGTTTGCTACAGACCATCGCACGGACGCTCGGTATTATGGCGCGGGCGCGCCTGATGTACGCTTCTCACAATATTCAGAGCGGCGCGGGCGCGCCTTCGCTTCGTATTTTCTTCTTATCTTCATCTTTCAAGTCTTGATCTTTGATTTTTCTTTCATTCTTTCTAGCTTAAATCCATCAAATCAAATACAAGGCTCTTCTTGCCTTCATCCAACAAAAATAACATAACATCACATAATACCTACCAATCAAACACAAGATTCAAGCTAAATACTAAGCAATATAAGCGCATAAAATGCACTTATCAAATTCCCCCAAACTTGAACTTTTGTTCGTCCCGAACAAAACAAAACACCTAATAAAAATAAGTATACACAATATAAGAGAATCATCAATAATTATCGTGTATCAATAGCCTCAGCAACGAAATCACAATTTTTCAACTCCAATCACATCACATCCTCCTAACATTGGAAAATTGTTTAAGCAAGAAACATAGCTCAACCTCATAGACCTTTATACTCCGCAACTCACGTTCACAACATTCTCCCCCAAACTCAATTGAAACATCTATAGATCATGAGGACTTTCAAGGTAACTCGGAATCAACATGAAGGATATTCAATCAAAAACGCTCACAATGAAATTAGCTCAAGAAAGAATATAGTGTGTGCGTGTTTTGATCAAAATTCATATTCATCAAAAATGTCAATCGACAATCCATAAGCTAAACTCTCACAACCCCTCTCCACTAGTATATTAGGCGACTGTGACTCGGTCCATAGGTCTTATTTGGCTTATAATGTAAGGCTGGGCTTATGGCTACAAACGAAGGAACGAATTCAAAGAGTGAGTAAAATATGATATTATCCCTTAAATCCACTCCTTTTCATTCACATGGCAAACTCTTTTCATTCTTTCAACTCCATTTTTTTTTATTTTTCAACTCGCCTTTTATTCACAGTTTTTTATCTTTTTTTTTTTTTTTTTTTTTCAGATTTCTTCCTTCCACCCAATCTATTTCTTTCTTTTATTTCTCATCCCCTCCACTACTACACTTCTTTCGATTTTTTCGTTGCACTTCTCAACACACTATCCATTTATTAGCATTCAAATCAAGAGTATAAAAATCAAACATGCAATTACTCCCTAAAGGTAGGAAATAGTGTTTAAGCTGCAGGTAGTAGTTGTAGGACCTTGAAATAATGTCGAATGGGGGTTTATCACACGTTTTCACGCATGCCATTCGTTTTCAATTAGGCTCAAAAGAGATACTAGGGACACAATGTATTAAGGGTGGCTTGAAAGGCTTAATCTAATTCAGAAAAATTGCATATCTCATTCCTAAGTCACAGTATACCCGTATTGCGCCTCGAGGGATGTTCAAGCTAGTTCTAGATTAATCTCTCTCCACAATTAACTCACATGAATTCAACCAGTGCAGAAAAAGAAGAATCACCAACAGTAAACGAATGAGCACATGAGGTGCATTTGCTGAGTATTTGTCGAGGACGCTCGGTATTATGGTGCGGGCGCGCCTGATGTACGCTTCTCACAATATTCAGAGCGGCGCGGGCGCGCCATATTCATGTGCGGGCGCGCCTTTGCTTCGTATTTTCTTCTTATCTTCATCTTTCAAGTCTTGATCTTTGATTTTTCTTCCATTCTTTCTAGATTAAATCCATCAAATCAAATCCAAGGCTCTTCTTGCCTTCATCCAACAAAAACAACATAACATCACATAATACCTACCAATCAAACACAAGATTCAAGCTAAATATTAAGCAATATAAGCGCATAAAATGCACTTAACAAATCCCCCCAAACTTGAACTCTTGTTCGTTCCGAACAAAACAAAACACCTAATAAAAATAAGTATACACAATATAAGAGAATCATTAATAATTATCGTGTATCAATAGCCTCAGCAACGAAATCACAATTTTTCAACTCCAATCACATCACATCCTCCTAACATTGGAAAATTGTTTAAGCAGGAAACATAGCTCAACCTCATAGACCTTTAGACTCCGCAACTCACGTTCACAACATTCTCCCCCAAACACAATTCAAATATCTATAGATCATGAGGACTTTCAAGGTAACTCGGAATCAACATGAAGGATATTCAATCAAAAACGCTAACAATGAAATTAGCTCAAGAAGAAATATAGTGTGTGCCTGTTTTGATCAAAATCCATATTCATAAAAAAATTTCAATCGACAATCCATAAGCAAAACTCTCACAACCCCTCTCCACTAGTATATTAGGCAACTGTGACTCGGTCCATAGGTCTTATTCGGCTTATAATGTAAGGTTGGGCTTATGGCTACAAACGAAGGAACGAATTCAAAGAGGGAGTAAAATATGATCTTATCCCTTAAATCCACTCCTTTTCATTCACATGACAAACTCTTTTCATTCTTTCAACTCCATTTTTTTTCTTTTTCAACTCGCCTTTTATTCACAGTTTTCTATCTTTTTTTTTTTTTTTTTTTTTTTTTTTCAGATTTCTTCCTTCCACCCAATCTATTTCTTTCTTTTATTTCTCATCCCCTCCACTACTACACTTCTTTCGATTTTTTCGTTGCACTTCTCAACACACTATCCATTTATTAGAATTCAAATCAAGAGTATAAAAATCAAACATGCAATTACTCCCTAAAGGTAGGAAATAGTGTTTAAGCTGCAGGTAGTAGTTGTAGGACCTTGAAATAATGTCGAATGGGGGTTTATCAGCCGTTTTCACGCATGCCATTCATTTTCAATTAGGCTCAAAAGAGATACTAGGGACATAATGTATTAAGGGTGGCTTGAAAGGCTCAATCTAATTCAGAAAAATTGCCTATCTCATTCCTAAGTCTCAGTATACCCGTATTGCGCCTCGAGGGATGTTCAAGCTAGTTTTAGATTAATCTCTCTCCACAATTAACTCACATGAATTCAACCAGTGCAGAAAAAGAATAATCACCACAGTAAACGAAAGAGCACATGAGGTGCATTTGCTGAGTATTTGTCGAGGACGATCGTTATTATGGCGCGGGCGCGCCTGATGTACGCTTCTCACAATATTCAGAGCAGCGTGGGCGCGCCATATTCATGCGCGGGTGCGCCTTCGCTTCGTATTTTCTTCTTATCTTCATCTTTCAAGTCTTGATCTTTGATTTTTCTTCCATTCTTTCTAGCTTAAATCCATCAAATCAAATCCAAGGCTCTTCTTGCCTTCATCCAACAAAAACAACATAACATCACATAATACCTACCAATCAAACACAAGATTCAAGCTAAATACTAAGCAATATAAGCGCATAAAATGCACTGATCAAATTCCCCCAAACTTGAACTCTTGTTCGTCCCGAACAAAACAAAAAACCTAATAAAAATAAGTATACACAATATAAGAGAATCATCAATAATTATCGTGTATCAATAGCCTCAGCAACGAAATCACAATTTTTCAACTCCAATCACATCACATCCTCCTAACATTGGAAAATTGTTTAAACAAGAAACATAGCTCAACCTCATAGACCTTTAGACTCCGCAACTCACGTTCACAACATTCTCCCCCAAACTCAATTCAAACATCTATAGATCATAATGACTTTCAAGGTAACTCGGAATTAACATGAAGGATATTCAATCAAAAACGCTCACAATGAAATTAGCTCAAGAAAGAATATAGTGTGTGCGTGTTTTGATCAAAATTCATATTCATAAAAAATGTCAATCGACAATCCATAAGCTAAACTCTCACAACCCCTCTCCACTAGTATATTAGGCAATTGTGACTCAGTCCATAGGTCTTATTCGACTTATAATGTAAGGCTGGGCTTATGGCTACAAACGAAGGAATGAATTCAAAGAGGGAGTAAAATATGATCTTATCCCTTAAATCCACTCCTTTTCATTCACATGGCAAACTCTTTTCATTCTTTCAACTCCATTTTTTTTTTCTTTTTCAACTCGCCTTTTATTCACAATTTTCTATCTTTTTTTTTTTTTTTTTCAGATTTCTTCCTTCCACCCAATCTATTTCTTTCTTTTAATTCTCATCCCCTCCACTACTACACTTCTTTCGATTTTTTCATTTCACTTCTCAACACACTATCCATTTATTAGCATTCAAATCAAGAGTATAAAAATCAAACATGCAATTACTCCCTAAAGGTAGGAAATAGTGTTTAAGCTGCAGGTAGTAGTTGTAGGACCTTGAAATAATGTCGAATGAGGGTTTATCACACGTTTTCACGCATGCCATTCGTTTTTCAATTAGGCTCAAAAGAGATACTAGGGACACAATGTATTAAGGGTGGCTTGAAAGGCTCAATCTAATTCAGAAAAATTGCCTATCTCATTCCTAAGTCACAGTATACCCGTATTGCGCCTCGATGGATGTTCAAGCTAGTTCTAGATTAATCTCTCTCCACAATTAACTCACATGAATTCAACCAGTGCAGAAAAAGAAGAATCACCAACAGTAAACGGTGATTTTGCACAACAAATACTCAGCAAATGCACCTCATGTGCTCATGTATATGTGAAAGCTCAAAGGGAAACTAAGGATATTGCATGAATTAATCAGTAAAGGCCCAAATGATCCAAACAACGCCTCAATCCTATCTATATATGTCTGTTTCAAACTCAGGATCAAACAAAATTCACGGAGTATATAGGAGTTTGAAGTCCACTTGGTCAAAGTTTCAAAAAAAAACTTCGTAGGGAGGCAGATATTCAAGGAGTCAAATATTTTTTTTTTCAATTAACACAACTAAAAATCATCATCGACTATATTTCCACTTCTTAATTTTTTTCTCAAAAGTTATTCAACTCTTACAACTCAAGCAAACAAACAAACTAACTTGACACATAAAAACAACCACACTGACACTCAAATAAACAAGACAAAACACAATAAAATCCAACAACCTACTGAAATCCCCCCAAACATAGGTACATACATTGACATCAATGATATTACAGTATAAAAAATGGAAACAGGACATTTACCTCGGGTGATGACTGTCAGTGGTCACCACCATCACCATGAGGATGTGGATCAGTAGGAGGGTCAGTCGGGCCAAACATCGGAGGCCACTGTGGTCGCGGAGGTAGGAAGTTGGCACCATCAGGAAATTAGTGCGAGAGAACAGCTGCAGAGAGTTCCATCATATAGTTCATAAAGATGCCAGACGTCTGCTGCATAGCTCGAATCTCCTCTCTCTGCTGCTGCTGCTCCTGTCGTGACAATAACACTTCCTCCTCTAGTCTAGTCAATCGATTAGTCGTAGAAGGAGCCGAATGATGCTGGGGTGCCTGTGCTCTACGTGCTGCAGCTCTCTCTTCTCTCTGCTGCTGCTGCACTGGAGTTACCAAGCGGGTGTTGCAGTCAAATGCAATGGCGGCGATGGACTTAAAAATATCCTCTGTGGGGCTCCAATCCACCCCGGCCTCCTCACAAAGGTAAAAAATAATAATAGGCAAGGCAAGACCACCACTCGTCTTTCCTTGCACCACGTGCAGAATAGTCTCCTGACAAACTAGTCCCAAATCAATGTACTTCCCCTCCACAATGCAATAGAGCAATAGAGCTTGATCCCGTGTAACCTCGTTCTCATGGTCGGTCGGCTTCAGGAGAGCGCAAATAAAGTTATACCACAGATTGACCTCATATTGCAGTTCAGTCTTCTTCAACTTTGATGGCATACCATCATGCCCATAGCGCCACTCAGCCCCCGGTCGATAGATGCGACGAATAACAGCTTCGTATTCAATGTCACTGTTTTTGAATTCCAGATATTCATCGTGATACACCGGGGGAATCTTAAAAAAAAGTATTGATGGAGAGAGAGTCAAATGGGACCATCTTCCCACGCACGAGTCCCTTCAACTGAACATGTTTCACTTTTAGGTTGGCGTAGAACTCTCTAACCAAAGGAACAACTGCGTCCTGAGGTTGCTTCGCAAACTCCTGCCATTGTCGGGCAAAAATTTCCCAACCAATACTCGTCGTAAAAGCACTTGGCTCAAAACCAACAGATGCGTCGAATCCTCGCTCGGCTAGGATCTTCTTCCAAGCCATTCTTGATAATATGCAGCAGCTTGGGCGTTCCAGAAATGCCTATTAGCTTCGGTAGAAGCGGGAGCAGAAGAAGAAAAAGCACCAAACTTAGTTTTCTTCTTGGGCGCCATCTATCAAACACTTGGGGTGCACTCTTGTAAACGTATTCAAATATGTCAATATACTACTCTATTCTTCCCTCTAAACTTCAACAATACACACCAATATAACTTCACCACAATCACCAACCAAAGAATTCAACAATAATATTTCCCCCAAACTTCAACAAAATCCACACTTCACAACTTCACAATATTAATTTCGGATTGAAGAAGAGCTTCAAACCCGGAGATGAAAGCCAACACTTACCCAATAGAAGATAGAACTCGATGTCCGACTTTGAAAAGCTCCAAACAATTCCCACGAACGAGATGAGCAACTCGACCCAAATTCACGCGTCTTCGATGGGTTGAGAGAAATTGGGGAAAGAATTTGGTGATAGGGATGTGGGATGTAGTAGACAATTTCTCAAAGAATGAAACGATTTGGAGAGGAATATTGAGTAAGAGTGGGAGGGTTTTAGGGATTTAGGGCTTTAGAATGTAGGATAGATGAGAAAGTGAAGATTGTATCGATCCTCGGATTCTTTAAAAACCCTTCGTGCGGGCGCTTAGTGTAGTGGGGCACGTGCTCCTGCGCATCGCATAAATTTTTTTATTCCGAGAGGTCGGATCACGCGGGCGCTCAGTGTAGTGAGGCGCACGCGCTTGGCATCGAGTTTCCACGAATTGGTGCCCAGGACTCGTGCGGGTGCTCGGTATAATGGCGTGTGCGCGCCTGCCTGATGTCTTTTTATAATTTTCGGAAATGAGAAATCGCGCGGGCGCGCGGTTTGTTTGGCGCCCACTCCTGGCCTTTGCAAAAAGTACGTTTCCTGACTTTGAAGCTGCGCGGGCGCATTGTGGAATGGGGCGCGCGCGCCTGGGCTTCGAATATGCCCAATTTTGTGTGACAAAACCTGTGGAAAAGTAAAACAAAATCAATTCTCAAGTCACGCGAAATTAGTATAGTGAAAACTAAAAATGACAAAAGAAACGAAAGAAACAGAGGTGCAAAGACGAAAAAAATAAAGATTTGGGTTGCCTCCTAAATAGCGCTTTGTTTATAGTCGTCAGCCCGACTGGATGCTGTGAATTTAATCAATCTGTGGCGGATCATCGAGTGTGAGATCATGCGCATCCTCTTCCGCATTCGCTTGGATCCCTTCAAAATAATGCTTCAATCGTTGGCCATTCACCTTGAATGTTTTCGCAGTTTCCAAGCTTTTTATTTCCAATGCACCATGAGGAAAGACATCAGTGATAACAAACGGGTCAATCCATCTAGAACGCAACTTACCTGGGAATAATTTAAGTCGTGAGAGATAGAGCAAAACTTTTTGACCGACTTCAAACACCCTTCTAGAGATCATCTTGTCGTGGAACGCCTTTGTCTTTTCCTTGTAAATCTTTGAGCTCGCATATGCATCATTGCGTATCTCTTCTAGTTCTTACAACTGCAGCTTTCTATGCGCTCCACTCTCATCCGTCTGCATATTGAAATTTTTAATAGCCCAGTAGGCTCGATGCTCCAATTCGATAGGCAGATGGCATGGTTTCCCAAAAATCAATCGATATGGAGACATCCCAATCGGTGTCTTGAACGCGGTTCTGTATGCCCACGGTGCATCATCCAAGCGCAAACTCCAGTCTTTCCTAGTAGGATTCACTGTCTTCTCCAAAATGGATTTGATTTCTCGATTTGAGACCTCGGCTTGTCCATTCGATTGCGGGTGATACTCAGTGGAGAGTTTGTGAGTCACATGATATTTCTTCAATAAACTAGCCACAGTCCGGTTGCAGAAGTGCGTTCCTCTATCACTAATGAGGGCTCTTGGAATTCCAAACCTAGAGAAAATATTATGCTGAATAAATTATGCAACCACTTTAGAATCGTCAGTACGGGTGGCCTTGGCTTCCACCCATTTCGAGACATAATCCACAGCAAGTAATATATAAATAAATCCATATGAACTAGGAAAAGGCCCCATGAAGTCGATGCGTCATACATCAAAGATTTCACATATTAAAATGGGTTGCTGAGGCATCTCCTTACGCTGGGATATATTACCTGTCTTTTGGCATTGAGCGCATGACTTACAAAACATGTAAGCGTCTCGAAATATGGATGGCCAAAAAAATCTACAGTCCAATACCTTCCTAGCTGTTCTTTTTGCTCCAAAATGGCCACCAAAAGCATATGAGTGACAAAATGTGAGAATTGGGATTACCTCGCTTGCAGATACACATCGTTGTATGACTTGATCAGCGCAGTGCTTCAATAGGTATGGATCATCCCACACATAATATTTAGCATCACTTCAGACCTTATCTTTCTGTGCCTTAGAGAATTCAGAAGGGAATCCATTAGTAATTAAATAATTCACAATATTTGCGTACCATGGTAATTCCGTGCTGACTGAAAATAACTGCTCATCAGGAAATTCTTCTCGTAACTTCAGCTCTTCTTCAACATGAACTAGTCGACTCAAGTGGTCAGCCACTCGATTTTCGGTCCCTCTCTTGTCCTTAATCTCCACATCAAATTCGCTCAGCAGTAGTATCAATCTTACCAGTCTTGGTTTTGCCTCCTTCTTCGCCATCAGAAAACGAAGAGCTGCATGATCAGAATAAACAATAACTTTAGCACCAAGTAAATATGAACAAAATTTCTCTAAAGCAAAAACTACTGCTAAAAGCTCCTTTTCAGTAGTGGAGTAGTTTCGTTGGGCATCGTTCAGAATGTGCGAAGCGTAGTAGATAGCGTGCGATGTCTTCCCAAATTTTTGTCTCAATACCGCTCCTACGGCATAGTCACTGGCGTCACACATGATTTCAAATGACTTGGTCCAGTCCGGTGGTTGGATGATTGGCGCTGAAGTCAATGAGTCCTTGAGTTTATCTAAAGCAGTTTTGCATGGCTCATTGAATTCAAACGACACATCCTTCTGCAGCAGTTTGCACATAGGGGATGCAATCTTGTAAAATCCTGAATATATCTCTTGTAAAAACCTGCATGGCCAAGAAAGGAGCGCACCTCCCGCACACTTACGGGGTAAGGTAGAGATTGAATAATATCAATTTTAGCTGTATCTACCTCCATCCCCTTAGATGAGACGACATGACCCAACACTATACCTTGCCCAACCATAAAATGACATTTTTCAGAATTAAGAACCAGGTTTGTTTTGACACACCTCTTAAGAACTAGAGCAAGATTAGACAGACAGTCTTTGAAAGAGTCACCATAGACAGTAAAATCATCCATGAATACTTCTAATGTGTGCTCTACAAAATCAGAAAATATACTAACCATACACCGTTGGAAAGTAGCCGGTGCATTGCATAGACCAAAGGGCATGCGTCGGTATGCAAAAGTTCCAAATGGGCATGTGAATGTCGTCTTCTCCTGATCTTCTGGTGCAATCACAATCTGAAAATAACCAGAATAACTATCAAGAAAGCAATAGTAAGGATGACATGCTAACCTTTCAATCATTTGATCAATAAAGGGAAGAGGAAAGTGGTCCTTTCGGGTTCCTGCATTCAGCTTCCTATAATCAATACAAACTCTCCACCCATTTTGAATACGGGTGGGAACCAACTCGTCATCCTTATTTTTCACCACAGTAATTCCGGTTTTCTTAGGTACCACTTGAACCGGACTGACCCACTGACTGTCAGAAATTGAGTAGATGACCCCAACTTCAAGTAACTTCAGAATTTCCGCTTTGACCACCTCCATCATTGGTGGATTCAATTTCCTCTGTGGTTGACGTGAGGGATTCGCCCCATCCTCCATCAGAATTTGGTGCATGCATGTAGACGGGCTAATTCCCTTGATATCTGCTATGGTCCACCCAATAGCAGTTTTATTCTCCTTCAGAACCTTGACCATTTGTTCTTCTTGCTCGGCTTCCAAGATATTGGAGATGATGACAGGTAGTGTTTCTCCTTCTCCAAGGAAAACATACTTAAGGTGGTTTGGAAGCGTCTTTAGCTCGATCACTGGCGCCTGCAAAACAGATGGAAGACGCCTAGTATTAGAGATTGGTAATGATATGTAAGAGACATTACCTGACTGAGGTAGCTCAGGTGAACTATTCAGAATTTTCTCAATCTCTTCCACTTCTTGACTGCATCAAATCCCATCTTCCGTCTGCATAATTGGTGCTGTAATAGCCACCTCTAAATCATCTTTTCCTGCATGCTCACAAAAATCTTGTGCCAAGAAATCCACAATGTCAACAGAAAACACACAATCATCACTATCATGAAATTTCATGGCATCATAAATATTAAATTTCACAACCTCGCCATCAAATTCCATAGTGAGTGTGCCACTGTGAACATCAATTTTTGTCATGGAAGTTTTCAAAAACAGCCTGCCTAACAAAATAGGACTATTATGATCACCTTTTTCCATGTCTAGCACATAAAAATCGGCAGAAAAAACCAACTCATTCACTTGCACTAACACATCTTTGACTACTCCCCTAGGATATGCATTAGACCTATCAGCTAATTGTATGACAATTCCAGTCTTATTCAATGGGCCAAGTTTCAAGGATGCATAAATAGAGTATGTCATAACATTAATTGATGCTCCTAGATCTAACATGGCTTTTTCAAGTCTAATATTTCCTATAGTACATGGGATGGAGAACATACCTGGATCCTTGCATTTGGCGGGTAATTTTCTTTGGATCACTGCAGATACATTCTCACCTAATTCCACTTTCTGACAACCCTTCAATGTCTGTTTCCTCTTTGCTGTGCACAACTCCTTCAAAAACTTTGCGTATCGAGGTACCTATTTAATAACATCTAGCAATGGAATATTAACCTCACATCTACGAAAAGTTTCATAGAGCTCCTTAATCCCCTCACCTTTCCTAGAGTCCTTAAGTTCTAAGGGAAAAGGGGCAACAGACTTATATTCAGATAAAGGAGGGAACTTACCTCTTGGCGCTTCATCCTTGGATGCTTTTTCTTCACTTACCTTTTGCTTTTATTCTTCATTTTTCTTCTCTTTGGGCTCAATCTCAACTTCTTTCTCCTTCACCTTCAATTCCTTCCCAGTTCTTAGAGTTATTGCACTTGCATTCTCTCTTGGGTTCACCATAGTTTGAGATGGTATACTGTTGGAATTTTGTGCTTCCAGCTTCTTGATTGATGTAGCGAGTTGTCCCATTTGAGTAGTTAAGTTTTGGATACTTTCCCGGGTGTCCTGTTGGAAAGCCAAAGTGTTAGTTGCAAGATCCTTAACTATATTTTCAAGAAACTCACCTGGTGTAGGAATTTGAGGGCGCTGCTATTGTGGTTGAAAGGGTGGCCTAAAAGCTTGATTTTGCGGTGGAGCCTGAGGTCCAGGTTGATTTGCTTGTTGATTCCCGTATCTAAGATTGGGATGATCCTTCCAACAAGGATTGTACGTGTTGGAATATGGATCATACTTCCTTTGTGGTGGTCCAGGAAATCCGCCAGTAGTGTTTACCTGTTCAACTGAGTCCTCTTGAAGTGTAGGACACATATCAGTGGTGTTTCCTATTGCAGCGCAAATGCCACATGCCTTCGCAGTCTGTCCATTCCCTGCAGCCATCTGACGCACAAGAGTCGTTAATTCAATTAATTGCTGCTCAATGGAAGAGACATTTACCTCGTTGTTTCTCCTGGGTGCATGATCAATTCTGTTGGTGCCAAATTGTTGAGAATTGGCAGCCATATTTTCTATTAAGTTCCTTGCTTGCACCGGAGTTTTGTCCACAAAAACTTCTCCACTAGCCGCATCCAGCATACTCCTGTCATGAGGTAGAAAACCTTCATAGCAATATTGAATTAAGAGGTTTTCACTTATCTGATGTTGCGCGCAACAAGCGCATAGCTTTTTGAACCGCTCCCAATACTCGTGAAGTGATTCCCCCGTCATCTGCTTGATTCCATAAATCTCTTTCCTAATGTTTGATGCTCTCAAAGCTGGAAAATATTTTTTGAGAAAAATTCTTTTCATGTCAATCCAGGCTGTGATCGATCCAGAGGGCAAGTAGTATAGCCAATCCTTAGCAACACTCTTCAAAGAGAAAGGAAAGGCTCGAAGTTGGATCTGCTCCTCTGTTACTCCATGTGGCTTCAAGCTAGTGCACACTACATGGAACACCATCAGATGCTTATGAGGATCTTCACCTGCAAGACCATGAAAAGAAGGCAACAAGTGATATAATCCAGATTTCAATTCGAATGTAGCATTATTTTCTAAGGGGGAAAAAGTAATGCATAAGGGTTGCTGATTCAAATCTGGAGTGCCCAATTGTTTGAGGCTCAGGTTCGCATTAGCAGCCATCTCTTCTTCTTCTTGTCTTCTAGGAGCTTCTCGCCTACGCCTGTACAAAGTCCTTTCAATTTCCGGGTCGTAGGGGACTTCTTCTTCAGACAAAGAATCACCTGAAAGCATGAACGATGGGAGAGGTACTAGACATAAAGAAAAGACAGAGAGTGAGATAAACAAAAAAAACCAAAAAGAACACAAAAAAAAAAAATTAACACCGATCCCCGGCAACGGCGCCAAAATTTTGTAGCGTTTATCGTGTACGCCCAAATTACCCGACTCACTCAGGTAAATAAAAACATGCAGTAGTGTGAGTAGGGATCGTTCCCACGAGGAAAGGTAAAATTCCATGTTCTTTAAAAATACGAAAATAGTAAAAAGGGGTTTTTTGGTTTGAAATTTATCCACTAAAATTTAAAAACAATTATGAATGCAATTCTATCAATTACCAAGCACAATTAAATCACAACGAAAAATTCAATAAGAGAAAAACCTTGGTTTTGGTCAACTACACCCTTGATTTCATTCGTTCGATCATTGATTATCTAAAAATATTTAATCCTGTTGAATATTCATCATTGGAAATTAAATTCCTGTTTCACCTTAATTGTAGTTAACTAGACACAAGCGTTCTAAGATAACCCTTACCAATGAATTAACCTAATACAAGCGATTAGATTTAAACCCATGATAGCATGCAAACTAGTAAAACTGATAAATCTAGACAACCCATACACAAGCGGATGAATTTAGCCTAGTCAATTATTATCCCTACAATTCCTAATCTCACAAGAGGACGATTATTAATTGCAGTTGCTTCGCAAATCAGATAATTCAAACAATTACGGATTCAATCTCCAATTTAGCAGTAGATTTTATAAAAGAATTATCAAGTAATCAAGCTAATAATCAAATATACAATCATGAAATAAATCAGAATAATTATCGATACTCAACAATAATCAAGCTCTGTAAACATAAATCTCACGAATAAATTAAACAAGGGCTTCGTCTTCCTTAACCAAGATTTAAAACTAGCCAACACAATTCATGAAGAACAAAATAAAAATAATAATAAAAGGCGGAATTCTAGAATTCTCAGAAAAAACCCAGTCTTTGCAAGAGATAAATCTTCAACTCCAACTGAAAGTCTCCGTTTTCTTTCTCCTAAACTTCATAAAAGACTTATATCTTGGAAACAAATCGTCCAAAGATAAGCCTAGGAATTAAAACAAGAGTTTCCAAAATATAAAACTCTTCCAAAAATAAGTCTGCGCACGACGGCGCGGGCGCTCAATGGAATGGCGTGCGCGCGCAGCTTCTTCGCATCTTGCATTCTTTAGAGTGGCGCGGGCGCGCCAAATTCCTGCGCGGGCGCTCCACTCCCACGCATAAATTCCTTGTTTGCTACAGACCATCGCGCGGACGCTCGTTATTATGGCGCGGGCACGCCTGATGTACGCTTCTCACAAAATTCAGAGCGGCGCGGGCGCGCGATATTCATGCGCGGGTGCGCCTTCGCTTCGTTTTTTCTTCTTATCTTCATCTTTCAAGTCTGATCTTTGATTTTCTTCCATTCTTTCTAGCTTAAATCCATCAAATCAAATCCAAGGCTCTTCTTGCCTTCATCCAACAAAAACAACCTAACATCAAATAATACCCCTACCAATCAAACACAAGATTCAAGCTAAATACTATGCAATATAAGCGCATAAAATTCACTTATGAAAGGCCCAATAACTTTGCTGAGGCAATGGATCAGGCCAAGGGAGCTGAGGCAGGGCTGATGAGGCAGAGAGGAAATCAGGTTGCATCTCAGCAGCAACAGAGGCAGTTTCAGAACCAACCGTCTCAATATCAGAATCAACCTCAGAGATTCGAGGGTGGTAGCAGTGGAGGCAACAAGAAGGATTACTACCGACCGAAAGGAAAACCGTTTAAGAAATCTGGAAGCAATTATTCGAGCTCTGGTGGCTCGAATCAGTGAAAGAGTAGGTGCCCGGTTAGCCAACTTGTGACTAAGGGCTTTTGTGACTCTATGTGTAAACAATCTTTATTTAATATAATTTACACTTTTATATTGGCATTTACTTTATCTTTTATCATATTATTATGTTGTGACGTACTATACGATGTTTAGATAAAGACCTTTAATATATTAGAGTGCATGTAAAATGTGATAGTAGAATTGAATGACTATCATGAAACACATCTTATAATCACTGTATATTCTAAAGAGTTCCTAGTTAATTGAGCCATCCGCTAATAAGGATAAGAATCACTCAAGATTGAGACTAGCATTTGCGATGCCTAGTACCACGTTTCATTGGTATAGAACATAAAGATGTTCAAAGAATGCAAATGGATATTCATATGATGGATGATCAAACTACCCTATTCGGACTTTCCAAGTGTTTATCATTAATTGAGTGGATAAGTCCGCGGTTTTGGTTGTACACCATTAGTCCTTACTACTTGAAACATCATGGAGACTCTATATGCTAGTACTGTACTTTGACTCGTTTACCGACTCTATGAGGGTCATAAGGTGTCGAGATTGGGTACAGTTACGACATATATAGGAGTCAATGCTTTGTTGTCAAGGATTCACCACATGCTTGCGAGTGTGGATATCCTATGCGATCTGAGGAGATATTAGTGTGACAAATCTCTGGCCAGAGTAAATGATGTGCTTTAGGTTACTTGGTTTTCTAGTAGCACATGCGATGTCACTATTTGATCTTCAAGATGTATTGCATAGTTATCGAATCTCGAACGACTCTTGATGTACCAATGGTTGTTGATTCGATCGGGATATATGGATGAAGGGACCGTACTGTACACTAACCAAAACCTACTGGTTCTTGCAGGCACTATCAGTGATACCTAGGCAATAATGGGGCGATGTTGCTAGGAGCTCTTACCATGATTCAATGGGTAAGTCGGAAATCGTTATTCCGAGTCACAAGAAGTTGTGAGCCCACGGCTATCTGTATCCCTGAACCATTGAAGGTTACTTTAGTGACCCTTACCTGGATCACCTACTAAACAGAACTTAGACATGCAATTAACTTAATTAAATGAATATCAGAATAAAACTGCGGAAATCAATAAACATTATACAATTCCAAGTAAAGGAATCTGTAATTTATCCAAATAATATACAACCAAATCGAATAGTTGTATCAACCTCAAAACAACAGAAATAAAACCTTGACGAAGCTCCAGCTGGTCAACCACTGACTAGCCCCTCTTGGATCCACCTGCCTCGTCCAATCGCAAACCTGCCCCATGGAATAGGGTGTCCAAAAACACAGAGTACGAGACGTGAGCATAAAACGCTCAGTACGAAAGTATTAGTATACATGCATACAAAGTGAACTCCCTATAAACTCGAGGACAAGGATCAGATAACATAGACAAACCGGGCCCTGGTATGTAGCACGCAGTGCCGGTGCTTCAGGAGGTGGCTCCCATACCAGAATACTAGTGGATATGCCGGACCCAAATCGATGGAAGTCCAACCACTAACAGGATAGGGAATAACCCTACTAACAGACATCTCGAAGGAGATAGCTCAATATGCAAATGAATGCAGCATAAATCAATGACATATAAACCATGCAGTCACATAATACATGCATGCTCAGTCAGGATATCTCGAACAGTACTTTCGTACCTCAAATCAGTGCAAGCTCTACCAACTCTAGGTCCATGCCTATAGTCTGCTCTACACAGCCAAATGATACTACTATCATTAAAGTGCTCTAAAAGCCTTAACTAAGCTATTGCATACTCCTAAATATTTATAGGAAGCAAAAGCTATACCTTCATCCGTCATTAGCCCTTTGCTGTCGATGCCTCCAGAACTTGGGCACAACTCCGCTACGACTATCGAACGCCTCGACGACTCCCGAGTCAAGCCTAGGAAGGCTAGAACAACTCGAATATGACTAGAGTAAAGAGGAAATCCGGAATTGGCAATTGAAAATGAATTCTCGACCTTCTATTTATAGACAACGATCGGAGCCTCCGATCCTCGATCGGAACGTCCGAACCTCGATCGGAACGTCCGATCCTGCCATCGGAGCTTCCGAAGATCCTGATCTGCCACGTGTCAAAATATCACTTGTTGACTTTGGATAGGGGTGATCGGAGCTTTCGATCCTGATCGGAGCTTCCGATCTTGCCACACGTCATGCCTGACGTAATACCATCGGAGCTTCCGATCCTGCATCAGAGCTTCCGATCCTGTTCGGAGCTTTCGAAATCACCTTCGGAGCTTCCGAACTCTATCCATGTAATTATGATTAATTCCTTAATTACTGATTTTGGTTACGGGCTACTACATTCTCCCCCACTTAAGATATTTCGTCCTCGAAATCAGATCTTATACTGAATGTAATACAGAAATCAGAAACATTTTTTATTCAAATCAAACGTTTATAGAGTTTTCAACTGAATACAACTCAAGAATGAAATCAAAACAACTCAGGATGGTCTTCACGCATCCTGTCCTCAAGCCCCCAAGTAGCTTCCTCAGTGCCTCGTTGCTGCCACTGGACCAAAACCAAAGGAAAGACTTTGTTCCGTAAAACCTTATCCTTATAATCCAGGATACAAATAAGTTTCTCTACATAAGTCAAATCCTTGTTCACCTGAACCTCAGACCGCTGCAGAATATGAGATTCATCCGCCACATACCGTTGCAACAGAGATACGTGGAACACATCGTGAATACTGGAAAGATGCGGTGGCAAAGCTAGTCGATAAGCCAAATCGCCAATGCACTCCAAGATCTCAAATGGACCGATAAATCTGGGAGATAACTTGCCCTTAAGGCCAAATCTGAGAATCTTGCGGAAAGGTGACACTCTCAGAAACACTTTCTCCCCGACATCGAACTGCAAAGGCCTACGCTTGGTGTTAGCATAGTTGGTCTGACGATCCTGTGCAGTCTTAATCCGTTTCTTGATCTGATCAACAATGTCTATTGCCTGTTGGATAAACTCTCGTCCCTCAGCCTGTCTCTCCCCCACTTCTTCCCAGAAGAGTGGAGTACGACAACGTCGCCCATACAACGCCTCAAAAGGTGCCATCCCAATACTAGTATGATAGCTGTTGTTGCACGTGAACTCGATCAATGGCAAATGATCCTGCCAGGCTGAACCAAAATCCATGACGCACGCTCTAAGCATATCCTCCAAAGTACGGATAGTGCGCTCTGACTGAACATCAGTCTCCGGATGATAGGCAGTACTCAAACTGAGAGTAGTACCCATCGCACGCTGAACACTTCCCCAGAATCTAGAAGTAAACCTGGGGTCCCGATCGCTGACAATTCTCACAGGCACTCCATGAAGTCGAACGATCTCCTGAATGTACAACCGTGCCATACGATCCACATTGTACTCCCGACTATAGGCAATGAAATGCGCTGACTTGGTGAGTCAATCTACCACAACCCAGATAGCATCACAGTTCCTCGGGGATACCGGCAAATGGGTCACAAAGTCCATTGTGATAAACTCCCATTTCCATTCAGGAATAGGCAAACCGTGAAGCAATCAGCGGTGAGATTAGCAGCTCCCGGATGCTCTGCTCAGATAATATCGCAAACATCTGGATACTCTGCATACCTTTCTTATGCTTGAAGGTATAACCTTAAGTACAACAGTCAGTGATCGCACTAGACATCGAACAAGTCTGAAGTGCGGATAGTCGCACCTTGCGACTCATAGCATCAGCGGTGAGATTAGCAGCTCCCGGATGGTACTTAATCTTGCAATCATAGTCCTTAAGCAAGTCCATCCAATGTCTCTGCCTCATGTTCAACTCCGCCTGAGTGAACAAATACTTGAGACTCTTATGGTCGGTGAAGATCTCAAATTTCTCGCCATACAGATAATGACACCAGATCTTCAAAGCGAACACAATGGCTGCCAATTCCAAATCATGGACTGGATAGTTGTCCTCGTGAAGCTTCAGGTGTCTAGAAGCGTATGCGATCACATGTACATTCTGAGTCAGAACACAACCTAACCCCTGGAGAGAAGCATCAGTGTATACTACATACCCTCCAGATCCTGACGGTAATGTCAACACCGGCGCAGAAGTCAATCGCCGTCGAAGCTCACATAAATTCTCCTCACACTCGGAGGACCACTCGAAGTCCACACCCTTGCGAGTAAGCTGCGTCAAAGGTCGAGCTAACTGAGAGAAGTTCAGAATGAAGCGACGATAATAACCTGCTAGACCCAGAAAACTACGGATCTCCGCAACCGTTGTCGGACGCGACCAATTAAGCACCGCCTCAATCTTGCTGGGATCAACAGAAATTCCTTCCCTGGATATGATATGGCCAAGAAAGACCACTCGGTCCATCCAGAACTCACACTTGCTCAGCTTGGCGTACAACTGCTCATCTCGAAGAGTCTGCAGTACCAACCGCAAGTGAGAAACATGCTCTTCCGTATTACGCGAATACACCAAGATGTCGTCAATGAAGACCACGACAAACTTGTCCAAATACTCCTCTGAAGACATGGTTCATCAGATCCATGAATATAGCTGGCGCATTAGTCAAACCAAATGGCATCACTAGAAACTCGTAATGCCCATAGCGAGTACGGAATGCAGTCTTGGCTACGTCCTGATCACGGACTCTCAACTGATGATACCCAGATCTCAAGTCGATCTTGGAGTAAACTGAAGTACCCTGCAGCTGATCAAACAAGTCATCAATACGAGGCAACGGATAAATGTTCTTCACAGAGACTCGATTCAGCTGCCGATAGTCAATCCTCAGACGCATAGACTCATCCTTTTTCTTTACAAAAAGAACAGAAGCTCCCCAAGGAGATACACTAGGATGAATGTACCCCTTGTCCAAAAGATCCTATAGCTGATTTTTCAACTCGCGCATCTCTGACGGAGCCAGATGATACGGTGCTCGAGAAATAGGTGAAGTACCTGGCATCAACTCTATGCCAAACTCGACTTCCCTAGCAGGAGGAAAACCCGGAATCTCATCAGGAAATACATCTGGAAATTCATCCACAACAGGAATGCTCTCTATCCCAATACACTTAGCGGACAAATCAACCGCATAGATAAGGTAGCCTTCCCCGCCAGACTCTAGAGCTCGACAGGCTCTCAAAGCTGATACTAAAGGCATCGGGGGTCGCGCTCCCTCTCCATAGAGAAACCAGCTCTCACTCCCCTCCGGATAAAAGCGTACTAATCTCTGATAGCAGTCCACTGAAGCTCGATAGGTAGTCAACATATCTATTCCCAAAATGCAATCAAAGTCGTCCATCGCCAGGACCATGAGATTCGCTAACAGAATGTTCCCTTCGAACTCTAAAGGGCAACCCATCACTAGACATTTAGCCAAACAAGAGTAGGTATACCATAAATCAAAAATGTACCTGCGATGACTTTCTCATTCTCCTCCACTGCCTGATCATGTCTTAGGGCAAACACCTGGCCAGAAGCTCGTGGCCTCAAATGAGAACTCCCAGTAGGCTGCCCCTGTGAACTCTGCTGAACGGTGGCCTGTGAACCAGATCCTGAACCAGAACCAGAACCGCCTCCCCCAGATAGTGGACAATCCCTTCGGATATGACCAGTCTCTCCACAATGGAAACAAGCTCCAGAAGCTCTACGACACTTGTCGGATGGATGGTTCTTCCCACAGTGATCACACTTGTCCTTCTTACCGAAACGGACAACACCAGCAGAGCCAGAGGAAGAAGAAGTAGATCCAGACTTCTTGAAAGATTGGGCACAGGGACCCAAAGAACTAGCAGGTCTCGACTGAGAGAATGACCTGTTCCGCCGAATGCTGTCCTCCGCCTGGTGACAACGGCTCACCAAACCCTCGTAGGACATGTCATCACCAACCGCCACACGGTCATGGATCTCAGGGTTAAGGCCCTGAAGGAACAGATTATACTTCATCCCAGAGCTGACGGCAATCTCGGGGCAATAGGATATCAGGTCAAAGAACTTCTGCTGATAATCATTAATAGACATGGCTCCCTGGCGCAGACTCAATAGCTCGCCCGCTTTCGACTGACGGAGTGCAGGAGGAAAATGCAGCTTTTTAAAAGCTGTGCGAAACACGGCCCAGGTGGCCACTCCTTTAGCCGAAACCAAGGGTGCAGAAGTAAGCCTCCACCACCTACGGGCTCGCCCATCCAGAAGATAGCCAAGGGTCTCCATCTTCTGCTCCTCGGTGCAGTGGAAAGTCTGAAAAGTCGTCTCCATACGGTCTAACCAATTCTCCGCATCCTCCGGAGACTCACCTCCAACTAAGGGCTTAGGCCCCATCTGCAATAATCGACATACATTGAAACGGTCCTCATCTCGAAGACGATGGCGGCGTTCCCGACGAGGCTCCTGGTCGGCATCACCCCAACGCCCACCAATACTTCCATGAGAACTCTGGTAGTCACGATCTGCCATCTACAAAATTACCTCATGATGAAACTAAATCCCAAGAATACTTTTGCATGCTTTGATACCATAAATGTAGTGACCCTTACCTGGATAACCTACTAAACAGAACTTAGGCATGCAATTAACTTAATTAAATGGATATCAGAATAAAACTGCGGAAACCAATAAACATTATACAATTCCAAGTAAACGAATCTGTAATTTATCCAAATAATATACAACCAAATCGAATAGCTGTATCAACCTCAAAACAACAGAAATAAAACCTAGACGAAGCTCCAGCTGGTCAACCACTGACTAGCCCCTCTTGGATCCACCTGCCTCATCCAATCGCAAACTTGCCCCATGGAATAGGGTGTCCAGAAACACAGAGTACGAGACGTGAGCATAAAACGCTCAGTACAAGAGTATTAGTATACATGCATACAAAGTGAACTCCCTATAAACTCGAGGTCAAGGATCAGATAACAGAGACAGACCGGGCCCTGGTATGTAGCACGCTGTGCCGTCGCTTTAGGAGGTGGCTCCCATACCATAATACCAGTGGATATGCCAGACCCAAATCGATGGAAGTCCAACCACTAACAGGATAGGGAATAACCCTACTAACAGACATCTCGAAGGAGATATCTCAATATACAAATGAATGCAGCATAAATCAATGACATATAAACCATGCAGTCACATAATACATGCATACTCAGTCACGATATCTCGAACAGTACTTTCGTACCTCAAATCAGTGAAAGCTCTACCAACTCTAGGTCCATGCCTATAGTCTGCTCTACACTTCCAAATGATACTACTATCATTAAAGTTCTGTAAAAGCCTTAACTAAGCTATTGCATACTCCTAAATATTTATAGGAAGCAAAAGCTATACCTTCGTCCGTCGTTAGCCCTTTGCTGTCGATGCCTCCAGAACTTGGGCACAACTCCGCTACGACTATCGAACGCCTCGACGACTCCCGAGTCAAGCCTAGGAAGGCTAGAACAACTCGAATACGACTAGAGTAGAGAGGAAATCCGGAATTGGCAATTGAAAATGAATTCTCGACCTTCTATTTATAGACAACGATCGGAGCCTCCGATCCTCGATCGGAACGTCCAAACCTCAATCGGAACGTCCGATCCTGCCATCGGAGATTCCGAAGATCCTGATCTGCCACGTGTCAAAATATCACTTGTTGACTTCGGATAGGGGTGATCGGAGCTTCCGATCCTGATCGGAGCTTCCGATCTTGCCACACGTCATGCCTGACGTAATACCATCGGAGCTTCCGATCCTGCATCGGAGCTTCCGATCCTGTTCGGAGCTTTCGAACTCAACTTCGGAGCTTCCGAACTCTATCCAAGTAATTATGATTAATTTCTTAATTACTGATTTTGGTTACGGGCTACTACAGTTACACAAGTAATGGATTTCTAATCCCCGTTGAGATAGTTGAATTTAAAGAGTTAAATTTGACGAAAGAGAAGTTGTACTTCTTAACTAAAGGGAGTGGAATTTCCTAAAATGACATAGGGATGGATATTTTTTAAAATCACTGAATTCAGATTCAGAAAAATTATTTTGACTTTAAAAGGTGCAGAAATGGTTTCTGTGCACATTGGAGAAATTAGTTTATCAATCGGAGTCATGATAAATTTAATATTAATTTCTATAATAACAGGCTTGGCTTGTTGGGCTTAAGTTATGACTAATAGGCCCTAAGGTGTTAGTGTCCTATTAGACATATAATTAGTCCAATACAGAAATTATATACATGGGTTGATGGGATTTTCGACACACACAATCATCTACAGTTTTCGAAAATCCTAGATTAATTCTAAGGAGAATTTTCGAACTCTGTCTCCCTTTTGTGAGAGAATTCAGTCTGTGATTTTTCCGAAAATTACATTCTGAATTGACAGATCAAATCTGTAAATCTCTTCGATAAAAATCTGATTGATTTCTAGTGCAATCAATCAGAGGGTTTCAAGTTTCTATTCGTGGACCTAATTCAGGAGTTGATCGAGCGAGTCATCGGTTCCTAGGATTTACAACAAGAGCAGATTTAATCTGTTGGAGTCCATAGATCAAGCCAAAGCTTGAAGAGGTAAAATATTAATTGTTATTATTATTTAACTGGTTTAATTTTAATCGTAAGGATTTGATGCTCATGATCTGGAATCGTTTCAGATCAGAAAATAAAAATTTTAAACTTTCGCTGCTCCGGGTATCAGATCTGACAGATCTGAAAACGTGTTCCAACAATCAGTGGCGTCAAAGAAAGGTTGTTCTCAGATCAAATGAGCAATGACGATCGCTGCCCTGGACAGCGATCGTCGCTGCCCTTGCTACCTAGGCCCCATGTGGGGCGGGGGTGCCCGGGAACGTCCCGGGCATCCCGAAAAATTAAAAATTTATTTTTTAAAGAATTTTAAATTTTTAAAATTTTAGTTTTTGGTCCGATCAAAAATTGTTTTGATTAGTCCACGAGGCATTGGGTCAAATTTGTTTGAGCCCGAAATTTTTAAAATTGATTTTTGGATAAATTTGAATTTTTGGAAAATTTATAAATTTTATCCGTTAAATTAGATTTTACAAAATTAATTATTTTGGTACAATTGATGATAAGATATATGATCTTATGATTATATTAGATAAAGTTTGATTTTAACTTTTTTAATTATGTTGCCATTGCATGTTATCCAATGATTTAATTATTGAATTAATTATTGGATAAGAGGATGATCGATTGTCATGACCAATTTTGTAGGTGTATGTTAGGTTGTTTACATTTGGTTTTTATTATTGTTGTTGGGTTTTATTAATGGGCTTGGTTTATGGCCCAAATTGATTTATCAGTTGTAATAAAAGTGGACCTGGTTTATGGTCCGTTCCCACCCTTAAATATGTATCCCCTACTTGTCATCGAAATTTATTGTAAATTTATTAGACTTAATGGGAGATAAATATTTGAAGACAATGGTGGTCCCAACAGACAATAAAGATCGAAGAAATGTAAATTGGAAGCTCAATGTAACAGGATTGCATTGCATACTTGCATATCACCTAGGATTGGACTTAGACTCGTGATTGGCAACCACGGGTCGAAAAGATCTAGGCTTCGATCATCCTTTATATAATATTTGATATTATTGTTGTATGCATGTCTAGACTAAATTGCATGAATCCCGCAAGCATACAAATTTTTAAATGATGAGACAATTTTCAAAATTAAAATCCCTCATTTTAAATATGATTTAAAATTGATATCAAGATTAACCAAAGGAAATTTAAATATTGTTTAAATGTTCCTACCTTCCATCAATGATCAATGTATGAGATGCTACCCACGGGCATGGACCGGCTCATATTATTGGGGGGGGGGGGGGGGGGGGGGGGGGGCGTTCGTCAAAAAACTGTACATTGGATCAACACACGTTGTAAGTTGGGTGGAACTCCCATGGGATTGGCTCATATTATTGGGGATCCACATGGCGACCGTCCATCACAACTTATTATTGATGGGTCATCTTGACATGTCACAATAAACGGCGTCATATTATTGGGCCCTTATTGGACATGAGGTAAAAACATGGGGGTTGCTTTGGAAGCAATTGGGCTCTACCTTTTGAAAATTATGGTTGGCTGATATTATTCGGGACTATGATTTGTCAATTGGACTCCATGTTCCCACTAAGGAAACTAGTTTCTCGTTTTCACTAGAGGGTAGTGAAATCGTTAAAATAGTGGGAGTGTGATTCATAAAATTAATCTCGCCTTATTTTATGTCTTAGTAAAATTAATTAAGAAATCACTGATTATTGTCTGTTTCTTTTCAGTATTTCATTATGATGAATTCGCGCAATCCACTATACTCTATTCTCGAACAAAACAAATTGACTGACACAAACTATATGGAATGGTTCCGTAAGTTAAAGATTGTTCTAAGTTCGGAAAAGGCTTTCTACGTGTTAGAAAAGTCTCCTCCGAAGGAAGCCCCGGCTGATGTGAGTCCGGAAGAGTTGGCTAAACTTTATAAATGGTGGGACCATGATATCAAGGTCAAAAGTTACATGCAGGCTTCGATGTCTGATGAAATTCCGAGGAGATTTGAGGATGTAGTGAATGCTGCTGACATTCACAAGGCCCTCAATGAACTTTTTGGAGCACAGTCGAGATCCGAGAGGTATGCGACTGTCAAAGAGCTCATGACATGCCGCATGCGAGATGGGACTTCGGTCCGTCAGCATGGGGTACACATGATTGGGCTCATTGAAAAGTTGGTAACACTCGATCTGACATTGGAGCACGAACTGAATGCGGACTTATTACTTCTATCTCTTCCTTCGTTGTTTGACAGTTTTGTGATGAACTTCAATATGAACAAGATAGAGGTCACCCTTGAAGAGATGGTCAATATGCTTGTCACATATAAGGACACATTAAAGAAGGATAAACCGGTACTCTTGGTAGGCTCCTCTTCTAACTCTAAGAAGGGACCAAGTGCAAAGGGTAAGAAACGTTCTGCCCCACCCAAGAAAACTGGACACAAGAAGAAGAACAAGACAAAGGCTTCAAACATGATCAAATATGAAGATGTTTTCCATCACTACAAGAAACCCGGTCATTGCAAACATAACTGCAAAGAATATCTCGAGCAGTTGCGAACTGCAAAGAGTATGTTTTATATTGAAATAAATGTTTCACTTAATACTACTTCTTGGGTATTGGATACTGGATGTGGATCTCACATTTGCAATGATTTGCATGTGATGAGAAGAAGTCGTAAGCTTAGGATGGGTGAGACCCAGTTGAGGCTCGGAAATGGTTCTAGAGTTGAAGCCAAAGCTGTGGGAAACTTTTATTTAGTTTTGCAGAACGGTTTTAAGTTATTTTTGAGAGATGTTTTATTTGTGCTAGATTTGGTTAAAAACATTATTTCTGTTTCTATGCTTGATAGAGATGGTTTTTCTTGCAATTTTGTGAATGAGATTTGCAATATTTACAAGAATAAATGTTTGATTGGATGTGAACAACTTGAAAACGATCTATATAACTTAAAATTAAAAGACGTACCAATTAATTATGTTGATAAACCGGAAACAACAAATAAAAGAAAAAATGATAGTCAAAACCCGGCAAACCTTTGGCATGCTAGGCTAGGTCATATTTTCTCAAGGAGGATGAACAAGCTAGTGGGAGAGGGCATGTTTAATATGTCTGATATTAACTCTCTACCAACTTGTGAGTCCTGCCTAAAAGGAAAAATGACTAAAACTCCTTTCAAAGGAAAGCCTGAGCGTAGTCAAAATCTGTTGGATTTGATCCATACAGATGTTTGCGGCCCATTTAGTATTGGTACTAAATATGGTAACACCTACTTCATTACCTTTACTAATGATTATTCTAGGTACGGGTATTTATATTTGATGAAATATAAGTCTGAATCATTTGAAAAGTTCAAAGAATTCAAGGCTGAAGTAGAAAACAAACTAGGTAGGAGTATTAAAGCACTTCGATCAGATCGAGGTGGAGAATACTTATGTAGTAGCCCGTACCCTAATTGAGTAATTAAAGGATTAATGCTAATTAATTGAATTGGGTATCGGATGGATCGGAAGCTCCGAAGGCACGATCGGAAGCTCCGAACAGGATCGGAAGCTCCGATGAGCGATCGGAGGCACCGATGTTATTACGTCAGGCATGACGTGTGGTTGGATCGGAAGCTCCGATCAGGACCGGAAGCTCCGATCACCCCTATCCGGAGTCAACAAGTGATATTTTGACATGTGGCAGATCAGGATCTTCGGAAGCTCCGATGACAGGATCAGACGTTCCGATCGAGGTTCGGACGTTCCGATCAAGGATCGGAAGTTCCGATCGTTGTCTATAAATAGAAGGCCGAGACTTCACTTTCATTTGCCAATTCCGAGTTCTCCTTTCCCTTCTAGTCCTTTTGGAGCTGTTCTAGTCTTCTTAGGCTTGGTCTGGAGGTCGGCAAGGCATTCGGTAGTCGTAGCGGAGTTGTGCCCAAGCTCTGGAGGCATCGACATCAAAGGGCTAATGACGGACGAAAGTATATCTTTTGCTTCCTATAAATATTTAGGAGTATGCAATAGCTTAGTTAAGGCTTTTAGAGCACTTTAATGATAGTAGTATCATTTGGCAGTGTAGAGCAGACTATAGGCGTGGACCTAGAGTTGGTAGAGCTTGCACTATTTTGAGGTACGAAAGTACTGTTCGAGATATCCTGACTGAGTATGCATGTATTATGTGACTGCATGATTTATATGCCATGATATTATGCTGCATTCATTTGCATCTTGCTGTATCTCCTTCGAGATGTCTGTTAGTAGGGTTGTACCCTATCCTGTTAGTGGATGGACTTCCATCGATTTGGGTCCGGCGTATCCACGGTTATCTCGGTATGGGAGCCACCTCCTGAAGCGACGGCACAGCATGCTACTTACCAGGGCCCGGTCTGTCTCTGTTATCTGATCCTTGACCTCGAGTCTATAGGGAGTTCACTTTGCATGCATGTATACTCATACTCTCGCACTGAGCATTTTATGCTCACGTCTCGTACTCTGTATTTTCTGGACACCCTATTCCATGGGGCAGGTTTGCGATTGGACGAGGAGGGTGGATCCAGGAGGGGCTAGTCAGTGGTTGGCCAGCTGGAGCTTCGCTTAGGTTTTACTACTGTTGTTTGGGTTTATACAGCTATTCGATTTGGTTGTATATTATTGGATAAATTACAGATTCCTTTACTTGGGGTTGTAAACTATTTATGGTTAGTAGGTGATCCGGGTAAGGGTCACTACATTTATGGTATCAGAGCATGCTTAAGTTCTGCTTAGTAGGTGATCCGGGTAAGGGTCACTACATTTATGGTATCAGAGCATGCAAAAGATTTCTTGGGATTTAGTCTCATCTTGAGGTATTTTTGTAGATGTCAAATCGTGACGACCAGAGTTCTCATGGCAGTGTTGGTGGGCGTTGGGGTGATGCCGACCGGGAGCCTCGTCGAGAACGGCGTCATCGTCATCATGATGACGAATGTTTCACTGTGCGTCGATTCTTAGCTATGGGTCCTAAGCCCTTAGTTGGAGGTGAGTCTCCGGAGGATGCGGAGAACTGGTTAGACCGCATGGAGACGACTTTTTAGACTTTCCAATGCACCGAGGAGCAGAAGGTGGAGACCCTTGGCTATCTTTTGGATGGGCGTGCGCGCAGGTGGTGGAGGTTTACTTCTGCACCTTTTGTTGCGGCGAGAGGAGTGGCCACCTGGGCCGAGTTCCGCACAGCTTTCCATAAGCGGTATTTTCCTCCTGCACTCCGTCAGTCGAAGGAAGGCGAGCTACTGAGTCTGCGACAGGGAGCTATGTCTATCGATGAGTATCAACAGAGGTTCTTTGATCTGCTATCCTATTGCCCCGAGATTGCTAATAGCTCAGAGATGAAGTATAATCTGTCCCTTCGGGGCCTTAACCCTGAGATCCATGACCGTGTGGCGGTTGGCGACGACATTTCCTACGAGGGTTTGGTGAGCCGTTGTCACCAGGCGGAGGACAGCATTCGGCGGAACAAGTCTTTCTCTCAGTCGAGACCTGCTAGTTCTTTGGGTCCCCGTGCCCAAACTTTCAAGAAGTCTGGATCTTCTTCTTCCTCTGGTTCTGGAGGTGTTGTCCGTTTTGGTAAGAAGGACAAGTGTGATCACTGTGGGAAGAACCATCCATCCGACAAGTGTCGTAGAGCTTCTGGAGCTTGTTTCCGTTGTGGAGAGACTGGTCATATTCGGAGTGATTGTCCACTGTCTGGGGGAGGCAGTTCTGGTTCTGGTTCAGGATCGGGTTCTCAGGCCACCGTAAAGCAGAGGTCGCAGGGACAATCTGCTGGGAGTTCTCATTTGAAGCCACGAGCTTCTGGCCAGGTGTTTGCCCTGAGACATGATCAGGCTGTGGAGGAGAATGAGAAAGTCATCGCAGGTACATTTCTGCTTTATGATATACCTGCTCTTGTACTTATTGACACTGGTGCATCTCATTCCTTCATTTCTGCACGTTTTGTTAAGAGGCATAAGTTACCATGCATTGCAATAGACGTAGTGATGTCTATTTCTACTCCGACGGGCCAATCTGCTTTGGCTAAGCGTCTAGTGATGGGTTGTCCTTTATAGTTCGAAGGGAACATTCTGTTTGCGAATCTCATGGTCCTGGCGATGGACGACTTTGATTGCATTCTGGGAATAGATATGTTGACTACCTATCGAGCTTCAGTGGACTGCTATCAAAGATTAGTACGCTTTCATCCGGAGGGGAGTGAGAGCTGGTTTTTCTATGGTGAGGGAGCGCGACCCCCGATGCCTTTGGTATCAGCTTTGAGAGCCTGTCGATCTCTAGAGTCTGGCGGGGAAGGATACCTTATCTATGCAGTTGATTTGTCCGCTGAGAGTATTGGGATAGAGAGCATTCCTGTTGTGGATGAATTTCCAGATGTATTTCCTGATGAGATTCCGGGTTTTTCTCCTGCTAGGGAAGTCGAGTTTGGCATAGAGTTGATGCCGGGTACTTCGCCTATTTCTAGAGCACCGTATCGTCTGGCTCCGTCAGAGATGCGTGAGTTGAAGAATCAGCTACAGGATCTTTTGGACAAGGGGTACATTCGTCCTAGTGTATCTCCTTGGGGAGCTCCTGTTCTCTTCGTGAAGAAGAAGGATGGGTCGATGCGGCTGTGCATTGACTATCGGCAGCTGAATCGAGTCACTGTGAAGAACAAGTATCCGTTGCCTCGTATTGATGACTTGTTTGATCAGTTGCAGGGCACGTCAGTTTACTCCAAGATTGATTTGAGATCTGGATATCATCAGTTGAGAGTCCGTGATCAGGATGTAGCCAAGACTGCATTTCGTACTCGCTATGGGCATTACGAGTTCCTAGTGATGCCATTTGGTTTGACTAATGCGCCGGCTATATTCATGGATTTGATGAACCGCGTCTTCAGGGAGTATTTGGACAAGTTTGTCGTGATCTTCATTGACGACATCTTGGTGTATTCACGTAATACGGAAGAGAATGTTTCTCACTTGCGGTTGGTACTGCAGACTCTTCGAGATGAGCAGTTGTACGCCAAGCTGAGCAAGTGTGAGTTTTGGATGGATAGAGTGGTCTTTCTGGGCCATATCATATCCAGGGAGGGGATATCTGTCGATCCAAGCAAGATTGAAGCGGTACTTAATTGGTCGCGTCCGACGACAGTTGCTGAGATTCGTAGTTTTCTGGGTCTAGCAGGGTATTATCGTCGCTTCATTTTGAACTTCTCTCAGTTAGCCCGACCGTTGACGCAGCTTACCCGCAAGGGTGTGGATTTCGAGTGGTCCTCCGAGTGCGAGGAGAATTTCCGTGAGCTTCAACGGCGGTTGACTTCTGCACCGGTGTTGGCATTACCGTCAGGATCTGGAGGTTATGTAGTTTACACGGATGCTTCTCTTCAGGGGTTAGGCTGTGTCCTGACTCAGAATGGGCATGTGATCGCATACGCTTCTAGACAGCTGAAGCTTCACGAGGACAACTACCCAGTCCATGATTTGGAGTTAGCAGCCATTGTGTTCGCTTTGAAGATCTGGCGTCATTATCTGTATGGCGAGAAATTTGAGATCTTCACCGACCATAAGAGTCTCAAGTATTTGTTCACTCAGGCGGAGTTGAACATGAGGCAGAGACGTTGGATGGACTTGCTTAAGGACTATGATTGCAAGATTAAGTACCATCCGGGAGCTGCTAATCTCACCGCTGATGCTTTGAGTCGCAAGGTGCGACTATCCGCACTTCAGATTTGTTCGATGTCTAATGCAATCAATGACTGTTGTACTTCAGGTTATACCTTTAAGCATAAGAAAGGTATGCAGAGTATCCAGATGTTTGCGATATTATCTGAGCCAGCCTTGTATTCGCGGATCCGAGATGCTCAGATGTCTGATTCGAAGACCCAGCATTTAGCTCTTTTAGCTAACGAGGGTAGCTCATCTGGATTTCATTATCAGTCAGATGGCTTTCTGTGTTTGTCTGGTAGGCTTGTGAGTCCGCAGGATGAAGAGTTGCGAGAGGAGATTTTGTCTCAGGCACATCGCACTAAGTTGAGTATTCATCCTGGGAGCAACAAGATGTACAAGGATCTACGTACTCGTTTCTAGTGGAAGGAAATGAAACGCAGTGTTTATCAGTTTGTTTCGAGATGTTTGGTGTGTCAACAGGTCAAGGCAGAGCACCGACGACCTGGAGGATTGCTTCACAGTCTGTCTATTCCTGAATGGAAATGGGAGTTTATCACAATGGATTTTGTGACCCATTTGCCGGTATCCCCGAGGAACTGTGATGCTATCTGGGTGGTGGTGGACCGGCTCACCAAGTCAGCACATTTCATTGCCTATAGCCGAGAGTACTCTGTGGATCGCATGGCACGGATGTACATTCAGGATATCGTCCGACTTCATGGAGTGCCTGTGAGCATTGTCAGCGATCGGGACCCCAGGTTTACTTCTAGATTCTGGGGGAGTGTTCAGCGTGCGATGGGTACTACTCTCAGTTTGAGTACAGCATATCATCCGGAGACTGATGGTCAGTCAAAGCGCACTATCCGTACGTTAGAGGATATGCTTAGAGTGTGCGTCATGGATTTTGGTTCAGCCTGCCAGGAACATTTGCCGTTGATCGAGTTCGCTTACAACAACAGCTATCACACTAGTATTGGGATGGCACCTTTTGAGGCGTTGTATGGGCGACGTTGTCGTACTCCACTCTTCTGGGAAGAAGTGGGGGAGAGACAGGCTGAGGGACCGGAGTTTATCCAGCAGGCGATAGAATATTGTTGATCAAATCAAGAAATGGATTAAAACTGCACAGGATCGTCAGGCCAGCTATGCTAATATCAAGCGTAGGCCCTTGCAGTTTGAGGTCGGGGAGAAAGTGTTTTTGAGAGTGTCACCTTTCCGCAAGATTCTCAGATTTGGCCTTAAGGGCAAGTTGTATCCCAGATTTATCGGTCCGTTTAAGATCTTAGAGAGCATTGGCGATTTGGCTTATCGACTAGCTTTGCCACCGCACCTATCCAGTATTCACGAAGTGTTCCACGTATCTCTGTTACGACGGTATGTGGCAGATGAATCTCATATTCTGCAGCGGTCTGAGGTTCTGGTAGACAAGGATTTGACTTATGTTGAAAAACCTCTTCGTATCCTGGATTATAAGGATAAGGTTTTACGGAACAAAGTCATTCCTTTGGTTTTAGTTCCATGGCAGCGCCGAGGCACTGAGGAAGCTACTTGGGAGCTTGAGGACAGGATGCGTAAAGGCCATCCTGAGTTGTTTTGATTTCATTCTTTAAGTTGTATTCAGTTGCAAACTCTGTAAACGTTTGATTTGAATAAATAATGTTTCTGATTTCTGTATTTGCATTCGGTACTTAAGATCTGATTTCGAGGACGAAATATCTTAAGTGGGGGAGAATGTAGTAGCCCATACCCTAATTGAGTAATTAAAGGATTAATGCTAATTAATTGAATTGGGTATCGGACGGATCGGAAGCTCCGAAGGCACGATCGGAAGCTCCGAACAGGATCGGAAGCTCCGATGAGCGATCGGAAGCACCGATGTTATTACGTCAGGCATGACGTGTGGTTGGATCGGAAGCTTCGATCAGGACCGGAAGCTCCGATCACCCCTATCCGGAGTCAACAAGTGATATTTTGACACGTGGCAGATTAGGATCTTCGGAAGCTCCGATGACTGGATCGGATGTTCCGATCGAGGTTCGGACGTTCTCTATGTTCCATACCAATGAAACGTGGTACTCGGCATAGCAAATGCTAGTCCCAATCTTGAGCGATCCTTATCCTTATTTGTGGACGGCTCAATTGACTAGGAACTGTTTAGAATATACAGTGAACATAAGATGTGTTTTATGACAAGATCTCTCTATATTCACTATCTCATCTTACTTTAGTATATTCAAGGTCTTTATCAAAATAACAATAGTATATCATTATATAATAATAAGATAAAGTGAACGCCATTTAAAGAACGTATATTATATTAAACAAAGATTGTTTACAAAAAGAGACTCTCAAAGCCCTTAGCCACAAGTTGGCTAGCGGGGCATCAACTCTTTCAATCTCCCACTTGCCCTAAAGCCAACTAGTCATACTACGTAGTCCCATTGGATCAGCGATATTGTCTGCAGAGGCCACTCTCTCGATAGTGATGTCTCCTCTTTCCACGATCTCCCGGATGATGTGGTATTTCCTCAGTACGTGTTTGGATCTTTGATGAGACCTTGGTTCCTTTGCCTGAGCAATGACACCTGTATTGTCACAGTACACCGGGACTGGACCAACAGCTTCAGGAATAACGCCCAACTCTTGGACGAAATTCCTCATCCAAACGGCCTCTTTAGCAGCAGCTGATGCCGCAATGTATTCTGCCTCAGTGGTGGAATCCACTGTGGTGTCCTGCTTGGAAATCTTCCAAGAGACAGCACTGCCATTGAGCATGAACACAAATCCAGAGGTTGACTTCGAGTCATCCACGTCACTTTGGAAGCTAGAGTCGGTATAGCCTTCCAATTTCAGTTCTCTTCTTCCATAAACCATGAATACATTCTTAGTTCTTCTCAAGTACTTAAGAATATCCTTCACGGCTTTCCAATGCATTTGACCGGGATTGGCTTGATATCTGCTCATGACACTCAGAGCAAATGCCACATCCGGTCTGGTAGATATCATCCCATACATGATACTCCCTATGGCTGACGCATATGGTATGTGTGTCATTTTCTCTATTTCTTCGTCAGTCTTGGGACACATAGACTTGTATAGAGAGACTCCATGACACATAGGTAGATGTCCTCTCTTGGACTCATCCATTGAAAACATTTTCAATATAGTGTCGATGTAGGTAGCTTGAGTAAGTCCTATCATTCTCTTAGATCTATCTCATTAGATCTGTATCCCTAGAATATAGGACGCCTCACCCAAATCCTTCATCGAGAATCTACCTGACAACCATATCTTTTTTGACTGCAACATCCCTACATCATTCCAAATGAGTAAGATGTCATCAACATAAAGTACTAAGAATGTCACAGCATCTTTAACTACTTTCTTGTACACGCACGGTTCCTCCGTGTTCTTGATGAAACCAAAATCCTTTATTGTTTCATCAAATTTCTGGTTCCAACTTCTTGATGCTTGTTTGAGACCATAGATCGATCTCTGAAGCTTACATACCTTATGCTCGCTTCCCATGGATGTGAATCCCTCAGGCTGTATTATATAGATCTCTTCCTTAATGTTTCCATTAAGGAATGCAGTCTTCACGTCCATTTGCCATATCTCATAGTCATACCATGCAGCAATGAAAATAAGGATTCTTATGGACTTGAACATTGCGACTGGTGAAAAAGTTTCATCATAGTCAACTCCTTGTCTTTGAGTATAACCTTTTGCCACCAATCGTGCCTTGTAGGTCAGTACCTTTCCATCAGGCCCAAGTTTTCTCTTGTAGATCCATTTGCACCCTATTAGAACAATTCCATCGGGAGGATCTACTAAAGACCAAACTTGGTTTGCATGCATCGAGTCTATTTCCGACTGCATAGCTTCAAGCCAAAAGTTCGAATCAGCATCAGAAATTGCTTCCTTGAAGCTTCTCGGATCACATCCAATGTCGGGTTCACTTTGATCCCCTTCAAGAAGAAGACCATATCTAATAGGAGGCCTAGAAGTCCTCTCAGATCTTCTAGTAATAGGCGTGTCTTGTGATGATTCTTGAGGTATAGGATCGTTATTTTGTATCTCGGGTTCTTCTCGAATTTCTTCGAGTTCCATCATCTTGCCTTTCTTATCCAATAAGAACTCCTTCTCCAAGAAGGTGGCATTCCTTGAAACAAACACTTTTGTTTCAGTAGGTTGATAGAAATAATATCCGATTGAATTCTTTGGATACCCTACAAAATAACATAAGGTGGATCGACTATCCAACTTATCTCCCACTGTCTGCTTCACGTAAGCAGGACATCCCCAAATCATCAAGTACGAATACTTAGGAGCTTTGCCATTCCATAACTCGTATGGTGTTTCATCCACTGCTTTAGTGTAGACGTTGTTCAACAACAATACTGCCGTTTCAAGAGCATAGCCCCAAAACGAAGGTGGGAGCTCAGTGAAGCTCATCAATGATCGAACCATGTCCAACAAGGTTCGATTGCGACGCTCCGAAACACCATTCAGCTGAGATGTTATAGGAGGAGTCCACTGAGAGAGAATCTCATTCTCTTTTAGATAATCCAAGAACTCGTTAATTAAGTATTCTCCACCTCAATCTGATCGAAGTGCTTTAATACTCTTACCTAGTTTGTTTTCTACTTCAGCCTTGAATTCTTTGAACTTTTCAAATAATTCAGACTTATATTTCATCAAATATAAGTACCCATACCTAGAATAATCATCAGTAAAGGTAATGAAGTAGGTGTGACAAAATTTTGTACCAATACTAAATGGTCCGCAAACATCTGTATGGATAAAATCCAATAGATTTTGACTACGCTCAGGTTTTCCTTTGAAAGGAGATTTAGTCTTTTTTCCTTTCAGGCAGGACTCACAAGTAGGCAGAGAGTTAATATCAGACATATCAAACATGCCCTCTCCCACTAGCTTGTTCATCCTCCTTGAGGAAACATGACCTAGCATAGCATGCCAAAGGTTTGCCGGGTTTTGATTATCAATTTTCCTTTTATTTGTTGTTACCGGTTTATCAACATAATTAATTGGAACGTCTTTTAATTTTAAGTTATATAGATCATTTTCAAGTTGTCCACATCCAATTAAACATTCATTCTTGTAAATATTTCAAATCCCATTCACAAAATTGCAAGAAAAACCATCTCTATCAAGCATAGAAATACAAATAATGTTTTTAACCAAATCTGGCACATATAAAACATCTCTCAAAAATAACTTAAAATCATTTTGCAAAATTAAACAAATGTCTCCCACAGCTTTGGCTTCAACTCGAAAACCATTTTCGAGCCTCAGCTGGGTCTCACCCATCCTAAGCTTGCGACTTCTTGTCATCACCTCCAAATCATTGCAAATGTGAGATCAACATCCGGTATCCAATACCCAAGAAGTAGTATTAAGTGAAACATTTATTTCAATATAAAACATACCCTTCGCAGTTCGCAACTGCTCTCGATATATTTCTTGCAGTTACGTTTCCAATGATCGGGTTTCTTATAGTGATGGCAAACATCCTTGGATTTTTCCATGTTTGAAGCCTTTGTCTTGTTCTTCTTCTCAGGTCCGGTTTTCTTGGATGGGGCAGAACGTTTCTTACCCTTTGTACTTGGCCCCTTCTTAGCAGAAGAAGAGGAGCCCACCAAGAGAACCGGTTTATCCTTCTTTAAAGTGGCTTCATAAGTTACAAGCATATTGATCATCTCTTCAAGGGAGGCCTCTATCTTGTTCATTTTGAAATTCACCACAAAACCATCAAACGATGAAGGAAGAGAGAGAAGTAATAAGTCCACATTGAGTTCATGCTCCAATACCAATTCAAGTGTTACCAACTTCTGAATGAGCCAAATCACGCGTACCCCATGATCACGGACCGAAGTCCCTTCACGCATGCGACATGTCATTAACTCTTTTATAGTAGCGAACCTTTCAGCTCTCGATTGAGCCTCAAAAAGTTCCTTGAGTTGTGCGTGAATGTCAGCAGCATTCACGGTATCCTCAAATCGCCTCTGGAGTTCATCAGACATCAAAGTTTGCATATAGCATTTGGCCTTGATATCATGGTCCCACCATTTATCAAGTTTGGCCAACTCTTCCGGACTTATATCAGCTGGTGCTTCCTTCGGAGGAGATTTTTCTAACACGTAGAACATCTTCTCCGAGGTCAAGACAACCTTCAACTTACGGAATCATTCCGTATAGTTTGCGCCAGTCAGTTTGTTTTGTTCGAGAATAGAGAATAGTGGATTGCGCGAATTCATCTTAATAAAATACTGAAAAGAAACAGACAATTATCAGTGATTGTTTAATTAATTTACTAAGACATAAAATAAGGCAAAATTTATTTTATGAATCTCACTCCCACTATTTTAACGATTTCACTACCCTCTAGTGAAAACGGGAAACTGGTTTTCTTAGTGGGAACATGGCGTCCAATTGACAAGCTATAGTACCGAATAATATCATCCAACCGTAATTTTCAAAAGGTAGAACCCAATTGCTTCCAAAGAAATCCCCATGTTTTTACCTCATGTCCAATAAGGGCCCAATAATATGACTCCGTTTATTGTGACATGTCAAGATAACCCATCAATATTAAGTTGTGATGGACGGTCGCCATGTGGATCCCCAATAATATGAGCCAATCCCACGGGAGTTCCACCCAACTTACAATTTATGTCGATCCAATGTACAGCTTTCTGACGAACAGGCCCCCCCAATAATATGAGCCGGACCGTGCCCGCGGGTAGCATCTCATACATTGATCGTTGATGGAAGGTAGGAACATTTAAACAATATTTAAATTTCCTTTATTTATCTTGATATCAATTTTAAATCATATTTAAAATGAGGGATTTTTAATTTTGAAAATTTGTCTCATCATTTAAAATTTGTATGCTTGCGGGATTCATACAATTTAGTCTAAACATGCATAAAACAATAATATCATATATTATTTTAGGATGATCGATTCCATTACTAATCGACCCGTGGTTGCCAATCACGAGTCTAAGTCCAATCCTAGGTAATATGCAAGTATGCAATGCAATCCTATTACATTGAGCTTCCAATTTACATTTCTTCGGTCTTTATTGTCCGTTGGGCCCACCTTTGTCTTCAAATCTTCATCTCCCACTAAGTCTAAAATTTACAATAAATTTCGATGACAAGCAGAGGATACATATTTAAGGGGTGGGAACGGGCCATAAACCAGGCCCACTTTTATTACATATGACAATTCATATTGGGCCATAAACCAGGCCCATTAATAAATCCAACAACAATAATTAAAACCAAATGTAAAAAACCTAACATACACCTATAATATTGGTCATGGCAATCGATCATCCTTATTCAATAATATTTAATTCAAAAATTAATTTATTGGATATCATGCAATGGCAATAAATATAAATAGATAAAATCATATTTCATACATAAAATCTTATTTTATATATAAAATCATATTTTATCTAGTTTATCCATAAAATCATATTTTACATATAAAATCCAATTTTATACATAAAATAATATTTTATTATCAATTGTACCAAAATTATTAATTTTATAAAATCTAATTTAATGGATAAAATTTATAAATTTTCCAAAAATTTAAATTTATCCAAAAATCAATTTTTAAAATTTCGGACTCAAACAATTTGATCTGATGCCTCGTGGACCAATCAAAAACAATTTTCAATCGGACCAAAAACTGAAATTTCAAAAATTTCAAAAAATCAAAAAATTAAATTTTAAAATTTCCGGACTGCCCGGGACAATCCCGGGCAGCCCGTCCTCCACGTGGTACAGGGCTGCCCACGTGGAGGTGGGCAGCCAATCGCTGCCCTGGGCAGCAGCGTGCGCTGCCCCGGGCAGCGACACTCGCTGCCCGATTGCCCTGGAATTTAATTTAAAATTTTCGTTTTATTTTTCTGAAAAATCGAGGCTGGTACAATCGAATAAATTTTAATCGTAAAATCCGAGAACAACCTGTCTCTGATACCACTGTTGGAACATGGTCGTTCTCCGGATCGAAAAGAAAGTGATACCCGGTGCAGCGGAAGTTTTAAAATTTTATATGGAACGATTTCATATTGGTATCAAATTCCTACGATTAAAATTGATAACATAAAATTTAAACAATGTAGATTTTACCTTAAAATCTCGAAGCGAGATTATGGACACCAACAGATTAATCTGCTCTTGTTGTATATCCCAGAAATTGATGAACGAACGTTTCTTCAATCAGGTCCACGAACAGAAGTTTAATCCCTCTGATAGACTGCACTAGAAAGTCTATCAGAAGTTTCTACGAAGAGAAATAACAGATTTGATCTGCTAATTCAGACTGCAAATTCGAAATTCGCAGACTGAAATTCTCGAACACAGTAGGGGAGGGGGGCGGCCGAATTCTCTAGAGAGAGAGCTCTAGGGTTTCGAATTTTATGCCTTGTGTTGTGTATAATTTCTGCACTGCAATAACTTATTTATAATATGGGCTGCTAACTGCTTAGGGCCCATTAGTCATAAGTTCAAGCCTGACAAGCAAAGCCCGCATGTTCAGAAATTAATATAAAATTCATCGTGACTCAGATTGATAAACCAATTTCACCAATGTGTACAGAAACCATTTCTGCATCTTTTAAAGTCAAGATAAATTTTCTGAATCCGAATACAGTGATTTCCAAAAATGTCCATCACTATGTCATTTTAGGATATATTACTCCCTCTACTCTTAAATAAGAAGTCCCACTTATATTTTCACTAAATTTAACTTTTCAAATTTAATTATCTCAACGGGGATTAAAAATCAATTACTTGTGTGACCCTCAATGGTTCAGGGATACAGCTAACCGTGGGCTCACAACTCCTTGTGACTCGGAACAACCATTTCCGACTTGCCCATCGAATCATGGTAAGAGCGTCTAGCAACATCGCCCCATGATTCCCTAGGTATCACTGATAGTGCCTGCAAGAACCAATAGATTTTGGTTAGCGTACAGTACGGTCCCTTCATCCATATATCCCGATCGAATCAACAACCATTGGTAAATCGAGAGTCATTCGAGATTCGATAACTATGCAATTCATCTTGAAGATCAAATAGTGACATCGCATGTGCTACTAAGAAACCATTTCTTAAAACACATCATGTACTCTGGCCAGAGATTCGTCACACTAATATCTCCTCAGATTGCATAGGATATCCACACTCGCAAGTGTGCGGTGAATCCTTGACAACAAAGCATCGACTCCTATATGTGTCGTAACTGTACCCAATCCCGACACCTGATGACCCTAATAGAGTCGGTAAATGAGTCAAAGCACAATACTAGCATATAGAGTCTCAATGATGTTTCAAGTAATAAGGACTAATGGTGTACAACCAAAACCGCGGACTATATCCACTCGATAAGTGATAACCACTTGGAATGTCCGAATAGGGTAGTTCGATCATTCATCATATGAATATCCATTTGCATGCTTCGAACATCTCTATGTTCCATACCAATGAAACGTGGTACTCGGCATCACAAATGCTAGTCTCAATATCGAGCGATCCTTATCCTTATTTGTGGATGGCTCAATTGACTAGGAACTGTTTAGAATATACAGTGAACATAAGATGTGTTTCATGACAGTGATCTTTCTATATTCACTATCTCATCTTACTTTAGTATATTCAAGGTATTTATCAAAATAACAATAGTATATCATTATATAATAATAAGATAAAGTGAACGCCATTTAAAGATTGTATATTATATTAAACAAATATTGTTTACAAAAAGAGACTCTCAAAGCCCTTAGCCACAAGTTGGCTAGTGGGGCATCAACTCTTTCAGTTTTTGCCTTGAAGATATGGAGTCACTATCTGTACGGTGAGTCTTTTGAAATCTTTTCTGATCATAAGAGTCTTAAGTACTTATTTTCACAGTCTGAGTTGAATATGAGACAGAGGAGATGACTAGATTTATTGAAGGACTTCGACTGCGAGATTAAGTATTACCCGGGAAAGTCGAATGCAGCTGCTGATGCTTTGAGTCGCAAGCTTTGTTCCTTATCTCTTTCGACCATCGGTGTGTCTCGTTTGATTGATGTTTGTTGCAATTCTGGGTTGGAGATTGAATCAGATAGGAATCCTATCAGAGTTTGTGCTATCTAGGCTGAGCCAAAGTTATTTGTGTCGATCAAGGAAGCACAGAAATCCGATGAGAGTATTCAACATTCGATAGAGAAGGTGAGATCTGGACACCAGTCTGAGTTTCATGTCAGGAATGATGTTTTATTTGTGAATAACCGTATTGTTGTGCCTGATATTTCTAAGTTGAGACTGCGTATTCTGCGAGAGGCACATTGCAGTCGGTTCAGTGTTCATCCTGGAGACCGAAAGATGTATAACGACCTGAAGAGTCAATTTTGGTGGAAGAAGATGAAGAGTGACGTTGCAAGGTTTGTATCCCGTTGTTTGATTTGTCAGCAGGTGAAAGCCAAGAGAAAGAGGCCGGGTGGTCTTCTGCACAGTTTATCTGTTCCGGAATGGAAGTGGGATCATATCTCGATGGATTTCGTCACGAAACTACCCCGATCTGTTCGAGGATGCGATGCCATTTGGGTAGTGATTGACCGTTTGACGAAGTCTGCTTGTTTTATTCCGTATCGGATGACATATCGTCATGATCAGATGGCCGATTTGTATGTTATAGAGATTGTCAGATTGCACTGTGTGCCGAGATCGATTGTTTCAGACCAAGATCCTCGATTTAATTTTCATTTCTGGCACAGTCTACAGGAGGCTCTTGGTACTCGTTTGCACTTGAGTACAACATATCATCCTCAGACCGACGGTCAATCAGAGCGGACGATTCAGACTCTGGAGGATATGCTACGAGCAGTAGTGCTTGATTTTGGTACTAGTTGGCAGGACTCGTTGCCTCTTGTGGAGTTTTCGTACAACAACAACTTCCAGACGAGTATAGGAATGGCACCATTCGAAGGGTTGTACGAAAAGAAGTGCAGATCTCCTCTATATTGGGATGAGATGTCTGAGTCCCCAAACTTGGGACCATATATGATTCGTGATATGGCTGAGCAGGTGAAGATTATTCGATTAAGAATGAAGACTGCTCAGGACCGACAAGCGAAGTATGCGAATATCCGTCGCAGACCTCTATCTTTCGATCAGGGAGACTGAGTATTCTTGAAGATTTCTCCGTTTAGAGGTACTGTTAGATTTGGGAAGAGAGGGAAGTTGTCACCGAGATTCATCGGTCCGTATGAGATTTTGCATAAGATAGGTGATCTAGCCTACAGATTAGCACTTCCTCCTTCTTTATCTGGTATTCACGACGTATTTCACGTCTCGATGTTGATGAAATACCATCTCGATCCTTCTCATGTTCTTCAACCTGACGAAACCGAACTTGATGAAACTCTGAGTTATTTCGAGAGACCGATTCAGATCCTTGACAGAAAGGAGAAACAGCTCAGAACCAAATCGATTTAGTCGGTGAAAGTTCAGTGGAGTCGTCACGGAGTCGAAGAAGTGAATTGGGAGATAGAATCTGATATGAGGCAGAGATTTCCGGATTTGTTTATCTGGCGTGAGTCCTTAATTCTATTCTTGATTCTTATTTCTTTCTTATGAGTTTATATTACTGATTTTGATGACGAAATCTATTCTTAGAGGGGGAGAATTGTAAGGCCCTGTTTTTATCTTAATTTAACTTATTTGAGATAATCAGTGATTTCAGAATTGAAAAGCCAACTTTTTATTGATCAGGGACTATTTTGCAATTTTTTGAAATTTCAGGGACTAAAACGCAAAGTGTGGATTTGTTATATTATTGGAGGCTTTGACTAGTCTCCTTATCTTTCCCCTCATCCCTTCCAACCGCCTCTCCCTCCATTGAAGCGACAAAAGCTTCCCCAAGCTTTTGTGATTTTGATTTTAGCTCGATCCGTCCGTTGGAATTCAATCTCGAGTAGATATCTGCGATCACAGTGTCGAGTGCTCCGTTTGGAAGAAAGTTTCTCTTATTTCTACGAGGTTTGAATTTTTGGATTTCTTTAGAATTGATTGATATTCGAAGAGGATGTTCTTGAGGTTGCTGTGATAGTATATCTAAGACGGTTTGGAGATATATCGACGATCGGATTTGATATGATTTTTCTTATGATTTTCGAAACATAGATTTTTGAGATGTGTTGGGTTTGACTTGGAAATGATGTTAGATGATTGTTATGAGTAGATTGGATTGATATTCTGCAGTCTGTGATTTCAGTTTGATCAGTTTATAGTCGTTATGCCGTCTGTTTGAGTTTCGGGATATCGTTTTTATTGATTTGATTATACCGAGTTTGATGAGGTTTTACTATCGATATTGATAATGTGACTTTTTCGGTTAGATTGATTCGAAGTCCTTGGAGTTGCGAGATTGCAACTTCGATCAGTTTGGAAGATTGAGCCGGTATAGTATCGACTTCTTACTTATCGATCGTAGAACTTGAATAGATATTGAATTGAGATTTGTTGTTTTACAGATTGAAGATTGTGAACGACAAGAAGGTATAAGATGACTTTGGAATGAAATATGTGACGATTAACTCGATTCCGGATCGACTCGAGTGTCCTAGAAGAAATCACATATTGCATGTTTAAATGTTTACTTGATTTATGATTGAAATGATAATTGAGAGCATGAGATCATATACGCATTCATATTGAGCCGATTGATTATTCATTTTGAATTGGACGATCTGGAGATTATAGTTGAGTGGCCTTGGTAGGCGATTTAATACGAGCATCGATTAACTCACTATAATGCCCTAGAGTCTAGGGGATTAAAATATATCTCGTCAACCTCGAAAGGAGAGTTCGGTGTGATTGTTGGATATTTTAACCTCAGGATCCCAAACCAAAGAAAGAAAGAAAGAAAGAAGAATTCCTTTTGATTATCTGAGTCTGATAATCCAGATGTTTTAAAGTCATGCATATCATTTTATTCTGCAGTTGAATGAATTATTTTAGGAATATGTGGAACTTGATTATATATCATGTCTTGATATATTATGTGATGTTGTATGCTAGTACTTTTTACTGGAAATATTATTCTCACCGGATTATCCGGCTGTTGTCTTTGTTTGTATGTGTACTTGTCAACAGGTGGGGCAGGACCGAGCCAGAGAACTCATTTATAGGTGTTGGGGAGGATAGAAGTGAGGCTCTAGGTAGTAGGAGTTGAATCTTCATTGCAAGCTTGTGATGTATTTTGGATTGTAAACTAAGAATCGAAGCATGTTCTATTAGTTAGAGGATTGTATAACTTTGGAACTATCTTGTAATGAATTATGCATGTTTAGATTGAAGTTTGAATGGTTTTGTAGTTGGAAACAAGCATGCTCTGTTCTTTTATTTTTTTCTGGGCAGAAGGTGCGCTCGATCGCACGAGTACGTGGGATCGAGCGCAGCCCTCCATTTTGCTGAGGCAGAGTGTTGGAAAACTGCTGGCGGTCAGATCAATCACGATTGATACCCGGTGCAGCGGAAGTTTAAAAATTTTATCATGGAACAATTCCATGGTGTGGGTATCAACCGTTCAACGATTAAATTATTGTGTGTGTAAAATTTAAATAACAGTTATTAAATTTTACCTCCAATCTCGCAACGAGATTAATGGACACCAACAGATTTAATCTGCTCTTGTTGTCTCTCCCTGGAACCGATGAACTCCTTCAATCAGGTCCACGAACAGAGGTTTAATTCCTCTAATAGATTGCACTAGAAAATCTATCAGAAGTTTTCTGCGAAGAGAATAAACGAATCTGATTCGTTATTCCTTACTGCGATTCAAAATCACAGACCGGAAAATCTCGGGCAGAGTATGGGGAGGGTTCGGCCGAAACAATCTTTGAGAGGAACTAGGGTTTTCGATTTTTGCTCTCAAAAATTATGACCTGATGTGTGTAATTTCTGTACTGAAATAACTTATTTATAATGCAGGCCACTAACACCTTAGGGCCCATTAGTCATAAGCTGGGGCCCGACAAGCAAAGCCCGCTCGTTCAGAAATTAATATAAAATTCATCGTGACTCCGATTGATGAACTGATTTCACCAATGTGCACAGAAACCATTTCTGCACATTTTAAAGTCAAAATAAATTTTCCTGAATCCGAATTCAGTGGTTTCCAAAAATGTCCATCCCTATGTCATTTTAGGAAATCCTACTCCCTTACTCTTATTTAAGAAGTCCAACTCCTTAGTTCATTAAATTTAACTCTTTAAATTTAACTATCTCAACGGGGATTAAAACTCCATTACACTGTGTGACCCTCAATGGTTCAGGGATACAGCTAGCCGTGGGCTCACAACTCCTTGTGACTCGGAACAACACTTTCCGACTTGCCCAACGAATCATGGTAAAGCGCCTAGCAACATCGCCCCATGATTCCCTAGGTATCACTGATAGTGCCTACAAGAACCAGTAGATTTTGGTTAGCGTACAGTACGGTCCCTTCATCCATATATCCCGATCGAATCAACAACCATTGGTATATCGAGAGTCGCTCAAGATTCGATAACTATGCAATACATCTTGAAGATCAAATTAGTGACATCGCATGTGCTACTAAGAAACCATTTCTTAAATCACATCAAGTACTCTGGCCAGAGATTTGTCACACTAATATCTCCTCAGATCGCATAGGATATCCACACTCGCAAGTATGTGGTGAATCCTTGACAACAATGCATTGACTCCTATATGTGTCGTAACTGTACCCAATCTCGACACCTGATGACCCCCATAGAGTCGGTAAACGAGTCAAAGCACAGCACTAGCATATAGAGTCTCCATGATGTTTCAAGTCGTAAGGACTAATGGTGTACAACCAAAACCGCGGACTTTATCCACTCGATAAGTGATAACCACTTGGAAAGTCCGGATAGGGTAGTTCGATTATTCATCCTATGAATATCCATTTGCATGCTTCGAACATCTCCATGTTCCCTACCAATGAAACGTGGTACTCCGCATCGCAAATGCTAGTCTCAAACTCGAGCGATCCTTATCCTTATTATCGGACGGCTCAATCGACTAGGAACGGTTTTAGAATATACAGTGACTATAAGATGTATTTCATGATAGACATCCCCATGTTCTACCACATCTTACATACACTATAGTATATTCAAGGTCTTTATCAAAACAACAATAGTATATCACAATATAACAATATGAAGTAATATAAAGTCATTGCCATTAATAAAAGTGTAAATAATATTAAACAAAAGATTGTTTATACAAAGAGTCATCAAAGCCCATAGCCACACAGTTGGCTCACTGGGCACCCACTCTTACAATCTCCCACTTGCCCTATAGCCAACTAGTCATACTACGTAGACCCATTGCTTCGCGATGTTTGTCAAACAATGGTCCTGGCAAGGGCTTAGTAAGCGGATCAGCGATATTGTCTGCAGAGGCCACTCGTTCGACAATGATGTCTCCTCTTTCCACAATCTCACGGATTATGTGGTATTTCCTCAGTACGTGTTTGGATCTTTGATGAGACCTTGGTTCCTTTGCTTGAGCAACGGCACCCGTGTTGTCACAGTACACCGGGACTGGACCAACAAATTCAGGAATAACGCCCAACTCTTGGACGAACTTCCTCATCCAAACGGCCTCTTTAGCAGCAGCTGATGCTGCAATGTATTCAGCCTCAGTGGTGGAATCCGCTGTGGTGTCCTGCTTGGAACTCTTCCAAGAGACAGCACCGCCATTGAGCATGAACACAAATCCAGAGGTTGACTTCGAGTCATCCACATCACTTTGGAAGCTAGAGTCGGTATAGCCTTCCAATTTGAGATCTCGTCCTCCATACACCATGAACATATTCTTAGTCCTTCGCAAGTACTTAAGAATGTCCTTCACGGCTTTCCAATGCATTTGACCAGGATTAGACTGATATCTGCTCGTGACACTCAGAGCAAATGCTACATCCGGTCTGGTAGATATCATCCCATACATGATACTACCTATAGCTGACGCATATGGTACATGAGTCATATTCTCTATCTCTTCATCAGTCTTGGGACACATAGACTTGGATAGAGAAACTCCATGACACATGGGTAGATGTCCTCTTTTGGACCCATCCATTGAAAACCGTTTCAATATGGTATCGATGTAGGTTGATTGAGTGAGTCCTATCATTCTCTTAGACCTATCTCTATAGATCTGTATCCCAAGAATGTAGGATGCCTCTCCCAAATCCTTCATCGAAAATCTACCTGATAACCATATCTTTGTTGACTGCAACATCCCTACATCATTCCCAATGAGTAGGATGTCATCAACATAAAGTACTAAGAATGTCACCGCATCCTTAACTACTTTCTTGTACACGCAAGGTTCCTCCGGGTTCTTGATGAAACCAAAATCTTTTATTGTTTCATCAAATTTCTGGTTCCAACTTCTTGATGCTTGTTTTAGACCATAAATTGATCTCTGAAGCTTGCATACCTTATGCTCGCTTCCCATGGATGTGTACCCCTCAGGCTGCTTCATATAGATTTCCTCCTTAATGTCTCCATTAAGAAAAGCAGTCTTCACATCCATTTGCCATATCTCATAGTCATACCATGCAGCTATGGCAATTAGGATTCTTATGGACTTGAACATTGCAACTGGTGAAAAGGTTTCGTCATAGTCAACTCCTTGCCTTTGAGTATAACCTTTAGCCACCAATCGCGCCTTGTAGGTCAATACCTTACCATCAGGCCCAAGCTTTCTCTTGTAGATCCATTTACACCCTATTGGAACAATTCCATCGGGAGGATCTACTAAAGACCAAACTTGGTTTGTATGCATCGAATCCAATTCTGACTGCATAGCTTCAAGCCATAAATTCGAATCCGCATCAGAAATTGCTTCCTTGAAGTTTCTTGGATCACATCCAATGTCGGGTTCATCTTGATCCTCTTCAAGAAGAAGACCATATCGAACTGGAGGTCTAGAAGTCCTTTCGGATCTTCTAGGTGCAGGCGTGTCCAGCAATGGTTCCTGAGGTGTAGGATCGTTATTTTGTATTTCGGGTTCTTCTCGAACTTCTTCGAGTTCCATCATCTCGCCTTTCTTATCCAATAAGAACTCCTTCTCCAAGAAGGTGGCATTCCTAGAAACAAACACCTTTGTTTCAGCAGGATAATAGAAATAATATCCGATTGAATTCTTCGGATACCCTACAAAATAACATAAGCTGGATCGACTATCCAACTTATCTCCCACTGTCCGCTTCACGTAAGCAGGACATCCCCAAATCCTCAAGTACGAATACTTAGGAGCTTTGCCATTCCATAACTCGTATGGTGTTTTGTCCACTGCTTTAGTGTGGACGTTGTTCAACAACAATACCGCCGTTTCAAGCGCATAGCCCCAAAACGAAGGTGGAAGCTCAGTGAAGCTCATCATAGATCGAACCATGTCCAACAAAGTTCGATTACGACGCTCCGATACACCATTAAGCTGTGGTGTCATAGGAGGAGTCCACTGAGAGAGAATCCCATTCTCTTTTAGATAGTCCAAAAACTCGGTACTCAAGTATTCTCCACCTCGATCCGATCGAAGTGCTTTAATACTTTTACCTAGCTTGTTTTCTACTTCAGCCTTGAATTCTTTGAACTTTTCAAATGCTTCAGACTTATATTTCATTAAATATAAATACCCATACCTTGAATAATCATCAGTAAAGGTAATGAAGTAGGTGTGGCCATGTTGAGTCCCTACTCTAAATGGACCACAAACATCTGTGTGGATCAAATCCAACAGATTCTGACTACGCTCAGGCTTCCCCTTAAAAGGAGATTTAGTCATTTTTCCTTTTAGGCAGGATTCACAAGTAGGTAGAGAATTAATATCAGACATATCAAACATGCCCTCTCCCACTAGCTTGTTCATCCTCCTTGAGGAAATATGACCTAGCCTAGCATGCCAAAGGTTTGCCGGGTTTTGACTATCGATTTTCCTTTTGTTTGTTGTCGCCGGTTTATCAACATAATTCACTGGAACGTCTTTTAGTTTTAAGTTGTATAGATCGTTTTCAAGTTGTCCATTTCCAATTAAACATTCATTCTTGTAAATATTGCAAATCCCATTCACAAAATTGCAAGAATAACCATCTCTATCAAGCATAGAAATAGAAATAATGTTTTAATTAAATCTGGCACAAATAAAACATCTCTTAACAATAATTTAAAACCGTTCTGCAAAGTCAAACAAACATCTCCTATGGCCGTAGCTTCAACTCTGGAACCATTCCCGAGCCTCAGCTGGGTCTCACCCATTCTAAGCCTGCGACTTCTTGTCATCACCTGCAAATCATTGCAAATGTGAGATCCACATCCGGTATCCAATACCCAAGAAGTTGTATTAAGTGACATGTTTATTTCAATATAGAACATACCCTTTGCAGTTCCCAACTGCTCAAGATATTCCTTGCAGTTGCGCTTCCAATGACCCGGCTTCTTGCAGTAATGGCAAACATCCTTGGATTTTCCATTGTTTGAAGCCTTTGTCTTTTGCTTCTTCTCGGGCTCGACTTTCTTGGGTGGGGTAGAACGTTTCTTGCCCTTCATACTTGGCCCCTTCTTTGCAGAAGATGAGGAGCCCACCAAGAAAGCTGGCTTATCCTTCTTAAGTGTGGATTCATATGTAACGAGCATATTGACCATCTCTTCAAGGGTGGCCTCTATCTTGTTCATATTAAAATTTATCACAAATCCATCAAATGAAGAAGGAAGAGACAGAAGCAATAAATCCACATTGAGTTCATGCTCCAACACCAAATCTAGGGTCGCCAACTTCTGTATGAGCCAAATCACTCGTACCCCATGATCACGGACCGAAGTCCCTTCACGCATGCGGCACGTCATCAACTCCTTAACAGTAGCGAACCTTTCAGCCCTCGACTGAGCCCCAAAAAGTTCCTTGAGTTGCGTGTGAATGTCAGCAGCATTCACCGTGTCCTCAAATCGCCTCTGGAGTTCATCAGACATCGAGGCTTGCATATAGCATTTGGTCTTGATGTCATGGTCACACCATGCATCAAGTTTGGCCAATTCCTCCGGACTTATGTCAGCTGGTGCTTCCTTCGGAGGTGCTTTCTCTAACACGTAGAGCATTTTCTCCGAAGTTAAGACAATCTTCAACTTCCGGAACCATTCCGTATAGTTGGCGCCAGTCAACTTGTTTTGTTCGAGGATCGAGAATAATGGATTTCGCGAATTCATTGTATGAAATACTGAAAAGAAAAACAGACATATATCAATGATTGTTTAACAATTTACTAAGACATAAAATAGGCGAATTTAATTTTATGAATCTCACTCCCACTATTTTAACGATTTCACCACCCTCTAGTGAAAACGGGAAACTTTTTCCTTAGTGAGAACATGGAGTCCAATTGACAAACTTATGGTCCCGAATAATATCAGCCAACCATAATTCTCAAAAGGTAGAGCCCAATTGCTTCCAAAGCAACCCCCATGTGTTTACCTCATGTCCAATAAGGGCCCAATAATATGACGCCGTTTAAAGTGACATGTCAAGATGACCCATCAATATTAAGTTGTGATGGACGGTCGCCATGTGGATCCCCCAATAATATGAGCCGATCCCATGGGAGTTCCACCCAACTTACAACATTTGTCGATCCAATGTACAGCTTTCCGACGGACGGGCCCCCCCAATAATATGAGCCGGACCGTATCCGCGGGTAGCGTCACATACATTGACCGTTGATGGAAGGTGGGAACATTTAAACAAATTTAAATTTCCTTTATTTATCTTGATATAAATTTTAAATCATATTTAAAATGAGGGATTTTTAATTATAAAAATATTTGTCTCATCATATTCATTTTATTGCATGCTTGCCGGATTCACGCAATTTATGTCTAAACATGCATACAATCATAATATCAAATATTATATAGGATGATCGATTCCATTTCTAATTGACCCGTGGTTGCCAATCACGGGTCTTAGTCCAATCCTAGGTAATATGCAGTATGCAATGCAATCCTATTACATGTGCTTCCAATTTACATTTCTTCAGTCTTTATTGTCTGCTGGGCCCACCGTCTTCAAATCTTGATCTCCCACTAAATCTAATGTATTTACAATAAATAACAATGACAAGTAGGGATACATTTTTAGGGGTGGGAACGGGCTATAAACCAAGCCCACTTTTATTACATATGACATTCATATCGGGCCATAAACCAGGCCCATTAATAAAACCAACAACAATAAAAACAAAATGTAAATTCCTAACATACACCTACAAAATTGGTCATGGCAATCGATCATCCTTATCCAATAACATTTAATTCAAAATTAATTTATTGGATAACATGCAGTGGCAATTCAAATTTAAACAAGATAAAATCATATTTTATATATAAAATCTCATTTCACATATAAAATCATATTTTATCTCTATATCAAATAAAATCATATTTTATCTATAAAATCCAATTTTACAAATAAAATCATATTTTACTCAATATATCATAAGATCATATCTTATCATCAATTGTACCAAAATAATTGATTTCAAAATTCAATTTACGGATAAAACATTAAAATTTTCCAAAAATTCAAATTTATCCAAAATCAATTTTAAAATTTACGGACTCGAACAATTCGATCCGAAATCTCGTGAACCAATCAAAAACAATTTTTGACCGGACCAAAAATAAAATTTTAACATATTAAAATTAATTTTTAATAAAAATAATAATTTTTCCCGCGGGCCGCCCGGGACACTCCCGGGCTGGCCCGCACCCGGGGCGCGGGGCAGCGACTCTCGCTGCCCTGGCAGCGCCTGGCGCCGCCCCTGGGCGGCGCCGAACGCCGCTCCTGGGCGGCCAGCGCTGCGCTGTGCGCTGCCCTGGGCGGCGCCGTGCGCCCCCTTTGGGCGGCGCCGTGCGCCGCCCGGGGCAGCAACAATTGCTGCCCCACCGGGCAGCGATCCAATCGCTGCCCGGGTTTTGCCCCGAAAAAAAAAAAAATTTTTTATTTAAAAATATTTATTTTGTTTTCCAAAAACCGAGATTCAAAAATTTTGTACAATCGATTAATTCAATCGTTTGATCTGAGCAACCTGGCTCTGATAGCACTGTTGGAAAACTGCTGGCGGTCAGATCAATCACGATTGATACCCGGTGCAGCGGAAGTTTAAAAATTTTATCATGGAACAATTCCATGGTGTGGGTATCAACCGTTCAACGATTAAATTATTGTGTGTGTAAAATTTAAATAACAGTTATTAAATTTTACCTCCAATCTCGCAACGAGATTAATGGACACCAACAGATTTAATCTGCTCTTGTTGTCTCTCCCTGGAACCGATGAACTCCTTCAATCAGGTCCACGAACAGAGGTTTAATTCCTCTGATAGATTGCACTAGAAAATCTATCAGAAGTTTTCTGCGAAGAGAATAAACGAATCTGATTCGTTATTCCTTACTGCGATTCAAAATCACAGACCGGAAAATCTCGGGCAGAGTATGGGGAGGGTTCGGCCGAAACAATCTTTGAGAGGAACTAGGGTTTTCGATTTTTGCTCTCAAAAATTATGACCTGATGTGTGTAATTTCTGTACTGAAATAACTTATTTATAATGCAGGCCACTAACACCTTAGGGCCCATTAGTCATAAGCTGGGGCCCGACAAGCAAAGCCCGCTCGTTCAGAAATTAATATAAAATTCATCGTGACTCCGATTGATGAACTGATTTCACCAATGTGCACAGAAACCATTTCTGCACATTTTAAAGTCAAAATAAATTTTCCTGAATCCGAATTCAGTGGTTTCCAAAAATGTCCATCCCTATGTCATTTTAGGAAATCCTACTCCCTTACTCTTATTTAAGAAGTCCAACTCCTTAGTTCATTAAATTTAACTCTTTAAATTTAACTATCTCAACGGGGATTAAAACTCCATTACACTGTGTGACCCTCAATGGTTCAGGGATACAGCTAGCCGTGGGCTCACAACTCCTTGTGACTCGGAACAACACTTTCCGACTTGCCCAACGAATCATGGTAAAGCGCCTAGCAACATCGCCCCATGATTCCCTAGGTATCACTGATAGTGCCTACAAGAACCAGTAGATTTTGGTTAGCGTACAGTACGGTCCCTTCATCCATATATCCCGATCGAATCAACAACCATTGGTATATCGAGAGTCGCTCAAGATTCGATAACTATGCAATACATCTTGAAGATCAAATTAGTGACATCGCATGTGCTACTAAGAAACCATTTCTTAAATCACATCAAGTACTCTGGCCAGAGATTTGTCACACTAATATCTCCTCAGATCGCATAGGATATCCACACTCGCAAGTATGTGGTGAATCCTTGACAACAATGCATTGACTCCTATATGTGTCGTAACTGTACCCAATCTCGACACCTGATGACCCCCATAGAGTCGGTAAACGAGTCAAAGCACAGCACTAGCATATAGAGTCTCCATGATGTTTCAAGTCGTAAGGACTAATGGTGTACAACCAAAACCGCGGACTTTATCCACTCGATAAGTGATAACCACTTGGAAAGTCCGGATAGGGTAGTTCGATTATTCATCCTATGAATATCCATTTGCATGCTTCGAACATCTCCATGTTCCCTACCAATGAAACGTGGTACTCCGCATCGCAAATGCTAGTCTCAAACTCGAGCGATCCTTATCCTTATTATCGGACGGCTCAATCGACTAGGAACGGTTTTAGAATATACAGTGACTATAAGATGTATTTCATGATAGACATCCCCATGTTCTACCACATCTTACATACACTATAGTATATTCAAGGTCTTTATCAAAACAACAATAGTATATCACAATATAACAATATGAAGTAATATAAAGTCATTGCCATTAATAAAAGTGTAAATAATATTAAACAAAAGATTGTTTATACAAAGAGTCATCAAAGCCCATAGCCACACAGTTGGCTCACTGGGCACCCACTCTTACACAGAGAACTTCGGAAAATTGGTGCGCTCGATCGCACGAGTTCATGCGATCGAGTGCAGCACCTGATTTTCTCGGCAGAACTTGTTTAATTTCTGGTGCGCTCGATCGCACGAGTACATGCGATCGAGCGCAGCACTGTTTTAAAAAAAATATTATTGCCTTGACTTGTGAATTTGAGTTGATGTTGAATTACTTTATATTATCGTTAGATGATTAGAACTGAGGGCTCACATTAAGCTACTGTCATTCCCCCCGTCTGATTACTTAATGTCATCTTGCTAGAGTCCATTGGAAACACTTACCCTTGTTACAATAATACCGTAGCTCTCAGTCCCTCGAAGAGACTGCAAGAACTTACTCTCTTCCCAGAGAAATTCCTTCTCGAATGAACTAATAAATTTCCCATGGATAGTCTTGAAAGTACTAATCTCCTTCAAAAGTGTATTAATTTGAATTACTGTCAAAACAACTGATACCACTGCAATTCATAGAGTTTCACCCCGAACAGAATGTAGCTCTAGGTATCTAATCTGATCGTACTAAAGTTCCTATGATCAAAACAACTCTTTTTGTATCAGTGAAAAGGATATTCTCATTCTTCCAATTATACAAACTACTTAAACCTCTTGAGTTTAAATACTGCAACGATATTGTAGTAACCCGTATCCAGAATTGATGATTTATGAGTAATCAATCGTGTAATTATGTTTAGATCAAGTAAAACATGATTAAGGAAATTCCAAATGGGTTAACGGAGTCCAGAAATGAATTCAGGACACTCGAAAATAGCCGGGAAGGTCCCGAGGATCCGGAGGGTTCGGAAGCTCCGAACCAAGTCAGGAGGCTCCGAACTAGATCGGAGGATCCGAACTCAGGATCAGAGGATCCGAACTCAGGATCGGAGGCTCCGAAGTGGATCGGAATCTCCGTCGGTAAGATCGGACGTTCCGATCGGGACCAGGGCACGTGTCATGGCTGACATCAGCAAAGTGACGTCATGGCTGACGTAATGTTGGGCGATCGGATGCTCCGAAGGTGGGATCGGAGGTTCCGATCATGTTCGGACGATCCGAACCGGGTTCGGAGGCTCCGAACTCCGTCTATAAATAGGGGTCCGAAATCTCATTTTCAACTCGCACCTCTCCTTTTCCTCTCTCAATTCCTAAGCCTTTTAACTCAGATCTAGGGAATTCTAGGCATCCTATTGGGAATCCGGAAGTGGCATAGCGATCCAGGCGTCGAGGCGGAGCTGTGGCCTAGTTTTGAGGCAATTGTCATCAGCGGACTGACGACGGACGCAGGTATAGCTATGGTCTCCTTAAATTATTTAGGAGTATGCAATAGCTTAATTAAGGCTTTTAGAGCTTAATTATTGATGCATGGGTATTTGCATTGTAGAGCTGATATAGGCTTGGAACCTAGAGTGGGACTACTAGGACTGCCTGTAGTAATGTACGTAAGTACAGACTGAGATAGCCAGCGGGTTTTGCATGCTTATATGTTGCATTTGTATGTCATTTATTATGCAGCATGTGCATATCATATTGTGCCTATCCATCTTGTGAGATGAGCCATGTAGGGCCGCTCAGCCCTGTCTGGACGGTTGATGTCTAGTGCCCAGTGACTGACGGGTCATGGGTGATTAGCATAGGAGGACACATTCCACGTCCTTTAGGAATGAGCAATGTACGCAGGGTTTGCTCCCCGGGTTGTACCACTCATGTCCTAGGCGCCATTACTGAGCAGTTATATACAGTTATCCCAGATATGGATACCCTATCATTTGCATGCATCATATTTGTATGTTTTACCCAGTGCTTTCGTATTGAGATTAGAGCTCACGTCCAGTATTTTATGTGTATCTGAACACCCCATTCGACGGGGCAGGTGTAGGTGCAGGATTGAGCACCAGGAGCTTGGAGTAGCCAGTGACCAGTGAAGACAGCAGGATTAGCTGTAGGTTTTGCCTTTAGGATTTATTCGATTGGGTTGTATAATCGAATTTATTTAACCGGTTGTATTCTTCCGGTCTGTTTTTATTTAAGTCTTCCCCAGCGATTTATTTAAATGCATGTTTAATTATGATCTTAACTCTGATTAGCTAGTGGATCCGGGTAGGGTCACTACATTTTTGGTATCAGAGCATATGCATGCAAGAGACTTGGGATATAGTAATGAGACTTTGTGTTATCCTTATAGGATTGATGAGACCTTGGAAGAGGTGATGATGCGGCAATTAGTTTGCCCAGAGACTATTATCATCGGCCGGATTTCTGAAGATTTGGCTTATGGGATTCCAGCAAGTGCGGACAGGAGTGATGGATCCTAGCTTTGGATCGAGTACCAGATGCCAGAGGCAGTGGCAGAGCATTGGATGGGATGCACTTGATGCATGCATTTCTATCGTCCATACCATGATAACACTACTCTGAAGATTCTCCAGTCATAGTTGGAGAGATTGTCAGATAGACCTTCACCAGGGAATGCCTCGAGTGCCTAAAGCATGACAGGTTTCGAGCGTGAGGTCTTTAACCTCATGCAGTACATGGTTTTTCCGGTATGCTGGTATCGATGCGTTTGATAGGCACACGGGAAACTTCATGTTCAGAAGCATGATATGAATACAAGAAAAACGCTGATGGTAGATCGTGTGCAGAAGAGGTCGACTGACGTGCACTGACGCAGAGCATAGCTGGTTAGCTATCACGAGCCATTTCTCCGGAGTTCTTCGTAAGAGGACATGTAGAGAGAATTGGTCAGGAGTATGCTTGTATCGATGCGTGTGTCAATTAGAAGCTTCATGCTCAAGAAACGAAGACTAGTACGATGATTTAAATACTGTATTGATGTAGTTGTAAACAGTATTTCAGTTCTAATGAATCATCATACTTTGGTTGTATCATTTTAAGTTCGATTGTACATTTCATTGTATTTTGAATGCTGTATGTATTACGTGGGTTTGTAATAAAGAGAATTGTACATAACTTGAAATAAGTGATACATGTTTTATTTATCCAGCAATTCGTGGATGATTGCATGATTGTGCGGAAGTTTGGATTGAGTTTAGTTGATTAGCGTTCAACTATTGCAGCTCATGGGATTTGAGTGGGCCAACTGTGACAGTGTGACTTGCGGTTAGTCTAGGCGTTTTCCTAGGATTGACCTAGTTAGTTAGTGGACTATGTTAGTGCCAACGATGAGTGGACTCATATAGAGGCATTAAGGGTATTGTTCGGTTTAGAACATTTGGGCTTTGTTCTAGGTTGTTTCTTGGAACAGTAGGTTGTCTGACCTTTGTTAGGTTGAGGCTTGTGATGATGGGTTTTCATCGGGATACTAGGTCCAGTATATGCCGATAGTTGTGGACTATGACCATGACTAGACGTGATGGGGCGCGACCCTATGCCAGTGTTACCTGGGAGCCTTTTTGCTTCGGGATTTGGCGGTGGGAAGGCTACTCAGTCTAGGGATTTGGTGACAGTCACGACGAGGTATGACCTTGGATTAGATATCAGGTTAAATATCGATGGTTTGAGATCATCTGGTGTGTCAGAGATATAGTTTGAGTGTTCTGTTATGGGAACCAGTCATGGAGGGATTTTCTTGACAATTGTGTACTCTGAGCATATAGGTTTTAACCTTTGGATTATTGCTAGACGTGTGGATCTAGTAGGTGAACGGATTTCTACAAGCGATGACTAGGGGTTGTCATCAGAGTTGTGGTTAGAATTTCCTTGTGATAGGAATTATCCAAGATATTGGATGGGATGTTGTTACGAGACTTTGACTCGAATACGAGGACTACTCCTTGATGATTGGCTTCATCAGTGTTGGATTATTTCAGATGTTGAGGATTGTACATGACTATTTAAGATGTGAGAGAAGCATGGCCTATAACCATGAAACCTTGGTAGTTGTCTAGGTGGGTTAACATGGTAAGCTACCTTAGTCTTAAATTATTGCACAATCTTAAGCGAGGGATATAATCAGGAGAGTGTTCGAAGATTGTGGAAATCTTTGGAATTCCTTAGGTATAACTTTGGACTTGACGAATCGCGATGTTCATCCTGAATGAACGAGGCAAGTGAGTCTAGTGATTGAACTAAAGTACTGTCTGATATTTTCAGAGATTGAGCGTAGGATTTTCGATGGGATGGAGATGGGCTTAGTTTATCTTGATGTTTGCCTAGACAACGATTGGTAGTGCTAAGGTGGCACGGGATCTGTGCTAGTGACTACTAGTGGTTATTGGCTAACTCTGTCAGAGTTAGGATGATTAAGTTCAGAATAAGAAGCAGCGGTTAATAGTGCTGAAAAGGCGCAGGACTTGTGCCAAGTAAACTACTTATGTACCATGATCTGACACCGTTTGGAAATGGTTCTTGGTGGCAGCTGAGTCATAGTTATTGACCGAGCCATGTAAGTTGGATGATCAGTGGTGGTCTGATATGATAAGTGCGAGCTTAAGTAGATCAACGAATTCGATTGGTTAAGCCAATCAGGGTTGGTCAGGATGTAGCAATTAAGAAATACTTGGGATAGTATTTTGTCGAGTAGTGCTTATGGGATGAGTACTGGATACCATCTCAGAGCATTTGACAATTTGAATGATTTAGGGTCTCTAGATTGCCAGGGACTAATCTACCGAAAGATTATGATTAACTTGTACGGTCGAGTTAGATGTTAACTTGATAGGAGGAACAAGCGAAGGAATTGGTAACTCCCAGGATAGTGCTTTTGTGATGATGTCTTAGTATACTGTTGGGTTGAGATCCAACGAGAAATGTGTACTTTTATGGACATCAGTTGTTTGATTGTGAGAGTTTTCATTGAACAACAGTAGTAAAGATTGTTGACCGGACATTTCGGTTAAGTGGGGGCATCTATGTTTACCGTTGTGGTTGGATCCGACGAGTAGTTGGAAATGCTAATAGACATTATCAAGGAAAACATCAGTTGTCTGATCTGTGTGACATTAGTTAGGATCTGATCCTCGAGATCTAGTAGGATGTGTCACTAGTCTTCTAGCGTGTGATGAACGATGTCTCTGAAATGACAGAGATAGTAGAATTTCAACTTAGTAGCCAACAAGATTGTTGTGGGAATTGAAGATTTTGCAAGGTAGCAATGAAGAAACTTTGTTCTTTCCAGTCAACCAGCCATATCCGTGCGGATTGTTTGTCAAGAATATTGCGCGTTAGCAATGATCGATATCTGGATGTGCGTCGGGTGACAAGTTACTTCGAGCACAAGTATTTCCCAGGATTGACTAGGGAATCGATGAATTAGATCTTTTAGTGCTGAGACTGATGCGTTTGGCAAGGGAGCGATTTGACTATTGAGAATTCGTTGGGATTTAGTTCCAGGATCAGTATGTTCAACTTTGGGAGGTTAGTATGAGCTGATGGTATTATCAGAGACTCTGAGTTGAGTTATACCGGGCGCAATGACTGTCGAGTTTCGAGACGGAATAGGAAGCGTTTTCATATGTCTGTGCACTGTGAAATGTCCCAGTCGAGCATATTGGTGGGAGCTTAACTTAGTCTTGATAAGCGCACAGTGATTGCGAGTATGTATAACTATCAGGGGGATGTCCAACGATTGAGATTCATGGGTGAATAACCTATGGTTGAAATGGTGTAGATCATCAGAGGTGTGATGACTTCCATTGCAATGTATGCGTGATTTTGCAGGCCAATGGCTAGGAGATGACGTATCGTCATGAATTGCAAGTGATGATAGTTATCATCAGGGCACAGTGTTGAGGTTATACTAAGAAACGTGGACGTAAAATGTACTAGACATGATGGTTTAAGTTCCCAGTATTCCTTGGGAAGCCGGTTGTGCTTCAGGGAGAGTGGGGAGGGTAATCAGTCTAGGGAACATTGTGAGCAGTTATGTTGAAGTATAGACTTGAGTCCACTGGATTATCTTTAAGCGAGATTCATGTTAGAATGTGTCAGCACAATGTTGGGATTAGTGTTTTCCTGACTAGAGGTGTTGAGCACCGAGAAATTTTGGAACCATTAGATGGTTAGTTTTGATTTGTGATTCGACGAGTGTCATAAACCAGTCAGGTTATAACTTGGTCTTCGTTAGTATAAAATTACTTTGGGACGATGATATTGATCAAGCGGGTATTGTATCCTTCGTGGTCAGGAAGATCGTGGTCCGAGTGAAAGATGTATCAGTGTTACGATACGCTAGCGCTAGGGAAGTTTGACTGTCGACCAGTAGCGCAGTAATCTTCAGTGAAAGAATATTAATGCGGTTAAGAATTAATGGAGCTTATAGGGAATTCGACGAGAGTCTGAGTGTGTCAGAGGATATTTCGACCAGACACTCGAGCAAGGGTTTCTTGTACGTTCTCGAGGTTTTACCCTAGATTTCAAGGACGAAATATTTTAAGGAGGGGAGAATGTAGTAACCCGTATCCAGATGTGACGATTTATGAGTAATTAATCATGTAATTATGTTTAGATCAAGTAAAACATGATTAAGGAAATTCCAAATGGGTTAACGGAGTCCAGAAATGAATTCAGGACACTCGAAAATAGCCGGGAAGGTCCCGAGGATCCGGAGGGTTCGGAAGCTCCGAACCAAGTCAGGAGGCTCCGAACTGGATCGGAGGCTCCGAACTGGATCGGAAGCTCCGTCGGTAAGATCGGACGTTCCGATCGGGACCAGGGCACGTGTCATCGTTGATGTCAGCAAAGTGACGTCATGGCTGACGTAATGTTGGGCGATCGGACGCTCCGAAGGTGGGATCGGAGGTTCCGATCATGTTCGGACGATCCGAACCGGGTTCGGAGGCTCCGAACTCCGTCTATAAATAGGGCTCCGAAATCTCATTTTCAACTCGCACCTCTCCTTTTCCTCTCTCAATTCCTAAGCCTTTTAACTCAGATCTAGGGAATTCTAGGCATCTTATTGGGAATCCGAAAGTGGCATAGCGATCCAGGCGTCGAGGCGGAGCTGTGGCCTAGTTTTGAGGCAATTGTCATCAGCGAACTGACGACGGACGCAGGTACAGCTATGGTCTCCTTAAATTATTTAGGAGTATGCAATATCTTAATTAAGGCTTTTAGAGCTTAATTATTGATGCATGGGTATTTGCATTGTAGAGCCAATATAGGCTTGGAACCTAGAGTGGGTCTACTAGGACTGCCTGTAGTAAGGTACTTAAGTACAGACTAAATAGCCAGCGGGTTTTGTATGCTTATATGTTGCATTTGTATGTCATTTATTATGCAGCATGTGCATATTATATTGTGCCTATCCATCTTGTGAGATGAGCCATGTAGGGCCGCTCAGCCCTGTCTGGACGGTTGATGTCTAGTGCCCAGTGACTGACGGGTCATGGGTGATTAGCATCGGGGGACACAGTCCACGTCCTGTAGGAATGAGCAGTGTACGCAGGGTTTGCTCCCCGGGTTGTACCACTCATGTCCTAGGCGCCATTACTGAGCAGTTATATACAGTTATCCCAGATATGGATACCCTATCATTTGCATGCATCATATTTTTATGTTTTACCTAGTGCTTTCATATTGAGCTTAGAGCTCACGTCCAGTCTTTTATGTGTATCTGGACACCCCATTCGACGGGGCAGGTGTAGGTGCAGGATTGAGCACCAGGAGCTTGGAGTAGCCAGTGACCAGTGAAGATAGCAAGATTAGCTGTAGGTTTTGCCTTTAGGATTTATTCGATTGGGTTGTATAATCGAATTTATTTAACCGGTTGTATTCTGCCGGTCTGTTTTTATTTAAGTCTTCCGTAGCGATTTATTTAAATGCATGTTTAATTATGCTCTTAACTCTGATTAGCTAGTGGATCCGGGTAGGGTCACTACATATATTCTTTAACAGTCTCCCAAGGGTAATCTTCCTTTATCATGTACTAAAGCATAACTGGCTTCCAGATCTCTAACCAATCATCGTTAGTATTTATACATCTCAATAAGATAGGACTGGAAGTCATTTCAACGTAACTGTATCATCTACTGATAAAAGTTAACTGTGGCGCGTACTCAACCTCATACATTGGTTAAGTTATGCCAACCACTTCCGATTCCTGATTCCTTCTGGAATCTAACTCTATGGATCGATTTACTCTGAACATAAAGATTTTCTCAATCAATTCATGGACTCACAGTTCAATCAAGAATCACAAATCCCCAAAAACACTGGAATCACAGAAATCATCGGATCGAGCTCCTTCCAAACTCCAACTTACCTTCCGAACCCTCCATGATCGTATCCTCCAATCTATGGGTTCGGATCTTCCGATACACTCAAGATCTTAGAACCCTCTGGGCCATTTTCAAGTGTTCTGAATCCATTTTCCAACTCCTTATACTCATTAGGAAATTCCTTAATCATGTTTTAACCATTCTAAACATGCATAGTATCTAGAATGGAATTCGGGTTACTACAAAGATGATGTCGTACTCCATTGTTTAGAGAAGAAAATAGGGAACGATGGGTAGAAGGACCAGAATTAGTTCAACAGGCAGTTGATGTAGTTGATCAAATCAAGAAACGGATTAGAACTGCACAATATTGACAAGCCATTCATGCTAATAACAAGGGCAGACCTTTGCAATTCCAGGTAAGTGAAAAAGTGTTCTTGAAAGTTTCACAGTTTCGCAGGATTTTGAGATTTGGTCTCACGGGGAAGCTATCTCTGAGATTTATTGGCCCATTTGATTTGGCTAGTGTTGGAGATTTAGCTTATAGACTATGATAAGTGCATTTTATGTGCATTATTTTATGTCTATTTGGCATGCATTCATATGGTTTCTTGTGTATTTTTAAATGTTTTATTTGTAATTAATCTCATGCATGAATTACGGAGCAGCCATGGTAAAAAATTCAAATTTAATTTTAGGTAGCTCCAAATCCAATCTCCATTGTCCAGATTGTAGTTTAAGATGTTTTAAAGCTACTGTCAAAAGTTCAGCTCAATCTGACGGCTAGAACTCAGGTTATGAATTTTACAAAATTGTTGCGCGCTGGAAAAAACAGTGGGCGCACGGGCTATTGGATAAGAAAGGCAAGATGATGGAACTCGAAGAAATTCGAGAAGAACCCGAAATACAAATTAACGATCCTACACCTCAAGAATCATCACAAGACACGCCTATTGCTAGAAAATCCGAGAGGACTTCTAGGCCTCCTGTTATATATGGTCTTTTTCTTGAAGGGGATAAAAGTGAACCCGATGTTGGATGTGATCCAAGAAACTTCAAGGAAGCAATTTCTGATGCGGATTCAAATTTATGGCTTGAAGCTATGCAGTCGAAAATATATTCGATGCATACAAACCAAGTTTGGTCTTTAATAGATCCTCCCGATGGAATTGTTCCAATAGGGTGTAAATGGATCTACAAGAGAAATCTTGGGCCTGATGGTAAGGTACTGACCTACAAGGCACGTGTAACGCCCCACTGTATCAAGACGGGTCTTTTCAGCGTGCTTATGTCCTCACTCACACGCACCCTGAAAAACTTCCCAGGGGGTCACCCATCTTATAATTGCTCCAAGTCAAGCACGCTTAACTTTGGAGTTCTTATGTGATGAGCTTCGAAAAGAAGATGCACCTTTTTGATATGAATAGTACATATGAAATCTTTTAAACCCTCCTCAACCATGTAGTCCCATACTTACACAGTCTCAGAATCCCTCTCATTCCGGCACGGGATCGGTTCATTCATGTCTCCCTCCGCCTAGAAGCCTACCAGGAGCCGCTCATTGTCCGTGCAAACTCTTGGCACCGGCGATCACTCCCTGCCTCTTCAGCCCCGGGCGTCACATGCCCACCAGCTTCCGCTTCGTTCGTCCCCGAACCATACCGTACTAAGAGAGGTCGGCTCTGATACCATTTGTAACGCCCCACTGTATCAAGACAGGTCTTTTCAGCGTGGTTATGTCCTCACTCACACGCACCCTGAAAAACTTCCCAGGGGGTCATTCATCTTATAATTGCCCCAAGTCAAGCACGCTTAACTTTGGAGTTCTTATGTGATGAGCTTCCGAAAAAAAGATGCACCTTCTTGATATGAATAGTACATATGAAATCTTTTAAGCCCTCCTCAACCATGTAGTCTCATACCTATACAGTCTTAGAATCCCTCTCATTCCGGCACGGGATCGGTTCATTCATGTCTCCCTCCGCCTAGAAGCCTACAAGGAGCCGCTCATTGTCCGTGCAACCTCTTGGCACCGGCGATCACTCCCTGCCTCTTCAGCCCCGGGCGTCACAGCACGATTGGTGGCAAAAGGTTATACTCAAAGACAAGGAGTTGACTATGATGAAACCTTTTCACCAGTTGCAATGTTCAAGTCCATAAGAATCCTTATTGCCATAGCTGCTTGATATGACTATGAGATATGGAAAATGGATGTGAAGACTGCATTTCTTAATGGAAACGTTAAGGAAGAGATCTATATGACGCAGCTTGAGGGATACACATCCATGGGAAGCGAGCATAAGGTATGCAAGTTTCAGAGATCAATCTATGGTCTCAAACAAGTATCAAGAAGTTGGAACCAGAAATTTGATGAAACAATAAAAGATTTTGGTTTCATCAAGAACCCGGAGGAACCGTGCGTGTACAAGAAAGTAGTTAAGGATGCTGTGACATTCTTAGTACTTTATGTTGATGACATCCTACTCATTGGGAATGACGTAGGGATGTTGCAGTCAACAAAGATATGGTTATCAGGTAGATTCTCGATGAAGGATTTGGGTGAGGCATCCTATATTCTAGGGATACAGATCTATAGAGATAGATCTAAGAGAATGATAGGACTCACTCAAGCAACCTACATCGAAACCATATTGAAAAGGTTTTCAATGGATGGGTCCAAGAGAGGACATCTACCCATGTGTCATGGAGTTTCTCTATCAAAGTCTATGTGTCCCAAGACTGATGAAGAGATAGAGAAAATGACACATGCACCATATGCGTCATCCATAGGTAGTATCATGTATGGGATGATATCTACCAGACCGGATGTAGCATTTGCTCTGAGTGTCACGAGCAGATATCAAGCTAATCCCGGTCAAATGCATTGGAAAGCCGTGAAGGACATTCTTAAGTACTTGCGAAGGACTAAGAATATGTTCATGGTATATGGACGAAGAGAACTAAAATTGGAAGGCTATACTGACTCTAGCTTCCAAAGTGACGTGGATGACTCAAAGTCAACCTCTGGATTTGTGTTCATGCTCAATGGCGGTGCTGTCTCTTGGAAGAGTTCCAAGCAGGACACCACAGCGGATTCCACCACTGAGGCAGAATACATTGCAGCATCAGCTGCTGCTAAAGAGGCGGTTTGGATGAGGAATTTCATCCAAGAGTTGGGCGTCATTCCTGAAGTTGTTGGTCCAGTCCCGGTGTACTGTGACAACACGGGTGCCATTGCTCAGGCAAAGGAACCAAGGTCTCATCAAAGATCCAAACACGTACTGAGGAAATACCACATCATCCAGGAGATCGTGGAAAGAGGAGACATCACTGTCGAAAGAGTGGCCTCTGCAGACAATATCGCTGATCCACTTACTAAGCCCTTGCCAGGACCATTATTTGACAAACATCGCGAAGCAATGGGTCTATGTAGTATGACTAGTTGGCTTTAGGGCAAGTGGGAGATTGAAAGAGTGGGTGCCCGGTGAGCCAACTTGTGGCTAAGGGCTTTGATGAATCTTTGTATAAACAATCTTTTGTTTAATATAATTTACACTTTTATTAATGGCAATGACTTTATCTTTCTTCATATTGTTATATTGTGATATAATATTGTTGTTTTGATAAAGACCTTGAATATACTATAGTGTATGTAAGATGTGGTAGTACATGGGGATGTCTATCATGAAACACATCTTATAGTCACTGTATATTCTAAATGGTTCCTAGTCGATTGAGCCGTCCGTTAATAAGGATAAGGATCGCTCGAGATTGAGACTAGCATTTGCGATGCCGAGTACCACGTTTCATTGGTAAGGAACATAGAGATGTTCAAAGCATGCAAATGGATATTCATACGATGAATGATCGAACTATCCTATCCGGACTTTCCAAGTGGTTATCACTTATCGAGTGGATAAAGTCCGCGGTTTTGGTTGTACACCATTAGTCCTTACTACTTGAAACATCATTGAGACTCTATATGCTAGTACTGTGCTTTGACTCGTTTACCGACTCTATTGGGTTCATCAGGTGTCGGGATTGGGTACAGTTACAACCCATATAGGATTCGATGCTTTGTTGTCAAGGATTCACCACATACTTGCGAGTATGGATATCCTATGCAATCTGAGGAGATATTATTGTGACGAATCTCTGGCCAGAGTACATGATGTGTTTTAAGAAATGGTTTCTTAGTAGCACATGCGATGTCACTATTTGATCTTCAATATGTATTGCATAGTTATCGAATCTCGAACGACTCTCGATTTACCAATGGTTGTTGATTCGATCGGGATATATGGATGAAGGGACCGTACTGTACGCTAACCAAAATCTATTGGTTCTTGCAGGCACTATCAGTGATACCTAGGGAATCATGGGGCGATGTTGCTAGGCGCTCTTACCATGATTCGATGGGCAAGTCGGAAATTGTTGTTCCGAGTCACAAGGAGTTGTGAGCCCACGGCTAGCTGTATCCCTGAACCATTGAGGGTCACACAGAGTAATGGATTTTTAATCCCCGTTGAGATAGTTAAATTTAAAGAGTTAAATTTAATGAACAAAGAAGTGGGACTTCTTATTTAAGAGTAGAGGAGTAAGATTTCCTAAAATGACATAGGGATGGGCATTTTTGGAAATCACTGAATTCGGATTCAGAAAATTTATCTTGACTTTAAAAGATGCAAAAATGGTTTCTGTGCACATTGGTGAAATTGGTTTATCAATCTGAGTCACGATGAATTTTATATTAATTTCTGAACATGCGGGCTTTGCTTGTCAGGCTTGAACTTATGACTAATGGGCCCTAAGCTGTTAGCAGCCCACATTATAAATAAGTTATTGCAGTACAGAAATTATACAACAGAGTTCACAAAATATTTTATTTTAAAAATTTATTTTGTTTCAAAAACCGAGGCTTAAAAATTTTTTGTACAATCGATTAATTTAATCGCTTGATCTGAGCAACCTGGCTCTGATACCACTGTTGGAGAACGGTGATCAGATCAATCAGAATTGATACTCGGTGCAGCGGAAGTTTAAAAATTTTATATGGAACGATTCCATAATGGGTATCAAAACTTTACGATTAAATTGTGTGTGTAAATATTAAATAACAATTATAAATTTTTACCTCCAATCTCGAATCGAGATTATGGACACCAACAGATTACTCTGCTCTTGTTGTATATCCCAGGAACTGATGGACGAACTGTTCTTCAATCAGGTCCACGAACAGAGATTTAATCCCTCTGATAGATTGCACTAGAAAATCTATCAGAAGTTTCTACGAAGAGAATTAACGAATTTGATCCGTTAAACCTGACTGCAAATTCAAAATTCACAGACTGGATTTTCCCGACAGAGAGGGAGGGGGGCGGCCATTTAGAGAAAACACAGCTAGGGTTTTCGAAAATATTTTGTGACCTCTGTTGTATAATTTCTGTACTGCAATAACTTATTTATAATATGGGCTACTAACAGCTTAGGGCCCATTAGTCATAAGTTCAAACTTGACAAGCAAAGCCCGCATGTTCAGAAATTAATATAAAATTCATCGTGACTCAGATTGATAAACCAACTTCACCAATGTGCACAAAAACAATTTCTGCATCTTTTAAAGTCAAGATAAATTTTCTGAATCCGAATTCAGTGATTTCCAAAAATGCCCATCCCTATGTCATTTTAGAAAATCTTACTCCTCTACTCTTAAATAAGAAGTCCCACTTCTTTGTTCATTAAATTTAACTCTTTAAATTTAACTATCTCAACGGGGATTAAAAATCCATTACTCTGTGTGACCCTCAATGGTTCAGAGATACAGCTAGCCGTGGGCTCACAACTCCTTGTGACTCGGAACAACAATTTCCGACTTGCCCATCGAATCATGGTAAGAGCGTCTAGCAACATCGCCCCATGATTCCCTAGGTATCACTGATAGTGCCTGCAAGAACCAATAGATTTTGGTTAGCGTACAGTACGATCCCTTCATCCATATATCCCGATCGAATCAACAACCATTGGTAAATCGAGAGTCGTTTGAGATTCGATAACTATGCAATACATCTTGAAGATCAAATAGTGACATCGCATGTGCTACTAAGAAACCATTTCTTAAAACACATCATGTACTTTGGCCAGAGATTCGTCACACTAATATCTCCTCAGATTGCATAGGATATCCACACTCGCAAGTATGTGGTGAATCCTTGACAACAAAGCATCGACTCCTATATGTGTTGTAACTGTACCCAATCCCGACACCTGATGACCCCAATAGAGTTGGTAAACGAGTCAAAGCACAGTACTAGCATATAGAGTCTCAATGATGTTTCAAGTAGTAAGGACTAATGGTGTACAACCAAAACCGCGGACTTTATCCACTCGATAAGTGATAACCACTTGGAAAGTCCGGATAGGGTAGTTCGATCATTCATCGTATGAATATCCATTTGCATGCTTTGAACATCTCTATGTTCCTTACCAATGAAACGTGGTACTCGGCATCGCAAATGCTAGTCTCAATCTCGAGCGATCCTTATCCTAATTAACGGACGGCTCAATCGACTAGGAACCATTTAGAATATACAGTGACTATAAGATGTGTTTCATGATAAACATCCCCATGTACTACCACATCTTACATACACTATAGTATATTCAAGGTCTTTATCAAAACAACAATATTATATCACAATATAACAATATGAAGAAAGATAAAGTCATTGCCATTAATAAAAGTGTAAATTATATTAAACAAAAGATTGTTTATACAAAGAGTCATCAAAGCCCTTAGCCAAAAGTTGGCTCACCGAGCACCCACTCTTTCACGGGCTGCTATTTATTACCGCGCGGGCGCATGCCTGTTTGAGAAAAAAGTTCAGAACAGAATCCCCAGCGCGCGAGCTGCACTTTTCTACCGCTCGGGCGCTCCCGCGTAAGTTGGAAAAATTATTTTCTCGGGTGTTTTACATAGAAAGAACTCTTGGGCACTTTAAATAGATAAGAATCTGAAGTTTTAAGGGATCCAAAAACCATCACAAACGCACAGGAGAAAGGCGGCCATCCAAGGAGAGAAAGGAATGTGAGAAGAGGGAGACGGCGTGAAGAACTCAAGAACCACAAACTAGTTTTCTCTTTTTCTTTTCTTTTATTTGTTGGGATTTAGGGGATCCTGCCCCCAAAACTTTTTTTTGATTTCTTCTTGAAGATTTAATTTTATTTTTAAGCATTCTTGATTATATTATTGTGTTTATTGCAATTTTGGAGATTGATCAACTTCTTATTGATTTTATGTGTTATAATTGATACCGAGAGCAGATTTTATGACATGATAGGGTAATATAATCCATGGATTTACAAATTACATAGAGATATGAGGTTGGATACATGTTGATAGTCACAGTCCACCAGGTCGAAAGCTAGAGGATTCCACAAATCGTTAATGCAATTGCAATTGTTAAATAACACAAGGAGACTTGGTTATTACAATTCTTTAATTAGATTAATATAGCTCGAGAGAGTATATTGATAAATTAGGGAATTCCGTCAAAAGCATGATTTGAGAATTAAAATTCAATCATTAGAGAAGAAAAGGGGTAGGTGAACCGAGATCCTAACAATCGTTTATTTATTTTCTGAACTTAATTTATTGTTTTGCTTTTAATTTATCTTTTTATTTTAGTTTATTAATTTATTCTCTTTATTGTTTTAATTAACTAAAGAATTATACTTGAGGTGAATTTGTCAAACATCAATCCCTGAGGACGATACTCGTACTTTGTACACTATATTATTACTTGACTCGTGCACTTGCGATTTATTCGAGCTTAATTGATAGATATATTTACGTTGATTTTTCGTGGTAGTATTTGCTCGATCAAGTTTTTGGCGCCATTGCCGGGGATTGAAATTGACAATTTTTACTTTTTGTTATTTTCTTTGGTTAATTCTTTTATTTATTCTACTTTATTCCTACGTGATCTACCGTTTTCTATTTTATTTTTGCAGGAATTTATCTGGTGTAATACTTTGAGATGTTCCATCGACAAGTATTCACGAGTTTTACCCAGCAACATGGAGAGCCATTTTACGCAGCATGGGAGAGATTCAATTATTTGGCAAATACTTTTCGGTATCATGACTTTTCTAATTATTCTCTTCTTAAATTTTTTCTTAATGGTTTGGATGCAGTGACAAAGAGATGGGTAATTAATGGAGCTTTGCAAACTGGTTGTTCACTATTTTGCCGCGATGAGGACAGTGCAATACACATATTAGATGATATGGTAGAATTTGACTACCATGGGTATTGGGATCTTACACCACAGATTTGGAGCCACCAATACCCGCAAGATACTCATTACCCAGAGTTTTCAGACCAACCATTTGAGTTTCAAGAGGAGGAGGTAAGTTATTCTCAATTGATATTGCAGTCACTAGAGGATATGGTGAGCAAGTATGTGGCACTGACTGAGACAGCTATAGAAGATCAAATCAGTTCTCGGTGCCACCTTGTCGAGCAGATAGAGAATGTGAATAGATTAATTTTTCATGACCACCGAGAACATGAAGTGAAGAAATATACTCAAACAGTGATTCCCCAAATTTGGTTCGATGATGATGACTTAGAGAACCATGATTTGGAGTGCGAATCAATTCATTCTAAAGATCTAGAGGTGTTTGAGTTTTCTCTTCCCATTGAACCTCAGCCGGAAGAAGTTCTGAAGGAGAAAATTTATGCAGATACACCGCCAACACAAATTTCACAAGAATTTGTTCTCCGAGAACCTACAGAGATGTTCTCCTCCCATGTTTATCAGCTGCTATGGAGTGTTGTTGAGGTGACGAGCATAAACTGCTTACATCTGGCCAAGCTTGAGGGCACATGGAACAAACACCCATTGGTGGTGTCATATGACACTTACTTTGGGCATCAACCGCTCTTTGATGAGTGATTCTGAGGGTCGAGCCGAAGACTGAAAATCAAGCGCTACTTGGGAGGCAACCCAAGATTTTTACATCATTTTTTTTAGTGTTAGTTTTTATCTAGTTGTTGTTTTATATTGAGTTGATCATGTTTAATCCCTCAAAATTTTTGATTTGCAAGGTGAATATTTTGGAATATTGATGGACTAAAAAATGTGGTGCAGCAGCGGCAGATGGATATACACCACGATGATTGACCAGGGGAGTGTTATTTTGTTTTTATTGTGTTTATTTTTGTTTTGAATTTGTTCGTTTTGCATTCTGTTTATTGTTCTGAAGCATTGAGGGCAATGCTTTGGATAAGTATGGGGGGGTAGACTAGTATTGCATTGTCTATGTGTTTTTGTTGCATCTTTCGTGTTTCGTATTTGTTTGCATACAGTTTGTGTTTGTTGTTGTTTGCATTGTTATGGGTAGGATGAGTCATAATAGCCAATGATGATGAAGGTTTTTTGAAAAAAAAATGTTTTTTTGAAAAATTTTGATCTTGACTGGACATGAGAAACTGTAGGTTGAACCGTGAATATTTTTAAGTTTTTTTGTAGCGAAAGATTTGATGAAGTTTCTGTCTATTTTACCATTGCACGGCAATAGGTGGTTTGTGGATCTTGATTGTGCTCTATGAATTTTGATGAGGCTCTAGTTTACACTTATAATCTTGGGCGCACCTAGAAAAAAAGTATCTACAATTCCATCCGGGCCTTGAAAGGATTAAAATCCTAAAAAAAAAAATATTAAATTTAAGGCTAAGTATGCGGATTAAATGGGATTGATGCTCCATCCGGGCTATAGACGAGGGGATTAGAAAGAAAAAATAGAATGATTTTTCGTATCCTAGTCAGTTATAGCTAAGTCAGCGGGTAATTATTGGGGTTAAAGAAATACCGGGTGCAAAATCCGGAGGTGTGTAATTCATTATCTCAAGGGAGGTGAGTTTAGTCTAGAGATTGTTGGAAGGAATGAGCACTTGAAGAGTGAAACTTGCACTAATTTGTCATAGGTTGCCAAGCAGTTTTGAAACGAATTCGGTTTAAGTTGTATGAAACTGGAATGACATTTCACACACACACGTTCACGTTAAACCAAAGGTGTATTATGAAAAGTTGAGAGCATGTCGGTGATTTTGTTTTGTGATTGATCTTCTCGGAGGCTGTGTACATTATTGAATCATCCTTACTTATGTTTTTGTTTGCATTTTATTTTTGCATGTCTTGCTCGAGGGCGAACAAGAGTTAAGTTTGGGGGTGTTGATAAGTGCATTTTGTGTGCATTATTTTATGTCTATTTGGCATGCATTCATATGGTTTCTTGTGTATTTTTATATGTTTTATTTGTAATTAATCTCATGCATGAGCATTTCACTCTCCGGGTTAATTTTGTAGGAAATGGGTTTTTGAAGAATGAATTACGGAGCAGCCTTGGTAAAAAATTCAAATTTAATTTTAGGTAGCTCCAAATCAAATCTCACCGTCCAGATTGTAGTTTAAGATGTTTTAAAGCTACTGTCAAAATTTCAGCTCAATCTGACGGCTAGAACTCAGGTTATGAATTTTACAAAATTGTTGCGCGCTGGAAAAAACAGTGGGCGCGCGGGCTGCTATTTATTACCGCGCGGGCGCATGCCTGTTTGAGAAAAAAGTTCAGAACAGAAGCCCCAGCGCGCGAGCTGCACTTTTCTACCGCTCGGGCGCTCCCGCGTAAGTTGGAAAAATTATTTTCTCGGGTGTTTTACATAGAAGGAACTCTTGGGCACTTTAAATAGATAAAAATATGACATTTTAAGGGTTCCAAAAACCATCACAAACGCAGAGGAGAAAGGCGGCCATCCAAGGAGAGAAAGGAACGTGAGAAGAGGGAGACGGCGTGAAGAACTCAAGAACCACAAACTAGTTTTCTCTTTTTCTTTTCTTTTATTTGTTGGGATTTAGGGGATCCTACCCCCAAAACTTTGTTTTGATTTCTTCTTGAAGATTGAATTTGATTTTTAAGCATTCTTCATTATATTATTGTGTTTATTGCAATTTTGGAGATTGATCAACTTCTTATTGATTTTATGTGTTATAATTGATACCGAGAGGAGATTTTATGACATGATAGGGTAATATAATCCATGAATTTACAACTTACATAGAGATATGAGGTTGGATACATGTTGATAGTCATAGTCCACCAGGTCGAAAGCTAGAGGATTCCACAAATCGTTAATGCAATTGCAATTGTTAAATAACACAAGGAGACTTGGTTATTACAATTCGTTAATTAGATTAATATAGCTCGAGAGAGTATATTGATAGATTAGGGAATTCCATCAAAAGCATGATTTGATAATTAAAATTCAATCATTAGAGAAGAAAAGGGGTAGGTGAACCGAGATCCTAACAATCGTTTATTTATTTTCTGAACTTAATTTATTGTTTTGCTTTTAATTTATCTTTTTATTTTAGTTTATTAATTTATTCTCTTTATTGTTTTAATTAACTAAAGAATTATACTTGAGGTGAATTTGTCAAACATCAATCCCTGAGGACGATACTCGTACTTTGTACACTATATTATTACTTGACTCGTGCACTTGCGATTTATTCGAGCTTAATTGATAGATATATTTACGTTGATTTTTCGTGGTAGTATTTGCTCGATCAGACTAGCATTGTCGCCATATTATTCTAGCATCCATGATGTGTTCTATGTATCAGTGTTACGACGGTATGTGGCAGATGAGTCTCACATATTACAACCATCTGAGGTAAAACTGGATACAGATCTGACATATGTGGAGATACCATTGCGTATTTTGGATCGTAAAGACAAGGTGTTGTGGAACAAGATCATTCCTCTCGTTCTAGATCAGTGGCAGTGTTGAGGCACTAAAGGAAGCCACTTGGGAGTTAGAGAGCCGTATGCGTTTTGAACACCCCGAGTTGTCTGATTGTACTTTTGGTTTCATTAATTGTATCTTGTAAAATTTTCAAAGGTAATAAAAGGACGTTTTATTCAGTGTTGGGATTTGCTTACTTAAGATTCAATTTAGAGGACGAAATATCTTAAGTGGGGGAGAATGTAGTAATCCAGTCTCATTTTACAAGATTAAGTGATTAAATATGATTAAGGACTGATTAAAGGCTTAATTAGAATTGAGTTATGAATTTTGAATAATTTTTCTCGGGTGAATTCGGAAGATCACCAGTTCGGAAGGTCCGAACACTACGGAAGCAAGAATCCAGCTCGGAAGCTCAAGGTGAGTTTGGAACGTCTGAACGTGAGATTGGAACGTCTGAAGTGTTAGGTCATGCACACTAGTGACGTGTTGCCAACGTCTAGACACGTAGACGCATGCATGGGATCGGAAACTCCAAAGTACAGATCGGAGCTACCGATCGGGGCAATTCGAAAGAGATCGGAACGTCCGATCAAGAGTTAAAGAGCTTTTGATCTCCGCCTATAAATAGGGAATTCGGGATTCATAATTCTTTGAAAATTCACAAGTATTCCTCTTGATATATTAGTGTTTTTAGGGGTTTTTCAGCCTATTTTTGTAACGCCTGAAAATTCGTCACGTAAACCCGCATACATAACTAGGAGATTTAATGGTTTTAAAATAATTTATAAAGGATTAAATGACTTTTATGTGCTATTATGTGAATTGTATGATTTATTTGCATTCTTTAAATGTTATTACGGAATTTAACCCGATATTATAGAATTTATGAATTTCTTTGATAAAGATTGTTTTGCGATCGAGTAGATGGGACCGTAGACGAACGAGATAAAAGTTTTCATCGAAATTTATTTCTAATATTTTTAAGGGTCTTAAATAATTATTTCTTATTTTAAAGAAAATTTATGAGTTCTATACATATGAATATTTAAAATCCCATTTTTCACCAAATTAGGTCATTTTATGAACTTTTAGTGAACTTTTAAAAATAGGGCCTTATTAATTACGAAAATTAAGATTTATTATGTTGAAAAAACTTATGTTTTAAATGTTATAATTAGTGGGCTTTAATGTTTTAAAACTTGGTTTAATTATTTATTAAGTCTAGCCCATTATATACCCAAATATATAACAAGATTTCAGCCCAATATTTCCCCTTCATCACATTAAACACCATCAGCCGCCTCCAACAGATTTTTCAGCCGTCTCAGCACTCTCAAACACACACACTACACGTTAACTTTGAAGAAAAAGCAAGACTTCGTCGTCCCGTTCGTTTCGGAGAGCGTCCTACGCATCGGTATCGTATTTTCAAGAGTTTTAAACGCAAAGGCACGTCTCGAATCCATTATTGACCACCATTTAAGTCATATTACACTGATTTTAACATGATATGTTTGATTTTTCATGATGTGTGTGATTTGAATGAAGAACAACCAAGCATACATGAACAGTCCACGTTTTATGCTATATTCATCACCTTTTATCATGTTTTTCTACCATGTCTTGTTCTAGCATGCTGCACCAAGTCTTGGGGTCTGAGTTAGGGTCCCTAGGGTCGAGCAAAGTCAGGGTTTGGGGCTGGAATGGGCAGGAACCGAAGCAATCTCTTCTGGTTGCACAACAGGTTGCAGTTTGAGCGGTCTGCGTAAAACGGCTCGTTCTCGGTCCATAGGGAGAGTTTAGGCCTGGTTACAGTTGAATTAGAACTGAAAAGGTGTTCCAGGTGGTGCTTTGGCCGGCGGTTGCCAGATATGGGTGGTCGAATGGCCGGAAGTCAGCGATTGTGTTCTGCGCACACAGCAGCAGAGGAAATATGTTGTTTTGGTTCGTTCTCCTTCTACAGGGCTAGGTTTAAGGTCAAATTTGTTGGGTTAGAACCACCTGGATGTTGTCTAAGTATGGGTGGTGGTTTCATGGCCAAAGTTGGCCTAAGCAGGCGGCACAAACAAATTTTCTGAAACTGCTTAGGGATGCCACGAGTTAGGCTCAGGGAGAGGAAGGCTAGGATTGTGTCTTGTATTTAAGTAAGTTGGGCTTGGGTTTTTGGGTCCGGGTCAGGTCGGGTATAAAATATTATGTGTCAAATTAGTTTGTTCCGGGTCCGGGTTATATTAGTTGGGCTCGGGTATTTTATTTTAATTAATTAAGAGTTTAAGTTAATAATTAATGGGTTGGACTTGGTCTAATTAATTAATTAGAATAATTTAATTTTAATTATAAGCTTAATTAATTAATAAAGAGAGCTCACTAATTTTTCATGGGCCGTGAGATCCATGAGAAATAATGGGCCAAGTCTTATTGGGCTTATAAATGCTTATTGGGCCAGTCTAAGAATGTATGAGTAAAACTTAGGGGTCAGTAGGTCGAACAAGTCCTTGAAAAAATAAAGGTCCGTAAATATATATTTAATTCATGCATGCATTTTTATTAAAGATATAAGTATGATTTTTTTAAAAATAAATTAAATTTATATTTACGGGAAAATTTTCATGAAATAAAGAAATAATGAGAATTTTGAATTTCATGCATCATGTAAGAATTTTTATGTGAAGTTTAAGGACATGTTAAGAAAAATAAATTTTTATGGAAGTTGAAGTGAAGGTGAAAAGTGATGTGGTTGGAGGCCCGTGACCTTCCTGATAATGTATATGTTATAATGATCTTACGGATCCAACATCGAGTGTTGGTGAAGTGGCAGCACAGAGGTGGAAACTCCACCGCCACGTACGTTGTTTTTTATGATTGATCAGTCGTTAAGTATGAGGCCACCGACATGGATACGACCTGTTGAAAACTAATAAATTAAGACATGCCATTTTATGAAACATATTACGTATAATGTTTATGATATAGTATGATGATGATGTTTATGATTAATTTATACATGTTTATATGCATATATTTTTAAGATCATGCACGTATAAGTATATTCACATTTTTCATATGATGTGTGCTTGTGTGTGGTTTCATGTTGTTACATAAGGATAAAACGTGCTGAGCCTCTAGGCTCACTAGATTTAAATGGTGCAGGTGAGCATGAGAATAATGAAGAGAATGTGGTCCCGACTGGCAGCGAGGGCGTATGAGCATCCAGTCAACTAGTACCCGTGACCATAGCTCAATTTATGATATTGATGTTTTGAGAGTAAAACAAATATTCCGCACATGTTTTATTATTTTAAGGTTGAGAGTATGCATAGATTTTTATATTTGCCTATTTATGTTCAAGTTTCATGTATTTATTGAAGAAATTTATTTAAGTATTTAGTAATGGGATTTTTAATGCATGAGATTTTTATCATGATTTAGTAATTAATTTTATGTATTTATTTGCATGTAATATACTTATATATATATATTTATATAGTGTATATTAAGTTGTGTAAATGTATTTTATGTATGATATATATATATATATATATATATATATATATATATATGTATGTATATATATATATGGGCATGTATATATGTATTAATATTATTTTGTAGTAAAGAAATAAATTAAAGATAAAGTATATTTTTTTTTAAAAAAAATTATTAGTAGTTGTAGGTCGTTTCATTTGGTATCAGAGTCATGATTCTTGTAGGGTGACTAGCCTGCTACACGGAGCTCAGAAGCCGCACTGTCAGTCTGTAAGTTTTAAATGTTTTAAATTATGTTTTATTCATGGGACACATGATTTTTGTTTTAATGATTTATGAAAATGAGAATTTTAAGTTATAATAGTATTAAAGTTAAAAAAAACGCTTAGTTATGCAATGCGGTTACGTGGATAATTTATGAAAATTACAGTATGCTTCTTAGACGTGTTACACGCGAGGATGACTAGAATGATATACATTTAGAAAACTAAGTTTGATAATTTATGAGATGTAAGTTTATGATTTTTAGATTTAAGTTTGACAAGTTAGGATTTTTTGAGATTTAAGTTGAATTATAGATATGTAAATTAAGTTATGTTTTTGGGATTAGACGACTAAGTTAAATCGAATTTCGAGGAAAAAATTTCATTTAAGGGGGAGATAATTGTAACGCCCGGAAATTCGTCATAACTTGGAGATTTAATGGTTCTAAAATAATTTAAAAAGGGTTAAATGACTTTTATGTACTATTATGTGAATTGTGTGATTTATTTGTATCATTTAAATGTTATTATCGCATTTAACCCGATATTATAGAATTTATGAATTTCTTTGATAAAAGTTGTTTTGCGATCGAGTGGACGGGACCGTGAACGAACGAGATAAAAGTTTTCATAGAAATTTATGTCTAATATTTTTTAAGGGTCTTAAATAATTATTTAAAGACTTATTTAAAGAAAATTTATGAGTTCTATACATATGAATATTTAAAAGCCCATTTTTCACCAAATTAGGTCATTTTATGGACTTTTAGTGCACTTTTAAAAATAGGGCCTTATTAATTACGAAAATTAAGATTTATTATGTTTAAAAAAATTATGTTTTAAATGTTATAATTAGTGGGCTTTAATGTTTTCAAACTTGGTTTAATTATTTATTAAGTCAAGCCCATTATATACCCAAATATATAATAAGATTTCAGCCCATTATTTCCCCTTCATCACGTTAAACACCATCAGCCGCCTCCAATAGATTTTTCAGCCGCCTCATCACTCTCAAACACATACACTACATGTTAACTTTGAAGAAAAAGCAAGACTTCGTCGTCTCGTTCGTTCCGGAGAGCGTCCTACGCATCGGTATCGTATTTTCAAGAGTTTTAAATGCAAAGGCACGTCTTGAATCCATTCTTGACCACCATTTAAGTCATATTACACTGATTTTAACATGATATGTCTGATTTTGCATGATGTGTGATTTGAATGAAGAACAACCAAGCATACATGAACAGTCCATGTTTTATGTTATATCCATCACCTTTTCTCATGTTTTTCTACTATGGCTTGTTCTAGCATGCTGCACCAAGTCTTGGGGCCTGAGTTAGGTCCCTAGGGTCGAGAAAGGTCAGGTTTTGGGGCTTGAATGGGCTGGAACCGAAGCAATATCTTCTGGTTGCACAACATGTTGCAGTTTGAGCGGTCTGCGTAAAACGGATCGTTCTCGGTCCATATGGAGAGTTTAGGCCTGGTTCTAGTTTCCTTAGAACCGCAAGACAGAGAGGAAGGTGTTCCAGGTCATGCTCCGGCCGGTGGTTGCCGGATATGGGCGTACAAATGGCCGGAAATCAGCGGTCCCGTTCTATGCGCACAGCAGCAGAGGGGATCTGTTTTTTGGTTCGTTCTCCTTCTACAGGGCTTGTTTTAAGGTCAAATTTGTTGGGTTAGAAACACTGGATGTTGGTTAATTATGGGGTGTGGTTTCACGACCAAAGGTGGCCTAAGAAGGCGGCACGAACAAATTTTGTGAAACTGCTCAGGGCTACCACGAGTTGGGCTCAGGGAGAGGAAGGCTAGGGTTGTGTCTTGTGTTTAAGTGGGTCGGGCTTGGGTTTTTGGGTCCGGGTTGGGTCTAAAATATTATGGGTCATGTTAGTTTGGTTCGGGTCTGGGTTATATTAGTTGGGCTTGGGTATTTTATTTTAAATTAATTAAGAGTTTAAGTTAATAATTAATGGGCTTTGGCTTTGTCTAATTAATTAATTAGACTAATTTAATTTTATGTATGAGCTTAATTAATTAATGAAGAGAGCCCACTAATTTTTCATGGACCGTGTGATCCATGAGAAATAATGGGCCAAGTCTTATTGGGCTAAATGCTTATTCGGTCAGTCTAAGAATGTATGTGTTAAGTCATAGGGGTCAGCAGCTCGAACAAGTCATTGGAAAAATAAAGGTACGTAAATATATATTTAATTCATGCATGAATTTTTATTAGATATATAAGTATGATTTTTAAGAAAATAAATTGAATATATATTTACGGGAAAATTTTCATGAAATAAAGAAATAATGAAAATTTTGAAGTTCATGCATAATGTAAGAATTTTTATGTGAAGGTTAAGGGCATGTTAAGAAAAATAATTTTTTATGAAAGTTGAAGTGAAAGTGGAAAGTGATGTGGTTGGAGGCCGGGATACCTAGGCCCGGTGACCTTCCTGATAATGTATATGTTATAATGAGCTTATGGATCCAACATCGAGTGTTGGTGAAGTAGAAACACAGAGGTGGAAACCCCACCGCCACGTACGTTGGTTTTTATGATTGATCAATCGTTAAGTATGAGGCCATCGACATGGATACGACCTGTTGAGAACTAAGAAATTAAGACATGCCATTTTATGAAACATATTACGTAAAATGTTTATGATATAGTATGATTATGATTTTTATGATTAATTTATACATGTTTATATGCATATAGTTTTAAGATCATGCACGTATAAGTTTATTCACGTATTTTATATGATGTGTGCTTATGTGTGGTTTCATGTTGTTACATAAGGATAGAACGTGATGAGCTTCTAGGCTGACTAGATTTAAATGATGCAGGTGAGCATGAGAATAATGAAGAGAATATGGTCGCGATTGGCGGCGAGAGAGTATGAGCATCCAGGAAGCTAGTACTCGTGACCATAGCTAAATTTATGATATTGATGTTTTGAGAGTAAAACAAATATTCCGCACATGTTTTATTATTTTGAGGTTGAGAGTATGCATGGATATTTATATTTGCCTATTTATGTTCAAGTTGCATGTATTTGTTGAAGAAATTTATTTAAGTATTTAGTAATGAGATTTTTAATGCATGAGATTTTTATCATGATTTAGTAATTAATTTTATGTATTTATTTGCATGTAATATACTTATATATATATTTATATAATGTATATTAAGTTGTGTAAATGTATTTTAAGTATGATTTATATATATATATAATATATAATATATATATATATATGGGCATGTATATATGTATTATTATTATTTTATAGTAAATAAATAAATTAAAGTATAAAGTATATATTTTTTAAAAAATTCAGTAGTAGTTGTAGGTCATTTCAATTTTGGCGAGGGACGGGCCTTGGCGAGGCGTCTCCGGAGTTGTAGTGGAGTTGTGCCCAAGTTGTGGGGCCATCAACAACAACGGGCTAACAAAGGACGGAGGTATAATCTGAGATTCTATAAATATTTTTGGAGTATCTATTAGCTTAGTTAAGACTTTTAGATGTTGATTAGTGATATAGTAATCTTATGATTATAGGTTGGAACAGTAGAACCAGACTAGCTTATTTGATATTATTGAGGTACAAAATTACTGATCGAGATACCCTGATTGATTATGCATTTTCTATATGTTGCATTGATTATATGGCATGATTATATTTTCATATTTTATGTCACGATATTATGTTGCATGCATTATCATCTTGATCTTGTATCCTTGAGATATTTAGTAGTATGGTGCTCTACCTATGTGTTAGTGGATGGTTGGACACGTGAACTAGTGATCACGTCACGTATATCCACTTGGGTGTGCGAGCCACCTCCTACCACGATGCCACAGAGTGCTACATACCTTGGCGTCGAGTTTGTTGAGCAGAGTTTTTTGACCTTGAGTCTGGGTAACCCATACGCTTGCATTCATGCTCATATTGTAATTGTATACTTATACTCTCGTGCTGAGCGTAGTTCGCTCACGTCCATATTTTTGTGTTTCTTGGACACCCCATTCCACGGTACATGCCTCATGTTGGACAGTTCCAGAGGCACTGAGAGGTCTTAGGTGCAGGGTGTAGCAGTTGCTGATGAGTTTGCTGTCATGAGGGTTGTTTCTGTTCTGGTTAATTTTTTAATGAGGATTTATTCGATATGGTTGTACTAAATTCAGTATTTGACGATTCCTTTCTTTGTTCTTGTAATAATGTTATGGTTTCTGCTGTGGTTTTTCTGATTATGTTCAATTACATTTATTGTATGCTTAAGCTTCTGATCAGTAAGTGATCACGGAACGGGTCACTACACTCCTCTGGCTCAAATCCTCTACTAGGATGAGACTAGTAGGAAAATATAACTAAAGAAAAATATGCCCTGGGTTCCCAAGACTATAAACCCATCAAAATGAACCTTCACTTTGTAATAAAACAACACTTGTTACTTCAGAATAGGAAATTGATTTCATTTGTAGTAACCCAAGTTCCATTTAACAAGATTAATTTAGTAAAACATATTTATGGGTCATTAATTATAAACCATGTATTTTAATGTTTTCAAAATCAAGGAGTTAAGCTTCAGACCCACTGGAGTGATTGACCGTTCAAAGTGCAGTTCGGAAGGTTTGAACTGATTGAATGCTAAGTTATGGGTTTGGAAGTAGTTATAGGGATCGGAATGTCCAAACAGGAATCGAAATGTCCGATCTGAGTTAAGCCATGTAGGTTGGAGAGGTTTCAAGGACACACCGACACGTGGTAGATCAAAAGCTCCAATAAAGAGTTCGGAGGTTCCGAACTGTTGCAGCTAGTGAGGTGTCAAAAATCTATTAACACACAGTGTGCATGCTAGTTTGGATTGTCTGAAGTGTAGGATCAGATCGTCCAAAGAAGATCGGACCTAACCAATTTTTGTTCGGGGCTTCCAAAGACAGGTGTCCAGAGATTTGGCAGACATGCAAGTTCGGACCATCTGAACTAGGGTTTGGAGCTTCCAAACTCCGTCTATAAATAGGCCTAGAAACCTTCACAATCAGTGTGTGTTTGAGGTGTGTTCGGTATCCAGTGTATATTTGAAGTTTCCAGTCATATACTCGAGGATCGGGTCATAACGAGGTGCTACGGGACTTGTAATAGAGCTATGCCAGAGTTGTGGTCTACGACATCTGAAATTGACAGCAGCTTCAAAACATCTTGAACTTCATTTTGAACGGTGGAGATCGAATTTGGATCTCTCTAAAATTAAAAATGAATTTTTGATCATTGCTGCTCCGTAATTCATTCTTGCGCAATAGCTTTTCCAACTTTTCCTCTCAAATTCATCTACCTTTTGCTCATTCTCCTTCTTCTCCTAAATCCAAACAAAAACAATAATTAGGAAATATAAAATGAATTAAAGAAATTCAAATTATCCTAATCATATCAATTTAACCCAAATAACCATAATAAATTATCACCACATCAAACTCCCTCATACTTAAAATCTTACATTGTCCCCAATGTAAGTAAAAATGCAAAACAAAAATAAATAAATACTAAGAATGAAAAGAAATACTCCCCTTGGGTTGCCTCCCAAACAGCGCCTCTGTTTACAGTCGTCGGCCCGACTGCATGCTTCAGTTCCTCATGGTGGTTTATATCTGTTTCCCTTGTCCACCTTCACCCACTTGAACAGTTTTGCAGTTATTTTTTGTCTATGCTTGCTTTGCTTTGATTTCTACCTTATCCCCGTTTCTTGACTACTTCTTCTCTTTTCCTTAGGCATTCCTTTCGCTCGATCTGGAGGACGTTTTGGCTCAGTTTTAGGTACCTGCAATTCTTTTAGCATTATAAATTTTAGCCGGTTGTGCCATTACTTGCTTCAACTTACCCTCATTCACATCTTTCGTGTGTTCTTGTAGCACCTAAAATCCAATCTACTAAATCACATGCATTGAATAAATATTAGGATTATTATTTTTAGGTTTAATTGATTTAAAATATTTATTTGAATTATGTGCTATTAAAATATTTTATTATTTATTCAAATGATTTTATTTTACTGACTATTTAATTAATATTTTTAATTGTTTAAGTTTATTTATCTAAATGCTTTTATTGTGCGATTTAATTGTTTTAAATATTTTAAAGGTTTAAGCTTGCATATTTAAATGATTTTAATTTTAATTATTTAGTTTATTTTCTTATATGATTTTAATTGTTTAGTTTATCCTTTTAAATGATTTTAATTATTTAGCTTATTTGTTTAAATATTTTCGAATGTCCAACTTATTTATTTTAAATAATTTAAGTTTAGCGGTTAGTTATTTTAAATGCTTTTAAATGTCTAGCTTATTTATTTTTTTAAAATCCTTTTTAATTGTCCAAATCATTTTAAAGATTTTTTTTATTATCGCTTATGTATTTATTTAATTTGCTTTTAAACGTTTGTCTAGTTTATTTAAAATTATTTTAATCGCTCTTCTTGATATTTAAATATTTTACTCGTCACCGTGACATCAAAATATTAAAGTGTTTAAATTCTTGGATTTTCAAGCTTGTGCATTTTAATTAATGCAATTAAATACCAAGCCTTATGACCGCTTAAATCGGTGTGATATAAATCTACTGGAAAGCGTATCAGGTCAAGTAATAGTAATGTGGACAAAGAGTCCAAGTATCGATCCCATAGGGACTGCAGTGAATTCTCAAGAATTAATTATTTAGCTTAATCTAGACAAAATCATAAAAAGCAATTTGATTTAAATAAAATAAGAATTTATAATAAAAACTTCCGAAGAAATAAGAATTAAAATAGTTTTAAAAAAATTAATTAAAATGAGACAACCAAGACACACGTAGGTACCAAACAAATCATGTAACATGTAGCCGATTCAGGACACAGATTTAATCTTAGATTACTGGAATTCTTCTAACTTGTTCAAAGGTCTATTTCTAGAAAAATCAAACCTACTCAAATATTTACGGATTAATCTTTCATAATTCTAATCAAATTTGAATTCATTAAATATTTGTAAAAATTCAGTTTACACCCAAACCTCACACTGAAACCGAATTCTATTTCTTGTCTGTTTTACAATATGTTAATTATCAATGTGATCGAAATCAATACCTCCTATGTCGACTTGAAATCGGTTAACATGCAAGAAAACAATATATCAGACTATTCACAAAAAAAATATAAATCTGACAATCAATAAAATAAAATCAACTCTAAAAAATCCCAAATTAATAAACATCTAAGTTTTCTACATGAATTTGTCCGGTCCAATCACGTCATCTTGGTTGAAGAAAAACTACTCAATAATTAAAAACAATAATTCAAAAATAAAAAGAAGAAGAAGAAGAAAAGAAAAGAGAAATCTTCTCTCCCAAGCCTTGTAGCCGCCTCCCTTGTGTTGTCTGCGTTCTAAAACTTTGGAACCCCCAAAAATATGATATATCTTCTATTTATATGCCCGGATCCATAAATAATAGATTTTCCTACGCCACAAGTATTTTCCGGAACAATAAAGCTCCCGAACTCGCGCACGAGCGGAGGAATTTCTCGCTCGAGCGCGCAAAATGAAGAAACTTTCTGGAATTGTAACTCGCGCTCGGGTGAGTTCAAATCTCGCTCGAGCGCCACACAATTTCTGCTGCGAGCGACGATTTTGTAAAATTCATATCTTGAGTTTTTGCCGTCGGATCGAGCTGAAATTTGGACAGCAACTACAAAACATCTTGAATTTCATTTTGAATAGTGAGATCTGGCTTGGATCACTCTAAAATTAAATATGAATTTTTGACCAAGGCTACTCCGTAATTCGTTCTTCAACAATCCATTTTCCTACAAAATTAACCCGGAGAATGAAATGAACACACATGCACTAAAACACATAAACACGCACATAAAACAATATGAATGCACAAAAAATAGACATAAAAATAACACGAAATAATGCACACAAAATACACCTATCAACACCCCCATACTTAAACCTTGCTCTCCCTCGAGCAAGACATGCAAAAACAATATGAAAATAACAACATAAGTAAAAATGAATCATGAACAACATAGCCTCCGATAAGTTTCAACTTCAACAACTAAAAACCACAAAAAACTTCTGATTGACCACAATACACTGTCTGCTTAACGTAAACGTGTGTGTGCCATGTCATTCCAGTTTCATGCAACATCAAAAAAATCTGTTCTTATAATTCTTAGCGACCTATGACAATTCAGTGCAAGTGTCACAATCTAGCACTCTTTCATCCCAACAATTTCAAACAAAAACATGGACGCTCTTGAGATAAATTATGTACCGCCAGATTTTGCACCCGGAATTTTTTTATAATCCCTAATAATTTCCCGCAAACTTAGCTATAACTAAGATAGGATTAGAATTTCAATCCCCTCGTCTATAGCCCGGATTGAGAAACAATCTCATTTAACCCGCAAACTTAGCCATGGAAAAATTAATTAGAATTTCAATCATTTTCCAAGCCCGGATGGAATTGTTATTTTAATATTTAACCAAATTTTTTCAAAAATTTTTTTATAGGTACGCCCAAGTTCATACATGCAATGTCTAACAATCATCGGAAATCCAAAGACACTATCATGATCAACAAATATCTATTGTCGTGGAATGGTCAAACAAACACGGACTTCATCAATTACATCGCTACACTACACCAGTATAACATGCGTGCTTAAAAAGATTCACGATTCAACCAACAGTTTATCATGTTCAATCAAAAGCAATATTTTAAAAAAAAATTTTAACAACTCCATCATCATAGGCCATCAGTCATCATTCTACTTATTCACGCAACACAAGCACAAACACAAAACATAATGATATGCATGAATACAGACTATATGCAATAAACTAGACCAAATGAATGCAAACAACAACACAAACAAAACTAATCTACCCCCCCCCCCCCATACTTATCCAAAGAATTACCCTCAATGTTTTAGATACAATGAACAGAATGCATAAACAAATACACAAATGCAAGAAGAACAACAAAAACAGAATCCAACTAAAAACTGAAACTCCCCTGGTTAATTCATTGACATATCCATCATTCTCTTCCTCTTCACCCTCTAGAAGCGACATCTTTTGAAGTGACAGTAGCAGACTGGGTATAGCGGCATTCCCAGTAAGAGCTAAGTTTATAGTCTATAGCCCGACTATGCAGAAGCAACCATCAAAGAGCGGCTGCTGCCCATAGTAAGAATCATACGACTCTACGTATGAGTCTTGATTTCCTACGCCCTCAAGATTGGTGTGATATTGACTTTGTAAGCTCGTCGGCACAACAATACTCTTCAAGAACTGATTATTTTAGAAGGAGACTCCGAGTCTAGGCTGAAGCTCATCGAGGATGTAATACTATAGAGTTGGCGTCAATGGAAAGAATGGATCTTCAAGTGGTGTGCATGTAAAGTCCATTGACGAGTTCAAATCTTTCACTTGGAATATTTCCTCCTCCTCCACTGTCACTTTTAGTTCATCTTCATAAGAAGATTCCTCAAAAAATATTTTCTCTTGATCTGGCTCAATTACTGCTGTAGGATCACATGCCCATGATAACTGATCAGCATAAATTGCCGCAGTCTCTTGGAGAATCTCAGAAGATGGTTCTATAAAGAGCGCAATCTGTTCATCCAGAAGACTCAAAGAGTTGATGTGGCTTTCCAAGGACTGATTTATCTCTGTCTGTTGTCGCACAAAGCTCTCCAACTGAGCCACATGATCCTCAAAACGCCCTATACACTCTTCTTGATGCTCAGGTGTTTGATTTATAAAATGTTTGGAGTTGAATTCTGGAGGATACTCATTACTCCAACCATGCAGTGTAAAGGATCACAATGCCAATGTTAGTCAAAATCTGACATACCATTTAACAAGTGCAAGCACTGTTATAATCTCTATTGAACAAGTGACTGCCGGTTGCCCAAGTTCCATAATCTATCCAACTTCTTGTTGACTCATCCAACCCACCATAGAAAATTTGAGTTAGAGTGTAGTTCAAAAAATCATGACATCGAAACCTGTTAGACAAATCATTGAATCTCCCCCAAGTAGCATAGAATGGCTCTGAGTATTGTTGGCCAAACCTTGTTAACACTTGTCAATGATCCATCTCCAAGTACCACACAAGAAAGAAAAATTAAAATTAATAAAAATAAATAAAAAAATAACAATAAAAAAATTGTTTAGTCTCAATAAAATAATCTATCTTAATATTAACTAAACAGTCCCCGGCAATGGTGCCAAAAACTTGATCGCTTAAATCGATGTGATATAAATCTACTGGCAAGCGTACTAGGTCAAGTAATAGTAAAGTGGACAAAGAGTCCAAGTATCGATTCCACAGAAACTGCAGTCAATTCTCAAGAATTAATTATTTAGCTTAATCTAGACAAAATCATAAAAAACAATTTGATTTAAATAAAATAAGAATTTATAATAAAAAAATTCTAAAGAAATAAGAATTAAAATAGTTGAATTTTTTTTTTAATTAAAACAAGACAACCAAGACATACGTAGGTACCGAACAAATCATGTAACATGCAGCCGATTCAGGACTTAGATTTAATATTAGATTATGGGAATTCTACTAACTTGTTCAAAGGTCTATTTCTAGAACAATCAAACCTACTCAAATATTGACGGATTAATCTTTCGTAATTATAATTAAATTTGAATGCATTAAATATTTGTGAAAATTCAGTTTACACCCAAACCGCACACTGAAACCGAATTTTATTTCTAGTCGGTTTTACAATATGTTGATTATCAAAGTGATTGAAATCAATACCTTCTCTGTCGACTTGGAATCGATTAACCTGCAAGCAAATAGTTGATCAGACAATTCACAAGAAAAATATAAATTTGACAATCAATAAAATAAAATCAACTCTAAAAAATCCCAAATAAACATACAAGATTTCTCAATGAATTTGTCCGATCCAATCGCGCCGTCTTGGTTGAAGAAAAACTACTCAATAATTAAAAACAATAATTCAAAAATAAAAAGAAGAAGAAAAGAAAAGAGAAATCTTCTCTCCCAAGCCTTGTAGCTGCCTCCCTTGTGTTGTCTGTGTTCTAGAACTTCGGAACCCCCAAAAATATGATATATATTCTATTTATGTGCCCGGATCCATGAATAATAGATTTCCCTACGCCACAAGTATTTTTCGGAACAATAAAGCTCCCGAACTCGCGCTCGAGTGGAGGAATTTCCCGCTCGAGCGCGCAAAATTAAGCAACTTTCAGGATTTGTAACTCGCGATCGGGCGACTTCAAATCTCGCTCGAGCGCCACACAATTTCTGCTTCAAGCGACGATTATGCAAAATTCATATCTCGAGTTCTAGTCATCGGATCGAGCTGAAATTTGGACAAAAGCTACAAAACGTATTGAATTTAATTCTGAATGGTGGAGATCGGATTTGAATCTGTTATAAATTAAAATATGAATTTTTGACTAAGGCTGCTCCGTAATTCTTTCTTCATCAATCCATTTTCCTACAAAATTAACCCGGAGAATGAAACGCACACACATGCACTAAAACAAATAAACACGCACATAAAACAATATGAATGCACACAAAATAAACATAAAAATAACACGAAATAATGCACACAAAATGCACTTATCACCTTAATAAACAAACAGTGTCGTAACATCTTACAAGGTTCACCTGTTAATGAGTTCAAAAACTCAGGCCCATTTATAGCAAAACATGTCATCTCAACTACTGAAATCACAAATCTATTAGTACAAATTTCGGTGCTAGCAATGGAAACCAATTGATGTCATCTAGCCCTCGGTGTTAAACTTTTCCTCCAAATTCAATCAGGAATACTAATAACCTTCACTCATAGGCTACACTGAGTCAGTCCCATTCCTGACTTTCCAAGTATTTTTCATACCAGTAGCAAAAGTATAACATACTTGTGACGTTCTCCCAACTCTTTCACAATATGTGATGCTATTGTCTTCAACTCTGTTGAATTAATCAATTCAAAGATCTAGAAATTAAACATGAGAAATTTTGTAAAAATAACCTTGACAGAACAAAATATACCATAGGTCTCAACTACTAATGTTGAACAACATTAGTAAATCACCATTCAATCTTGCTAGAGTCCGTTGGAACAAATGCGCTTGTTAAACCAAAAATTATCGATTGAATCGTAAGGAGAAAACAGAAAATCTCTGAATACTATCCACGTTCGATCAATCTTCAAAAACTTACGTTCTACAACATTCATGTAACAACAAACCAAGCTAGTATTTGGAGACTTGGTTGATTATTCTTGGTACCAAACTGGATACAATCTCAAGCCTTTAAAGAAATTCAGCTCTTCCTGGTAAGGAATAATTACCCTTGTTGTTACTTGGCTTTACTATCTGTAACCATAACAGATATACTCATAGACCCGTCCTTACTGGACCACGTCCATGGTTTCGTAAAGTCAAATTGTTTTGAATCAAAAGTTATGATCTTAATGAACAGTTCCTCTTATTTCTGACGGAGTTAGACAATAATGCAATCCAGGGTTTTAAATTCTATTTCAACAATAATTGAACCTCAACTGCTCTCCTCAGAAAGAAGACAATTCTGAAATATTGACATAAATATTTATGATAAATCCCAATATCTAAGGAATTTTGAAGGTCAACATTCTATGTGGAACTGATAATTTCTTTAAGGTACCTTCATCTTCTATGTCCCTAAGCATGAGTGGCTTACAAAACTAATGCAATTACCTCAGGGTCCACAATCTATTATTACCGAACTAAAAGCTCATACATACCAAACTTAACGGTATCATCTACTAGTATCAATCCAATGTGGCTCATGGTTAGCCTGGAAAGATTAATCATGTAGTAGCCCGAACCCTAATTGAGTAATTAAAGGATTAATGCTAATTAATTGAATTAGGCATCGGACGGATCGAAAGCTCCGAAGGCACGATCGGAAGCTCCGAACAGGATCGGAAGCTCCGATGAGCGATCGGAGGCACCGATGTTATTACGTCAGGCATGACGTGTGGTTGGATCGGAAGCTCCGATCAGGACCGGAGGCTCCGATCACCCCTATCTGGAGTCAACAAGTGATATTTTGACATGTGGTAGATCAGGATCTTCGGAAGCTCCGATGACAGGATCGGACGTTCCGATCGAGGTTCGGACGTTCCGATCGAGGATCGGAGGCTCCGATCGTTGTCTATAAATAGAAGGCCGAGACTTCATTTCTCCTTGCCAATTCCGGATTTCCTCTCTATTTCTAGTTCTTTTGGAGCTGTTCTAGTCTTCTTTGGCTTGGTCCGGAGGTCGGAGAGGCGTTCGATAGTCGTAGCGGAGTTGTGCCCAAGTTCTGGAGGCATCGACATCAAAGGGCTAACGACGGCCGCAGGTATAGCTTTGAGCTCCTAAAAATATTTAGGAGTATGCTATAGCTTAGTTAAGGCTTTTAGGGCGCTATAATGATAGTAGTATCATTTCGCTGTGTAGGCGGACTTTAGGCTTGGACTTAGAGCTGGTAGTGCCTACCTGGTATTTGAGGTACGAAAGTACTGTTCGAGATATCCTGACTGAGTATGCATGTATTATGTGACTGCATGATTTATATGCCATGATATTATGCTGCATTAATTTGCATCTTGCTGTATCTCCTTCGAGATGTCTGTTAGTAGGGTTGTACCCTATCCTGTTAGTGGATGGACTTCCATCGATTTGGGTCCGGCGTATCCACGGTTATCTCGGTATGGGAGCCACCTCCTGAAGCGACGGCACAGCGTGCTACATACCAGGGCCCGGTCTGTCTCTGTTATCTGATCCTTGACCTCGAGTCTATAGGGAGTTCACTTTGCATGCATGTATACTCATACTCTCGCACTGAGCGTTTTATGCTCACGTCTCGTACTCTGTATTTTCTGGACACCCTATTCCATGGGGCAGGTTTGCGATTGGACGAGGAGGGTGGATCCAGGAGGGGCTAGTCAGTGGTTGGCCAGCTGGAGCTTCGTCTAGGTTTTATTACTGTTGTTTGGGTTTATACAGCTATTCGATTTGGTTGTATATTATTGGATAATTACAGATTCCTTTTCTTGGGATTGTATAATGTTATTGGTTTCCGCAGTTTTATTCTGATATCTGTTTTATTAAGTTAATTGCATGCCTAAGTTCTGTTTAGTAGGTGATCCGGGTAAGGGTCACTACATTTATGGTATCAGAGCATGCAAAAGATTTCTTGGGATTTAGTCTCATCTTGAGGTATTTTTGTAGATGTCAAATCGTGACGACCAGAGTTCTCATGGCAGTGTTGGTGGGCGTTGGGGTGATGCCGACCGAGAGCCTCGTCGAGAACGGCGTCATCGTCACCATGACGACGAGCGTTTCACTGTGCGTTGATTCTTAGCTATGGGTCCTAAGCCCTTAGTTGGAGGTGAGTCTCCGGAGGATGCGGAGAACTGGTTAGACCGCATGAAAACGACTTTTCAGACTTTCCAATGCACCGATGAGCAGAAGGTGGAGACCCTCGGCTATCTTCTGGATGGGCGTGCGCGCAGGTGGTGGAGGTTTACTTCTACACCTTTTGTTGCGGCGAGAGGAGTGGCCACCTGGGCCGAGTTCCGCACAGCTTTCCAAAAGCGGTATTTTCCTCCTGCACTCCGACAGTCGAAGGCAGGCGAGCTACTGAGTCTGCGACAGGGAACCATGTCTATTGATGAGTATCAGCAGAGGTTCTTTGATCTGCTATCCTATTGCCCCGAGATTGCTGATAGCTCAGAGATGAAGTATAATCTGTTCCTTCAGGGTCTTAACCCTGAGATCCATGACCGTGTGGTGGTTGGCGACGACATGTCATACGAGGGTTTGGTGAGCCGTTGTCATCAGGCAGAGGACAGCATTCGGCGGAACAGGTCTTTCTCTCAGTCGAGACCTGCTAGTTCTTTGGGTCCCCGTGCCCAAACTTTCAAGAAGTCTGGATCTTCTTCTTCCTCTGGTTCTGGAGGTATTGTCCGTTTCGGTAAGAAGGACAAGTGTGATCACTGTGGGAAGAACCATCCATCCGACAAGTGCCGCAGAGCTTCTGGAGCTTGTTTCCGTTGTGGAGAGACTGGTCATATCCGAAGGGATTGTCCACAGTCTGGGGGAGGAGGTTCTGGATCTGGTTCAGGATCTGGTTCTCAGGCTACCGTACAGCAGAGGTCGCAGGGACAGTCTGCTGGGAGTTCTCATTTGAGGCCACGAGCTTCTGGCCAGGTGTTTGCCCTGAGACATGATCAGGCTGTGGAGGAGAATGAGAAAGTCATCGCAGGTACATTTATGCTTTATGGTATACCTGCTCTTGTACTTATTGACACTGGTGCATCTCATTCCTTCATTTCTGCACGTTTTGTTAAGAGGCATAAGTTACCATGCATTGCACTAGACGTAGTGATGTCTGTTTCTACTCCGACGGGCCAATCTGCTTTGGCTAAGCGTCTAGTGATGGGTTGCCCTTTAGAGTTCGAAGGGAACATTCTGTTAGCGAATCTCATGGTCCTGGCGATGGACGACTTTGATTGCATTCTGGGAATAGATGTGCTGACTACCTATCGAGCTTCAGTGGACTGCTATCAGAGATTAGTACGCTTTCATCCGGAAGGGAGTTAGAGTTGGTTTTTCTATGGTGAGGGAGCGCGACCCCCGATGCCTTTGGTATCAGCTTTGAGAGCCTGTCGAGCTCTAGAGTCTGGCGGGGAAGGCTACCTTATCTATGCAGTTGATTTGTCCGCTGAGAGTATTGGGATAGAGAGCATTCCTGTTGTGGATGAATTTCCAGATGTGTTTCCTGATGAGATTCCGGGTTTTCCTCCTGCTAGGGAAGTCGAGTTTGGCATAGAGTTGATGCCGGGTACTTCGCCTATTTCTAGAGCACCGTATCGTCTGGCTCCGTCAGAGATGCGTGAGTTGAAGAATCAGCTACAGGATCTTTTAGACAAGGGGTACATTCGTCCTAGTGTGTCTCCTTGGGGAGCTCCTGTTCTCTTCGTGAAGAAGAAGGATGGGTCGATGCGGCTGTGCATTGACTACCGGCAGCTGAATCGAGTGACTGTGAAGAACAAGTATCCGTTGCCTCACATTGATGACTTGTTTGACCAGCTGCAGGGCACATCAATTTACTCCAAGATTGACTTGAGATCTGGGTATCATCAGTTGAGAGTCCGTGATCAGGACGTAGCCAAGACTGCATTCCGTACTCGCTATGGGCATTACGAGTTCCTAGTGATGCCATTTGGTTTGACCAATGCGCCGGCTATATTCATGGATCTGATGAACCGTGTCTTCAGGGAGTATTTGGACAAGTTTGTCGTGGTCTTCATTGACGACATCTTGGTGTATTCACGTAATACGGAAGAGCATGTTTCTCACTTGCGGTTGGTACTACAGACTCTTCGAGATGAGCAATTGTACGCCAAGCTGAGCAAGTGTGAGTTCTGGATGGATAGAGTGGTTTTTCTTGGCCATATCATATCCAGGGAGGGGATTTCTGTTGATCCAAGCAAGATTGAAGCGGTACTTAATTGGTCGCGTCCGACGACGGTTGCTGAGATCCGTAGTTTTCTGGGTCTAGCAGGGTATTATCGTCGCTTCATTCTGAACTTCTCTCAGTTAGCTCGACCGTTGACGCAGCTTACCCGCAAGGGTGTGGATTTTGAGTGGTCCTCCGAGTGTGAGGAGAATTTCCGTGAGCTTCGACGGCGGTTGACTTCTGCGCCGGTGTTAGCATTACCGTCAGGATCTGGAGGGTATGTAGTTTACACGGATGCTTCTCTTCAGGGGTTAGGTTGTGTTCTGACTCAGAATGGGCATGTGATCGCATACGCTTCTAGACAGCTGAAGATTCACGAGGACAACTACCCAGTCCATGATTTGGAGTTAGCAGCCATTGTGTTCGCTTTGAAGATCTGGCGTCATTATCTGTATGGCGAGAAATTTGAGATCTTCACCGACCATAAGAGTCTCAAGTATTTGTTCACTCAGGCAGAATTGAACATGAGACAGAGACGTTGGATGGACTTGCTTAAGGACTATGATTGCGAGATTAAGTATCATCCGGGAGCTGCTAATCTCACCGCTGATGCTTTGAGTCGCAAGGTGCGACTATCCGCACTTCAGACTTGTTCGATGTCTAGTGCGATCAGTGACTGTTGTACTTCAGGTTATACCTTCAAGCATAAGAAAGGTATGCAGAGTATCCAGATGTTTGCGATATTATCTGAGCCAGCCTTGTATTCGCGGATCCGAGATGCTCAGATGTCTGATTCAAAGACCCAGCGTTTAGCTCGTCTAGCTAACGAGGGTAGCTCGTCTGGATTTCATTATCAGTCAGATGGCTTTCTGTGTTTGTCTGGTAGGCTTGTGATTCCACAGGATGAAGAGTTGCGAGAGGAGATTTTATCTCAGGCACATCGCACTAAGTTGAGTATTCATCCTGGGAGCAACAAGATGTACAAGGATCTACTTACTCGTTTCTGGTGGAAGGGAATGAAACGCAGTGTTTATTAGTTTGTTTCGAGATGTTTGGTGTGTCAACAGGTCAAGGCAGAGCACCGACGACCTGGAGGATTGCTTCACAGTATGCCTATTCCTGAATGGAAATGGGAGTTTATCACTATGGACTTTGTGACCCATTTTCCGGTATCCCCGAAGAACTGTGATGCTATCTGGGTTGTGGTGGACCGACTCACCAAGTCAGCGCATTTCATTGCCTATAGCCGGGAGTACAATGTGGATCGTATGGCTCGGTTGTACATTCAGGAGATCGTTCGACTTCATGGAGTGCCTGTGAGCATTGTCAGCGATCGGGACCCCAGGTTTACTTCTAGATTCTGGGGGAGTGTTCAGCGTGCGATGGGTACTACTCTCAGTTTGAGTACAGCCTATCATCCGGAGACTGATGGTCAGTCAGAGCGCACCATCCGTACGTTAGAGGATATGCTTAGAGCGTGCGTCTTGGATTTTGGTTCAGCCTGGCAGGATCATTTGCCGTTGATCGAGTTCGCTTACAACAACAGCTATCACACTAGTATTGGGATGGCACCTTTTGAGGCGTTGTATGGGCGACGTTGCCATACTCCACTCTTCTGGGAAGAAGTGGGGGAGAGACAGGCTGAGGGACCGGAGTTTATCCAACAGGCGATAGACATTGTTGATCAGATCAAGAAACGGATTAAGACTGCACAGGATCGTCAGGCCAGTTATGCTAATATCAAGCGTAGGCCTTTGCAGTTCGAGGTCGGGGAGAAAGTGTTTCTGAGAGTGTCACCTTTCCGCAAGATTCTCAGATTTGGCCTTAAGGGCAAGTTGTCTCCCAGATTTATCGGTCCGTTTGAGATCTTGGAGAGCATTGGCGATTTGGCTTATCGACTAGCTTTGCCACCGCATCTATCTAGTATTCACGACGTGTTCCACGTATCTCTGTTGAGACGGTATGTGGCGGATGAATCTCATGTTCTGCAGCGATCTGAGGTTCAGGTAGACAAGGATTTGACTTATGTTGAGAAACCTCTTCGTATCCTGGATTATAAGGATAAGGTTTTACGAAACAAAGTCATTCCTTTGGTTTTAGTTCAGTGGCAGCGCCGAGGCACTGAGGAAGCTACTTGGGAGCTTGAGGACAGGATGCGTAAAGACCATCCTGAGTTGTTTTGATTTCATTCTTTAAGTTGTATTCAGTTGCAAACTCTGTAAACGTTTGTTTGAATAAAGAATGTTTCTGATTTCTGTATTTGCATTCGGTACTTAAGATCTGATTTCGAGGACAAAATATCTTAAGTGGGGGAGAATGTAGTAGCCCGAACCCTAATTGAGTAATTAAAGGATTAATGCTAATTAATTGAATTAGGCATCGGACGGATCGGAAGCTCCGAAGGCACGATCGGAAGCTCCGAACAGGATCGGAAGCTCCGATGAGCGATCGGAGGCACCGATGTTATTACGTCAGGCATGACGTGTGGTTGGATCGGAAGCTCCGATCAGGACCGGAGGCTCCGATCACCCCTATCTGGAGTCAACAAGTGATATTTTGACACGTGGCAGATCAGGATCTTCGGAAGCTCCGATGACAGGATCGGACGTTCCGATCGAGGTTCGGACGTTCCGATCGAGGATCGGAGGCTCCGATCGTTGTCTATAAATAGAAGGCCGAGACTTCATTTCTCCTTGCCAATTCCGGATTTCCTCTCCATTTCTAGTTCTTTTGGAGCTGTTCTAGTCTTCTTTGGCTTGGTCCGGAGGTCGGAGAGGCGTTCGATAGTCGTAGCGGAGTTGTGCCCAAGTTCTGGAGGCATCGACACCAAAGGGCTAACGACGGACGCAGGTATAGCTTTGAGCTCCTAAAAATATTTAGGAGTATGCTATAGCTTAGTTAAGGCTTTTAGGGCGCTATAATGATAGTAGTATCATTTCGCTGTGTAGGCGGACTTTAGGCTTGGACTTAGAGCTGGTAGTGCCTACCTGGTATTTGAGGTACGAAAGTACTGTTCGAGATATCCTGACTGAGTATGCATGTATTATGTGACTGCATGATTTATATGCCATGATATTATGCTGCATTAATTTGCATCTTGCTGTATCTCCTTCGAGATGTCTGTTAGTAGGGTTGTACCCTATCCTATTAGTGGATGGACTTCCATCGATTTGGGTCCGGCGTATCCACGGTTATCTCGGTATGGGAGCCACCTCCTGAAGCGACGGCACAGCGTGCTACATACCAGGGCCCGGTCTGTCTCTGTTATCTGATCCTTGACCTCGAGTCTATAGGGAGTTCACTTTGCATGCATGTATACTCATACTCTCGCACTGAGCGTTTTATGCTCACGTCTCGTACTCTGTATTTTCTGGACACCCTATTCCATGGGGCAGGTTTGCGATTGGACGAGGAGGGTGGATCCAGGAGGGGCTAGTCAGTGGTTGGCCAGCTGGAGCTTCGTCTAGGTTTTATTACTGTTGTTTGGGTTTATACAGCTATTCGATTTGGTTGTATATTATTGGATAATTACAGATTCCTTTTCTTGGGATTGTATAATGTTATTGGTTTCCGCAGTTTTATTCTGATATCTGTTTTATTAAGTTAATTGCATGCCTAAGTTCTGTTTAGTAGGTGATCCGGGTAAGGGTCACTACAAATCAAGTTTTGGCAACCCTTTCCCGTTCCAGATTACCACTGGAATATTACACTACTGATCAACATAATCTGATCTTAGTGTTTCACCCTCTTCGCATCATGGTCTACAAGAATGATGAAGTCAAGGAAATATCATACCAAGTTTTCACCTTACTTATCTCTAGCAGTGTCAGGCGAAAACTACAACTAATCACTGTAACTATCCTAGAATCAACTAATCTATTCAACAGAATCTATCCAGTCTAATTCCAAAACCGAGCGTGCACCACATCTGCTCAGAACTTTCATTTGTCTAGGAATATCATTTCCCAAACTATTTAGACAAAAGAAAATCGCAATCTATATCTCCTACGAAGTCAAACGATAATGGCACTAAATTTCTTTGGTAATAAATCTAATACCAAACTACATCTCTTCAATAGAGTCCACTATCACTATAGCTATACACTTCTGTGACTTTTACAAAACATCAAGACTAAGGTAGCCTTCCCTGTACACCTTCTGAAGAACAAAAGGCTTCCAGAGAAACACTTGGCATTGGGTCGTGCATCCTCTACGTCTAGTAATAAATCCTTACAGTCCACATCATTGGGTAAAAACACAATTGTGCCCCTGATGTAACTATTCATCCTTGGCACAAACAAACAAGGTCTCCAAATCAACTGGTCTATGAAAACAACCCTAAACTAATCATTCAGCAAACATGTATAATTCTAAACCGATTATACTAACTTTCTCAGGGTCACTATATTTGAATATCAATCAAACAAACACTGGAATTATACCTAGGTCATCCCAAAAATCAAAAAACTCGAACAACACATCCAGGTTCTGTACAATTCTTGTTAAAAAAAACTGAACCCAAACAAATTTTCCCAAATCAAATCACACTGAAATATGTGCAATGAAATTTTTAACTAATCCACAAGTGTCTGGAATCAATAATAAAGGTGATTCAAATATTTAAAACAAAAATACTTGTTACAAAAATATCACCAATCTCAAATATGTCCCAAAGATACTAATTCATTCTCTGATAGCATAAATGTAGTTATCTTACCCGGATCACCTACTAACCAGATTCATAAGCATGCAACAACAATAACCAGAAAACTTAATTAGAGTTACTACTAAAAATAATACAATCCAAAGTGAGTAGCAATAATACCAAGTCAAATATTGATCTAGAAATCACCGGCGACACCTGATACCAGGCCATGGTCACCAATCAACCACTGATCTCTATCCTGGTTCACCTGCAAACCTATTTCGTCGAATGGGGTGTCCAAGAAACACAATAGCATGGGCGTGAGTGACAAAGTTCAATATGATATGCACGAGTATACAAACATACTATGATGCATGGCTATCACACTTTCTACTCAGTCTAGGTGCCAAAGAGTATGTAGGATCATTTGGGTCAACTTCACTGGGTACATCCACATGCTAGTCCGAATCACCGTAACAACAGTACCCGTCAAGATGGTGTCTCTCGGTGTCAGAAAATCTACAAGGAATATAGGGCTGAGCGACCCTACTTCAAAGTAAATCTCGAAGGAGGCTCGTCTCAACATGAATATGCACATGCAGCATAATATATCAAAGAAGTAAAACATGTATTAGGGCACATAATATGCAATACATAAGCAACCATACTCGTTAAAGAGACCCAACCCGAATCCACTATTAACCAGAGATTAAAGCTTATTTAAGCATGCAATTTAACATGATTAGATATATGCTACGAAAACCCAAATATATATTAAACCGGCAGAATACAATTAAATAAATTCAATAAAAACAACCCAATCGAATGATACTTAATGAAATATAACCTAACAGCTAATCCTACTGTCACATTTTGGTCACCGCTCCAAAATCCCGGGAAGAACTACCTGCAATTGAACAGTCGAATGGGGTTTCCAGAAAACAGAAAACACTGGACGTGAGCGTTAAAACTCAATACGCTAGTACGGGTAAACATACAAATATGATGCATGCATGATGAAATGTCCGGGTATCCGTATCTGGGATATGTTGTATCCAAAACTGCTCAGATTGACGCCTAGGACATGAGTAGTACCGAATGGGGAATCAAAACACTGGGTACTTCCACTCACTCCTAACTGGACGTGGGCCTGGGATCCCTCGATGTCAGTGTTGGCTAGACCCATCAGTTTGCGGGGACCTCGATATCAAACATCCAAACAGGGCTGAGCTACCCTACTAGCTCATCTCAAAATATGTACAGGCACAATATGATATGCAAATGTCGCATAATAAATCCATTCAATAGCATGCAGTCATGGCACATAAATGCAACATATAAGTATGCATACCCACTGGCAATCTCAATAAGTACTTACGTACCTTACTAAGGCAATCCTAGAAGCATCCACCTAGGTTCCAATCCTACCACCCCGAACTATAAGTCTACAATGAAAAATAACCAGGCATCACTAAACATGCTCTAAAAGCCTTAACTAAACTAATAGATACTCCCTAATATTTTTAGGGAACTCGGACCATACCTGCGTCCGTCATAGGCCGGTGATGGTGACTGCCCCACAACATGGGCACAACTTTGCAATAACTCCGCTACTGCTCCAAAGACTTGATAGGGATATAAAACTACTACTTACTCCTTATTCTTTAATAAAGAGTACCCAAAAGACCAAAATGAGCTAACATGGGAGAGGATAGGAAATTCTGAGAGCTTAAAAATGAGCTCCTAGACCTATATTTATAGACATGGGTTTGGACCGTCCGATCTCCCATCGCCCCCTCCACATGTCTATCCGGTCATATGCAACCATACACTTGTTCAGAACACTGTTCGGAGCATCCGAGCTACACATCGGAGCATCCAATGGCACATCCCTGATGTACTTACGTCATCCTGAACACCTGTCCATGTGGGTTCGGAATTTTCGATCTCTGATCGGAGCGTCCGATCCTACCCGAGCACTAAAATCCTTCGGCCATTTCTGAGTGTTCTGGATCCATTTTAGAACTCCTTAGGTCCATTTTAAAATCCCTTAATCATGTTTTACTTAATCTAAATATGAAAACTTGATTAATTATCACTTAATCATTAGTTCTGGATACGGGTCACTATGTACCTAAATAACCTAGCCTAGATTTACAAGTATCTACAGTCCAAGTCTACAAGTCAAGATAATACCATATCACTAATACTGGTCTATAGGCCTTAACTAAGCTAATAGATACTCCCTAATACTTACAGGGATCTGGGACTATACCTACTTCTGTCGTGAGCCCATTGATGTCGAAGGTCCTAACCATGGAACAGCTCCGTTACAAGCCCCGTAGTATCTCGTTATCGCCCGACTCTCGAGTATAAGGCTAAAATCCTAAGAATATAAACTAAAATATATTGAAACACCTCTAAACACATACCAATTGTGAGAATCTTGTCGCTTATTTATAGGCAAGGGTTCGGAAGCACCGAACTCGCATGTCTTCCACGTGCTAAACTGCCATCTTCAGAAGCTCCGATCGCACCATTCGTACATTCCGATCTTATGGATGTTATTTCATGTCAAAACTCTGACGTCACTTCAATAGTGTGAATGGACTAATTCTTCAGAATTTTTGATCTCATGCTCGGTGGATTTGATCTCACCCTTAGCTTTCGAACTGCAACGCTTGGTCCGAACTACCCGAGTCAACTTTTACTCTTGGTCCATTTTGTGACATTATAGAGTTGATTTATTGGTCCGATTAATCGTATTAAAATCACTTAATCATGTTAAAATATTTAAGCTCGTAAAATGGTTTCGGGTTACAACACAAATGATCATGTCAAGATGGCCAAAAATCCATCACAGAAGCTCTGAGAATGTCCTTGAGTGTGTGAATCATTCGCTCTGGCTGACCAACGGTCTTTGGATGATAAGTTGTGATAGGAACTACCATTGATTCTAGTACTAAAGATCACACTGGATCAAAATTAACTATATCCATAATCAGCTATCAACCTTGCAAAATACTGAATTATGAAATCTAAAATTTGATTCCTGTCAATCTCAACAGTAGAATTCTCCTAACGCTCGATGACCGGCTAAATCGGTGTGATATAAATCTACTGGCAAGCGTACCAGGTCAAGTAATAGTAAAGTGGACAGAGAGTCCAAGTATCGATCCCACAGGGACTGTTGTCAATTCTCAAGAATTAATTATTTTACTTAATCTAGACAAAATAATAAAAAACAATTTGATTTAAATAAAAAAAAAGAATATAAAATAAAAAACTACTTAAGAACTAAGAATAAAATAACTGAAGATAAAATTAATTAAAACGAGACAACCAAGACACACGTAGGTACCGAACAAATCATGTAACAAGTAGTCGATTCAGGACTCAGATTTAATCTTAAATTACGGAAATTCTCCTATCTTGTTCAAAGGACTATTTCTAGAACAATCAAACCTATTCAAATATTCATGAACTAATCTTTCGTAATTCTAATCAAATTTGAATGCATTAAATATTTATGAAAATTCAGTTTACACCCAAACCGCATAATGAAACCGAATTCTATTTTTAGTCGGTTTTACAATATGTTGATTATCAGAGTGATCAAAATCAATTCCTCCTCTGTCGACTTGGAATCAATTAACATGCAAGCAAACAGTTGATCAGATTATTCACAAGACAAAATATAAATCTAACAATCAATAAAATAAGATCAATTCTAAAAAATCCCAAACAAACATCCAAGTTTTCTACATAAATTTGTTTGGCCCAATCACGCCGTCTTGATTGAAAATAAACTACTCAATAATTACAAATAATAATTCAAAAATAAAAATAAAAAGAAGAAAAGAAAAGAGAAATCTTCTCTCCCAAGCCTTGTAGCCGCCTCTCTTGCGTTGTCTGCGCTCTGGGGCTTCCGACTCAGAAAATTTGTGGAACCCTTGTAAAATAATAAAAACTCATATTTATAGTGTTTGGAAAGCCTTAAAAATTAATTTCCTAGTTGAAATATAATTTTCGCTCTGGGGCTTCCGACTCAGAAAATTTGTGGAACCCTTGTAAAATAATAAAAACTCCTATTTATAGTGTTTGGAAAGCCTTAAAAATTAATTTCCTAGTTGAAATATAATTTTCGGAATTTTCTGGCCCGTCGACACGCGCGCGTGCGCCTTGGAGTCCTCGCGCAGTGACTCAGACTTCCTCTCTCGCGCGCGCCAGAAATAGTCCCGCTCGCGCGCGCTCTACTCACGAATCTCTGGAATTTTCTTCTGCGCGCCCGCGAGATAGCGCGCGCGAATAATGCCCTCGCGCGCGCGTTATTTATTTTCTTAACATGCGCGATAGCTTTCTCCTCAGCGCTATCGCTCTTGATCTCTTCTCTTCAGCACAACTCTACGCACTATCGCGCTTCATTCCTCCTTGTTAGCGCTAGTTTTAGCTATTCCCATCTTCTCTTGCGCGTTAGCACTCCCTCATGTGCCAATCACCTTGTTTTAATCGCGTTAGCACTCTTTCTAGCGCCAAAATCAAGAGCTAAAAATACACACACATGAACTAAAACACATAAAAACACATAAAAATAATATGAATGCACACAAAAATATATATAAAAATATCACAAACTAATGCATACAAAATGCACTTATCAACACCCCCATACTTAACTCTTGCTCGCCCTCGAGCAAGACATGCAAAAACAAAATGCAAACAAAAGCATAAGTAAGGACAAGTCATGAATGTGCACAGCCTCTGAGAAGTTCAATTACCAACAAAAATCACAGACATGCTCTCAACTTTTCATAATACACTTTCGGTTTTACGTAAACGTGTGTGTGTGAAATGTCATTCCAGTTTCATGCAACTTAGACCGAATTCGTCTCAAATCTGCTTAGCGACCTATGACAAATCAGTGCAAGTTTCACTTTTCAAGTGTCCATTCATTCCAACGATCTCTAGACATACCCACCTCCCTTGAGATAATGAATTACACACCTCCGGATTTTGCACCCGGTATTGCATTAGCCCCAATAATTACCCGCTGACTTAGCTATAACTGGCTAGGATACGAAAAATCATTCTATTTTTTTTTCTAATCCCCTCGTCTATAGCCCGGATGGAGCATCAATCCCATTTAATCCGCATACTTAGCCTTAAATTTATTCTTTTATAGGATTTTAATCCTTTCAAGGCCCGGATGGAATTGTATATAAATTTTTTTATTTTGTTTTTTTTCCTAGGTGCGCCCAAGATCATAAGTGTCTTACTAGAGCCTCATCAAAATTCATAGAACACAATCAAGATCCACAAACCACCTATTGTCGTGCAATGGTCAAACAGACAAAAACTTCATCAAATCTTTCGCTACAATTCACTGGTCTAACATTAGTGCTTAAAAATATTCACGGTTCAACCTACAGTTTCTCATGTCCAGTCAAGAGCAAATTTTTTTCAAAAAACCATTTTTTTTTTACTTCATCATCATTGGCTATTATGATTCATCCTACTCATAATAATGCAAAAAACAACAAAAACAAATTGTATGCAAACAAATACGAAACACGACAGATGCAACACAAACACATAGACAATGCAATACTAGTCTACCCCCCATACTTATCCAAAGCATTGCCCTCAATGCTTCAGAACAATGAACAGAATGCATAACAAACACACAAATGCAAAGACAAACAAAAACACAATGAGAACAAAAATAACACTCCCCTGGTTTTCGATTCATCCTCTTCCTTCTTGACAGTATCAGCTGGGACAGCAGCAGCAGACTGTGTATATCGGCAGGCTCGGCAAACTGGAATGGGAAAGAAGTAAAAATTAAATAAAAAAAACCAAAAATAAAATAAAAAAACAAGGGAAAGAACACTGGGTTGCCTCCCAGTCAGCGCTAAATTTATAGTCTACAGCCCGACTATGCAGAAGCAACCATCAAAGAGCGGCTGCCGCCCATAGTAAGAATCATACGACTCTACGTATGGGTCTTGATTTCCTTCGCCCTCAAGCTTGGCGTGATATATGCATGGGAAGCTCATCGGTCCAATAACACTTGGTCTGAAATTTTTCTTTTGGAAGGAGACTCCGAATATAGGCTGAAGCTCATAGAGGATGGAATATGCTGGAGGTGGCGTCAATGGCAAGAAAAAATCTTCTAACAGTGTACATGGAACGACCATTGACGAAGTAAAATATGTATCCTTGAATGGTTCTTCCTCCTCCACTATCACGTTTGGCTCATCCTCACAAGAAGATTCCTCAAAAATGATTTCTTCATGCTCTGGCTCAGTTACTTCACTCTCTTGGAAGATCTCCAAAATTGGTTCTCTAAGAAGCGCAATCTGTTCATCCAAAAGACTTATGCGACTTTCTAAAAATTGATTTGTCTCTGTCTGTTGCCGCAAAAAATTCTCCAACTGAGCCACATAATCTTCGGAACGCCCTATACACTCTTTTTGATGCTCTGGTGGTTGGTTCGCAAAATTTGTGGAGTTGAATTCTGGAGGATATTTGTGACTCCAACCTTGCAATGAAGGATCACAATGCCAATGGTAGTCGAAATCTGCCATATCGTTCAACAAGTGCATTGCACTGTCTTCATCTCTTCTAAACAATTGACTGCCAGTGGCCAGAGCTCCATAATCCACCCAACTTCTTGTATTCTCATCCAAACCACCATAAAAAATTTGAGTAAGGGTGTAGGTCGAAAATTGATGGCATCGAAATCTGTTCGCCAAATCATTGAATCTCCCCCAAGCAACATAGAAAGGCTCCAAGTATTGCTGGCCAAATCTTGTGAACACCTGATGATGATTCATCTTCAAGTACCTCACAAGCAAGAAACAATAAAATTAATATTAAAATTAAAACAAAAGCAGGAAAAAAAATATCTAGTCTCAAGCAAATAATCTATCCTAATATTAACTAAACAGTCCTCGGCAACGGCGCCAAAAACTTGACCGGCTAAATCGGTGTGATATAAATCTACTGTCAAGCGTACCAGGTCAAGTAATAGTAAAGTGGACAGAGAGTCCAAGTACCGATCCCACAGGGACTGTTGTCAATTCTCAAGAATTAATTATTTTACTTAATCTAGACAAAATAATAAAAAACAATTTGATTTAAATAAAAAAAGAATATAAAATAAAAAACTACTTAAGAACTAAGAATAAAATAACTGAAGATAAAATTAATTAAAACGAGACTACCAAGACACACGTAGGTACCGAACAAATCATGTAACAAGTAGTCGATTCAGGACTCAGATTTAATCTTAAATTACGGGAATTCTTCTATCTTGTTCAAAGGACTATTTCTAGAACAATTAAACCTATTCAAATATTGATGAACTAATCTTTCGTAATTCTAATCAAATTTGAATGCATTAAATATTTATGAAAATTCAGTTTACACCCAAACCGCATAATGAAACCGAATTTTATTTCTAGTCGGTTTTACAATATGTTGATTATTAGAGTGATCAAAATCAATTCCTCCTCTGTCGACTTGGAATCAATTAACATGCAAGCAAACAGTTGATCAGACTATTCACAAGACAAAATATAAATCTAACAATCAATAAAATAAAATCAATTCTATAAAATCCCAAACAAACATCCAATTTTTCTACATAAATTTGTTCGGCCCAATCACGCCGTCTTGGTTGAAAATAAACTACTCAATAATTACAAATAATAATTCAAAAATAAAAATAAAAAGAAGAAAAGAAAAGAGAAATCTTCTCTCTCAAGCCTTGTAGCCGCCTCTCTTGCGTTGTCTGCGCTCTGGGGCTTCCGACTCAGAAAATTTGTGGAACCCTTGTAAAATAATAAAAACTCCTATTTATAATGTTTGGAAATCCTTAAAAATTAATTTTCTAGTTGAAATATAATTTTCGGAATTTTCTGGCCCGTCGATACGCGCGCGTGCGCCTTGGAGTCCTCGCGCACGCGCTGTTATATAAAACAGTGACTCAGACTTCCTCTCTCGCGCGCGCGAAATAGTCCTGCTCGCGCGCGCTCCACTCACGAATCTCTGGAATTTTCTTCTGCGCGCCCGCGAGATAATGCCCTCGCGCGTGCGCGTTATTTATTTTCTGAACATGCGCGATAGCTTTCTCCTCAGCACTATCGCGCTTGATCTCTTCTCTTCAGCACAACTCTACGCGCTATCGCGCTTTATTCCTCCTTGTTAGCGCTAGTTTTAGCTATTCCCATCTTCTCTTGCGCGTTAGCACTCCCTCATGCGCCAATCACCTTGTTTTAAGCGCGTTAGCACTCTTTCTAGCGCCAAAATCAAGAGCTAACGCGCTACAACACTCACCATCAGCGCAACATTCCAACTGCTCCGAGCGATGATTTTGAAAAATTCATATCTTAAGATCTAGCCGTTGGATTGACCTAAAATTTGGACAGCAGCTTCAAAACATCTTGAAATGTATTTTGAACGGTGAAGATCGGATTTGGATCTCTAAAAAAGTAAATTTGATTTTTCTATCAAGGCTGCTCTATTATTCGCTCTTCTAAAATTTAATTTCTTACAAAAGTAACCGGGGAAGTGAAATACACACACATGAACTAAAACACATAAAAACACATAAAAATAATATGAATGCACACAAAAATATATATAAAAATATCACAAACTAATGCATACAAAATGCACTTATCACTCGACCAGAATCATTTTCTTGTTCCTATCAATTGAAAGATTTAAGCAATGCTACCTATAACTCTGACAGGTAATACAAATGTCTCTCCTTGCAATGATAAACGCTGTCTGTGGAATCTGACTAACTTGTGTGCTACCTCCTACTTTGGAATTACCAAGACTTAACAACTTACCGATGTCGCAACATCTTACAAGGTTCACATGTTAATGGGTTCAAAAACTTAGGCCCTTTGATGGCAAAACATGTCATCTCAATTACTAAAATTGTTAATCTATTATTTTGAAGTCCGGTACTAACAATCGTAACCAAATGATGTCATATATCTCTCGAGGTTATATTATAGCTGTGACATCCCATATTTTTAAACATTTACTAGAATGTAGATGCGGAAAAATGTGGAAAAAATTTTCAAATATAAAAGTGCAAGGCCTGCATCGCGTTGGCGGGTTTAACAAATCGATTGAAATTAAAATCCATGTAAATAACACTTAAAATTTCTAAATGACTCTAACGTGCATAAAATATTTGAAACAAGGATGCAACCCTATAGACTACAATTGGTTTTTATACGGGCACGTAAAAACCACTACTTGCATTGAAAACCTGAACCGAAATTTTAAATCTTAAGAAGACAGACGAAATGTGAGTGTCAATAAAATAAACTTAGTGCGAAAAAATACTTTTAAAACATTCATGAAACTGAACTTAAACTATTTTAATGAAATAAACAACATAAAGGATAAAAACTTAAAATCATTAAAACTCTTCATCACGAGACCGTCATTGAAAATACTAAATCTAAATTTTTATTTAACACTGACTCTTAACGGTATGCATCAAAATAATGTAATAACAAAAGAACAATAAATATATGAAACTTCTTCTCGCTTTTAAACATCAGAGATTCAAATAGTTGTATCATGCAATGCCTTCGCCTCTTGGACTCTTCAGTCTTTCTACCAAAGCACTAATTTATAACTTCTCAATCCAACTCCACCAATCAAGTATAGTGAGTCAAAAGACTCAAAAATAAATATTCATATACAAAATAATTACATAATAAAAATCATCATTCTTTGGACGTGCAAGAATAAAACATAAACGTCATGCATAAAACATATCACATAAATTTCTTCATTTGGGGTGATAAAATATGTGTAAATGTGGCAACCATTAGAGCCTTTGGCATCCCGTGATCACAGTCGCAATACAACAAGCATATAATGATACAGCCCATACCAGCCTTGTGCCAATTTGTGTACCGTCTCAGCCTTGTGCCGCTTAAACTTTCATTTATTTAGAAAGGCCCTCCATGGAGCTCATCCCATGACACCAATACCGTATTTGCCACCACAAGTCTAGACAAGACATCAAAATATTTACATGCATACATAACACCATTCATTATAAAACATCATTATAAACTTTATCGTAAACTTTCTGATGCTTTATCATCATAAACATCATCGTCACAAGCATTTTCTTCATAAACTTCCTCATAACTTCATCATAATCCTCATAAAACATTTCTATCATAAAACTTCTTATAGTTCATGAAACATACTTAAAAATATCTTAAAATAATCATGTCATCATGAATCTTGAAAATAACTTGAAACTTATCATGTCATGCTCTTAAAATCCTTTCATGCTTGAAAATCATGTATGTTAAATGAAATTATGTTGTCCCGTATTTTTAAACATTTACAAGAATTTAGATGCGGAAAAGTGTGGGAAAATTTTTCAAATATAAGAGTGTAGGGCATGCATCGCGTTGGCAAGTTCAACGACTCGAAATTAAATTAAAATCTAATGACTCTAACCTGCATAAAAATATTTGAACAAATGATGCAACCCTAGTCAACAATCAGTTCTTATACGAGCACGCCAAAAACCACTACTTACATTGAAAACCTGAACCGATATTTAAAATCTTAAGAAGGAAGACGAAACGTGAGTGTCAATAAAATAAACTAAGTGCGGAAAGATACCTTATAAAATATTTGTGAAAAACCAAGCATAAACTATCAAATGAAATAATCAACTTAAAAGGTTACAACTTAAAATCATTGAATCTCATCCTCACGAGACTGTCAATAAAATACTTAAATATAAAATTTTCTTAAAACTGACTTTCAAAGGTCGTGCATAAAATAATGTAATAACAAAATATGAGTAAACATAAGTAAAACATCTTGCTTAAAAACATCAGAGCTTCGAAACTGTCGTGTCATGCAATGTCTTCGCCACTTAAACTTTTTAACCTTTCCACCAAAGCTTTTAATTCATTACATCTCAAATATAACTGCACCAATCAATCATAAGAAGTTTACACACTCAACAATAATATACATATATATATCGTATATGAAACATAAAACTTAATGCAATGGCATGACATAAACATATCGTAAAAACATTTCCTATAAGGGTGATGTAATGGGTTGGGCCCCACCCTCTGCTTTTGGCCCATCTGGCCTTCTGCTTTGGGTGGCCCGGGCCAATTACATAAAAAGGGCGCCCTTTTTATGTAATGGTCTGGGCCCCACCCTCTGCTTCTGGCCCATCTGGCCTTCTGCTCAGGGCGGCCCAGGACCATAATCATGGTCTTCTCCCCACCTGGAAAGGGGAGTTTTTGCGCTCCCCAGGGTTCGACCTTGTACCACTAGACATATATACAAGTTCAACTCAACCCTGGTACAACTTGAGCTAGTATGAGCCAGATGCTTCCCAAATGCTTCGTCCAGATGATGCTGAGTTGGATGAAACAATGAGCTATTTTGAACGACCTATTCAAATCCTTGATCACAAGGAAAAGCAACTCAGAAACAAATCAATTTCACTTGTCAAAGTGCAATGGAGTAGAGATGGAGTTGAAGAAGCTACGTGGGAGGTAGAACATCATATGAGACAGCGTTATCTAGAGCTATTTCACTGATGTGAGTTTTATTCAGTATCTCTATTATTTCTTTATCTTATTGCTTACAGATTGCATGCAATTTCGAGGACGAAATCTGTTCTTAGAGGGGGAGAATTGTCAAGTCCCGAAAATATTTAATTTAAGAATTTATATAATTCAAGATTTAAATTCCACTATTCTTTAATTTATAGAATTGAATTGAATTTTCATAATTTACCAGGGATTGAATTGAAATTATTGAAGTTTTTAGGGACTAAAGTGAAAATAATGTATTTTAGTGGAAGACACATGGATGGTATATGTATATCAACGTGTATTATGTATTTTTTCATCAGAAACTTCAGCTCAAAGTCGAGAATCAGATTTTCAAGCCTTGTGCTTTATTTCTAATTTCTTATTTGCTCCATCCGAACGTCAGATTTCAGAATTGAATATATATTTGTGATCACAGCTTTGAGGGCTACAAAGTGTCGTAAGTTTCTTTATGATTTAGCATGTTTCAAAAATTGAGAAGTGTTTTAAATCAAAATTTGATTATGCATTGATGTTCTTGAGGTTATATGTATGATTATATCCAAGTCTGATCGAAGAACGTACGTCGTTTGTATTTTATATGAATTTCCAGAAATATTTCAAAAATGGCCATGGCTGATATTATGATATTTGATGGTTCTTATGCTGTTATGAGATATATTTGAGTTGTTTTGGATTGATATATTGATAGCAATGAAGTTCGGGTTGTTGGTTCATAACCGTTATGCCGCCGGTTCGAGAATTGTTAGAATTTTGAGCTATCAATTGAGTTGGGCATTGTTTGAGTTGATTTCTGATGTTTATATCTTTTTATCCTTCATTTCCAGATTTGGTTGAAGATTGATTGAACTCGAGAAGTTCCAGCTTCGAACCAAGAAATATTTGATCAAGGTTTGTGAGTTTTATACCTTGAGGATTGAGTTGAACTTGAGCAGATTTTCGATAAGAGATTGTATGTCTTGTATCTTGTGGACTGAGCTAACTTGTTATCAAGAATAAGATATGATTCTATGATGATCGACTAGGAGAATAAGCGTCGAGATGAGTTTGCCTTCTCGATCCCTTAAATCACACATTATTTCATCTTACATGTTTATGTGCTTTGTTTTGCATGGTTTGAGTTATATGGCATATTTGTTAGGCTTTAGTATGGGGTGATTGTGTATTGTATCATCTCATTGTGCATGTTGAACCTAACCTTTATTTCGTAACTTGCCATGATATCGTTGATGAGTTGTAGCTTCGATATCGAGTATTGATGAGGAGATTTTAGCATTGATACTAGACTCCGTATATAGCATTAGTGATGAGATTTATCCTGATGATGAGTTGGTGTGTTTTAGCATATAAACCGGTGTCGCATATTGAACCTTGATCCTTGGCAGCCGCTTGTCATATTTCATGCATTTCGTCAAGAGTAATTATGTTTGAAATGCATTGACATAGTTGTAATTGCATATTTTATCTATTATGTTGTTTCATACTAAGTTGTATACTTACCGGTTTGTCTGGATGTTGCTTTGTTTTTGTGTGTGCACTGCAACAGGTGATTCAAGGCCGAGTCATAGGAGTTCATGAGCATTTGGGAAAATTTAAAAATGGAGCTCCGGGTTGAGTTTTGTCGAATGGTGTCAAACTCTTTTTGAAAACGTTGTCGTTATGTATTATCGAGATTGTGATAGTTATCTTGGTTTCAGCGTTTTGAGTTGTTTGATATTTTGAGACTTGCATATATCAAGTTTAGCATTTTCGGGCTTGTGTTTATCGTGTTTAGACTTTATTTAGATTTTTTTGTTGTAAAATATGTAGAGATTTCAAGTGTTTTTGAGTTTTGAGTGGAATATCAAAATTTGAAAAAACATTCTGCCCATTTGAGCGCACCTGCGCTGAGAGGCAGCACAATCGCGCCCTAGGAACGAAATTTTTCTGCCTAGTTGGGCGCAGGGGCGCTGATGGAGGGCGCACCCCCACTGTACATTAAACAAAATTTGTCCCGGATTCAGTCTGTGTTGTTGTTTATTGTGTGTCGCACTCAAGGTCCCACACATTGTTTGTTCAAATTTATGTTGGTATAATTTTTGGGTCAACTAACCCCAAGTTGTGCAAGAAGTTTCCAAGTTGGTAATTGTTACCAAAGCTACAAAAGCCACCAAAGTCACCAAGAAGGCTAATTCCATGCCACCAAAGCCAAGGACTTACAGAAGATTGGTCACTACAAAGAGTGAAGATGACCAAGAAGAAGATGTGACTATTCCACCTTTGAGCGAGAAGCCACGCACTACAAAACAAAGCCAATGTCTGAACCATCCAAGCTAATTCCAACTGGCAGAGAACTGTTTGTAGCTAATTACAGTCGAGTTCAAGATATGATTGTCTCAATCGTAGCTCCACCAACTACAGAGGTTGCTGAGCCTTTCTCAAAACAAAAAGGCAAGGATGGGAGAATAGCATCCAAGGCCCCGTTCCAAGTTTTTAGTCCACCAGTCATTCTATCGGCTCCACGTCCAATTGGTCTAGTCACAAGGGATCAATTGATCATATCATGTCCACATTAGATTTGACAGTCGACAAAGAAATAGGAAAGCTATCTGTCGTGCAGCCACATATTGATCTGCTCGCGGATGAGGTAAATGAGTATACAGAGACTCATCTCGAAAACTATGATGAATGGTATAATTTCAAGACGGGGGTGTTTGCCCATAAGTTCAAAAGTTCAGAAAAATTGAAGAAATTTATTGCTTTAGAACAAATGGTGGTAATTGTGGTCCAGTCTATCAAGGTCAGTTTATCACTCGAGAGGCGTGAATACTTTAGAAATCGTATGAAGTTTTGCAATCTCACTCAAATTTGCCAATAACTACAGAACAATTATGATCCAACAATCCCAATTGCTTTCGATAATGTGGTTTTTTTTTTTGCACAACTGAACACAGATTTATGAACTCTACAAATGAGAGTTCATAATTGGGAAAAATATCAAGAAATTTTAGTTCCTGTTTTGCATAAAATGTCAAAGAAATATAAGAAATCCAATCATGATTCGGTTGTGGAACCCAATGTAGAAACCTCTACTTAATTGCCAACAGACCAGTTTGAGGAATTGGTCACAAATCAACAAACAGTCAAGGAACCAGTGACTGAACATTCTAAGGAAGACTTTTCTGATCCAAAGTTGGTGATACCTTTATTAGTTTATTATCCAAAGAAATAACTGACAGCTTCGGACGAGCCAGTGTCACTTCTAAACATTGATCCTGCTTTTAAATATTGTTATCATAGACATTGAGAAGACTGCAGCAGCTGATAGTAGTCAAGCCTTTATAATTGAAATTGAAGAAAGACCTTCCATGTTTAAAGAATAAGTATTTGTCTATGAATTAACAACTGAACAGGAAGCCACATCCCGAGAGCTCGTCGATTTGACCTCTAAGCTGCATAAGTCATGTATTGAGCCGCAAACTGAAAAAAAATATTAAAGCATTTGATACTGAAACAAACCAAGAATAGCAAAAATTTTAAGATATGGAGCATATGAAAATCGAAATACCAAGGGAACCAGAGAAAACTGGTGATCAAATCGAAGTGTTTGAGAAGGAACAAGAACAAGAAAAGGGACATGAATCAAAATCTAAAAAAGATGCTGAAACGATCCTACACTCTATACTTAATTAAATAATAAAAGAAAATACGGATTTTTAAAAATTTTTGCCATGACTTGTTTGTAAGTAGACAAGCCAACCTGTCACAAGCCAACAATCGAGCATAAAAGACAAGAAGAAGACGTAGAAGAAAAGAAGGTTCCATACTACGACAGTCATCCATAAAGAAAATAAAGGCAACCCCAAACGGTTGCAATAATATCGATAACAAACTTTAAATCGTAAACTCCAAGCACAGGGAAAATACATCCTGGCTATCACCAAAAGTACTTAAGTTTAAACTCATGATTACAATCATAAACTAATGCGGAAACATGAAATAGCAACGGTCGTAGGGCCTCGCTCCGCCGGAGACCTCCCCTCAAGGACCCTGCCCCTCAGTCCCTACAAACTCCTCCTCACCTGGCAATCAAACAAGCATAGTGAGTCTAATGACCCAGCAAGTATAAACAGTGCAATAACAAGGGTTTAAAATAACTGCAGTAATACTCAAAATACAATACATAATATACTTGAAACATAAGCTGTAAAGATGTGGATGCTACAAAATAATGAGACAACATGTAAACGATGAACACATGCCAACTCACGCTATGAAACTCTGGAACTTTCTTAACTTTATTAAAAATCGTGCATGAATGAAAACTGAATGCAATAAGACGAGTCAAACTGATACTGAAAGTGAAACTGTAAACTTAGATCCTTGAATTGTGACCCTCTGTTTTGATCGATCAATGGCTGCAGTGCACTATGCCGGCAAGACGCCAAGATTTCTCCCGACTGACGTTGCCCTTTTATGGCAAGGACACCGAAATTTCTCCCGGCCCCACATTGCCTTCCTTGGCAAAACACCGAAATTTCTCCCGGCCCCACATTGCCCTTCTATTTTGGTAGGGATCCCGGGATGTCTCCCAATCTCTATCTACCCGTCTATGGCAAGTGAGTGAGGCATCCCCCACCCATCAATACCCTGTCTCGTCACAATCAAATCACTTCGTTCAAAAATATTTTTTTACTTTTTCCTTCTTAGACTCGGCATTAAAATACATAGCATGCACGAAAAAGCCTTTCTTTGTAACCTTTTTGCTTGACCCATGGCCAAGGCTTAAAGACACATGTATGCAATTATATGAATGAATACTCAGCACATAAATGTGGGTATTAGGTGAGTAAGTGGCTGTCCCTCGGTGCTAACCCAACCTTAACTCAAAATTCTCACATACAAGGCACAACCCGAGCAATCGCACCGAAAATTGCTTAACCCTATCTTCCTTTAACCAAATTCGACACTGCTCAAACCAACACTCTCCAAACACTACAAACTAATCATAGGACCTGTTTTCAACCTCATTTGAAAGCCTATGCAACCTAAACAAAAACCCATTTCGGAAAGCCCACTTTTGCCCTCTAAAATTCTTCACCGACACCTTAACTTCAAAAATCCATAACTTATTGAAATCTTACCCGAAACAAGCCCATTTTATACCAACGCGACCAAAACATCATGAGCTTGACCTAGGACCAGCCCTAACCATGCCCAGACCTCATATGACGCCTCCACTGCCCCAAACGCAGACTGCCCAGCCCAATGCCAACCTCATCTTTCCACACTTCTACTTGGAGGAAACACCACCAAGCCCTACTCCCTTGCCCCCACCTACTTCCAAACCACCAAAGACACTCAAAAACATCTCTTAGGACTTAGCACAATCACCTTGGCAGCCCCTTACCACACTTCAACTCCACAATTCAAAAATAACAAGATTATGCACCAAAAAGCCTTCAATCTTTGTACAATCAATGGAACCAAATGCCAAACCACGAAATGCATACTCAACCTTTAATTTCAGCCCTAACATCATGCAAAATTCGAAATTAATAGGGAATAAACTTATTAATTTTCGAAAATAATCAAATGCAACCAAGACCCCTCATGCTTTCAATCACAAACCATCATGCAACTCCTTAAATTCTATAGCAATTCCAATTTCGAATATTAAACATGAACCCTACTAAAATTTTGCAAAAATTCGAACCCTACAAGCATATAATATCAAGCATTTTCGAAAATTAAAGGAGATTATGAGCAAGAACATATATAGCTTGAATGAAAGCCCAACAAATTGCCTATACTTGCCTTAGCTAACTTTTACCCACAAAATCTAAGAGAAGGAGGGGAAAGGGGCTGGAGACTCTTGACCAACACGTAGAACAACTTCCTTAGAGGGTCTTCCGGTGACGGCGGTGGCTGGAGCTGAAGGAGAGGGAACGGCCGATGGAGGGGGAGAAAAGAGTGAGAGAGATCGGGTAGTGAGGGGTTTGGGTGGCTAGGGTTCCAATTAAAATAATTTATGTGTTTAAAAAGTTGAGTGTGTTGTGTGCACATGTGTGTGTATGTATAAATGTAAGTGATTAAAAGTAGGTGCGTGTGTGTGTGTGTTGCTTTTAAAATTACAACTTTATAGTACAACTTTACCTACTAACTTACCCTAATAAAATTCCTAAGTTTAAAACCCCCAAATTAAAAATAATAAATTGGGTTATACTAATCCGGGTTTATGAAAATTCTAACTTTTGAAAAATTTAAAGAATAAGCCCAATATTGCAATAACAATAAAAATTATTTCTGATACCCGAAAATTTCTAACTTTTGAACTCTCATCTAAATTTCCTCCTACCTCCCTACTAAGCTTTTAAAATAACAAATCTTGGAATTCACTGCTGAAATCCACCATCTCCATACACCGGAACCGGAAGCCACTGTCTCAAAATTTCAATAATAAATAATTTAAATATTTGAGCACTTAAACTTTAAAGAATAATTAAGCAATTAATTCCAAGAAATTATAATCATAATTATTAAAAAAAAGTATTTTAGGCACTATCTTAGGAATTAAAATCAACACTTTAAATATTTTGATGTCACTGAAATAAATGGAATATTTTAATAATAGCAGAGCGATTAAAATAATTTAAACAACAAGACGAACGTTTAAAATTAATTTAAATAAATACACAAGCAGTATAAAAATCTTTAAAATGATTTGGACAGATAAAAAAATTTAACTAAATAAGCTAGACTTTAAAATCATTTAAATAAGCAAGCTTATACCTTTAAAATATTTAAAATAAATAAGTTGCACAATAAAATCATTTGAATAAATAAATGATATTCTATTAACACATAATTCAAATAAAGAATTTAAATCAATTAAACTTAAAAAAATAATAATCATAATATTTATTTAATTTAATATATGTGAATTAGTAGATTGAATTTTAGGTACTACAATTCCTTCCTTTCTTAAATGGAATTTCGTCCTCGAAATTTAGGATTTACTAACTAGGTCCATATACATTAGACACGGTTGGCACTAACTTTTCTTACCGAGCACCCACATGAGTTGACGCTAAATAGCTTATGATGCACACTCGGATACTTATTAGTGTCTATATCATCAAGAATCGGACTAATTCTTACTGCCATACATATTCACAATTCTTATTTGTTCCCAAATGATTGTTTCCTAAGAGAGATTTCAAATCACCGCTCTCATGTGACTTTAAAAGTTTTAGTTCGTCACCTAAAGTCCTAAAATATCTTATACCTGCCTTGGTTCGATAACCTTAAATCCTGGATTGCAAATTCTAAGCATTAAAGTTCTGTATATGACGATCTTTACCATAAATTAGAAGCTTTATAACCACGAAACTATGCTTAATGTCAATTCACCAGTTAAATTTAACTCATATAATCCAAAACTTGAACTTTTGAGAAATCCACAAGTTCCCAGAATACTTAGCAACTAAACACTAAACTTTTCTAAATAGGATAACTAAGGGACTATACAATTCTACCTCGTTAGACCTCGAAATAATATATGAATCTGACCGATATTTACCCAACATCGATACAGGAAACCCATCATGTATCACTAACAACTCTGTGCCAGCTCGAATGATAAAACAAATTACCTATCTCCTCAACAATTGCATAAGGACCGACAAATTGAGTTAATTTTCTTATATATCCAAGTCAATAGTACAACCGAACAATGATACCTTCAAAAACAACCTAACAACCATTTTGAAATTCTAAAGGTCTACACCACTTATTAGCAATGATTTGCTTAATGCTCTTGGACTATACTCAATCCCTTATTAGTTACTACATCTCACAACGCCTCTATGGATGATTAAAATTCTCTTAAGCAACGACTCTAGTTCAGCTAACCTTTAAGTGGAACAAATGACTCTCCTCAACTTAGGATTGATTGACCCATTTCTCTAAATAAATCTAAATTAATCCTTGATAAGAAAATATAACCATATAATCCATTGTTGCTCAGCTCCAAGATGTTATCCAATAATATAAAGAATCCAATTAGGCAACTGCACAGATCCCAATTATCCATTCATCAATTTATACTTTCGTCTCTTAGGCATTCTTGATTCTACCAAAAGTTTAATTCTTAGTTAAAATCTTTCAACGGATTAATCCACCTTTTTTTATCTCAGACGCAACGACTAGGAGATCCATATTTACACCTCAAGTCAAATTATACCACGAGTTATTATCCACTTATTGGATTAGATAGCCTCTAAGTACCAAACAATTCTTACATATCGCCTAAAGTCATTTCTCAAATCCTTAGTTCAATTCGATAGCAAGTTCGAAAATCCAAAATTCCCAAATTATTATATCTACAACCTAAATTTATATTTCAAGAACTTAGCACCCAATTAGGCACCTTGAAGAGTTTGTAACCCGATCGTATATGCTTCCTCGGTATTTCCCTAGTACCTTAGTATTTCATCGGTAATTAAATCTACAGCTTATCCGGTAAACCGCTTGAATATTCTATTCGTCATTTTGTTCCCATAGTTGGTGCAATAGTCGTACCGGTTGACATTCACAAAACCTTAGAATGCTAATATAAAGTACCCAAAAGTCTCTAGAGACAACTCTATTTTCTATCTCACAACTGTTCACCCATTCAGCTTACCAAAAATAATCTGTTTACTCTTAATGATCCTATTTAAAATTGAAACAACCCATTCAAATAATTTACTACCTAGCAACCTACTCACTAGAACTAGATACAATTGATAGTCGCCACTCCTAGGATCACAACAATAACTTAGGATTTTATCTAGTATGAATGCTAAATTCCAACAGTCTAAACGCTCACTAAGCGGCTACGAGCCAATTCTCTACACAAGAATTTGAAATAATAATTGAAATTATGATCCACCCAAATCCTCATCATGATGGATCTTGAAAGGAAACAGACATACAAGTAATGCTGCTTAATGTGAAATGAAATGATGCAAGCATTACAAACAAAATGAGCTGAAAATGAAAATTTAGATAAGTGAAAACAACCAACTCATAATTAAATTCTAGGGATAGGTGAATAATAATGGAGGCTCCAAGAATAATGAATATGAGCGAACAAGATACAAATCCCGTGATCATTCATCCATGAGCAATGAAATCATGCTCAAACAATCAAAGCATGATTAAGAGCAATCGATGTGACTTCAGTCGAGAGAATTCCACACAAGTCAATAATCAGGAAAAACAACGGTCCCAAGATATATTCGAATGTCAACCACAAAATAAGTAGATCACCGAAAATAAGGACAAAATGAATCTCACTCACATCAACATGTGACTCTAGAACCGAAGAAAAATTTCAAGAAGTGTGAGATAAGAATAAATTCTTATTAAAAGTTCAACCTATGTCAAAGTAGCAGAATACAACGTTGACTGATGGCATACGAATCCATAAATGAACAAAGGATGTGCAAAGAAATTTCGGATACTCAAAAATATTCGTTGCAATGGATTTGAACACAAAAGATGAAAAATGAATTAATGATCGGAATAATAGATCACATAATTGAAAGGCTCGTAGTAACCGACTCACTATTTCCAAAATCATATTTTCCCATATAACAAAAGAAAAACTCAAACTATCCATAATAATATAAACAAAGTATTTACCTCAAGTCTTCACACCAGTTCGATTCACAACTTAACTGACAAAATATACATCTATAAATTTCTAAGGAAACTATACACTTAGTTTATCCGACGAAATTCCATCCATAAGAGAATAAATTACTACAAGGACACATCAATTAATATTTCCTAATGCGCAAGTTTAATGTTTTCAACCAACTCCTACAATCTCATCAAGAATTGTTAACAATGCCTAATAACTCAAACAATTCTCCTGTACTGTCCAAAACTAGAAGGAATATTGGTACATCAACTCCGTTTAAATTGAAGTCGCATGCTAAAAAAAATAAACATTTGAATGGCACACTTTAAAACTACTAACAAAAATTTTTAAACAAAATTAAATACAGAAATTACACATTTAAAGGATTTAAACATCTATTTTGAAAATATTCTTAAAAAGATGACATCAAAACATTTAAAGCAATAAATCAATTATGACTACCATATAAAATTCATTAAAACTTACAGACCTTGAGGCGAGATCCCTTGAGTTTCGGCAACTGGCAGTAGGCTCAGCCCAAACCAAGACCGTGCTCTGATACCAACTGAAACGACCCTACACTCTATACTTAATTAAATAATAAAATAAAATACGGATTTTTAAAAAATTTTGCCATGACTTGTTTGTAAGTAGACAAGCCAACCTGTCACAAGCAGACAATCGAACATAAAAGACAAGAAGAAGACGTAGAAGAAAAGAAGGTTTCATACTACGACAGTCATCCATAAAGAAAATAAAGGTAACTCCACACGGTTGAAATAATATCGATAACAAACTTTAAATCGTAAACTCCAAGCACAGGGAAAAAACATCCTGGCTATCACCAAAAGTACTTAAGTTTAAACTCATTATTACAATCATAAACTAATGCGGAAACATGAAATAGCAACGGTCGTAGGGCCTCGCTCCGACGGAGACCTCCCCTCAAGGACCCTGCCCCTCAGTCCCTACAAACTCCTCCTCACCTGGCAATCAAACAAACATAGTGAGTCTAATGACCCAGCAAGTATAAACAGTGTAATAACAAGGGTTTAAAATAACTGCAGTAATACTCAAAATACAATACATAATATACTTGAAACATAAGCTGTAAAGATGCGCATGCTACAAAATAATGAGACAACATGTATACGATGAACACACGCCAACTCACGCTATGAAACTCTGGAACTTTCTTAACTTGATTGAAACTCATGCACGACTAAAAATTGAATGCAATAAGACGAGTCAAACTGATACTGAAAATGAAACTGTAAACTTAGATCCTTGAATTGTGACCCTCTGTTTGATCGATAAATGGCTGCAGTGCACTATGCTGGCAAGCACCGAGATTTCTCCCGACTGATGTTGCACCTTTATGGCAAGGACACCGAAATTTCTCCCGGCCTCACATTGCTCTCCTTGGCAAGGACACCAAGATTTCTCCTGGCCCCACATTGCCCTTCTATTTTGGTAGAGATCCCGGGATGTCTCCCGATCTCGATCTACTCGTCTATGGCAAGTGAGTGAGGCATCCCTCACCCATCAATACCCTGTCTCGTCACAATCAAATCACTTCATTCAAAAATATTTTTCTTTTCTTTTTTCTTCTTTGGCTCAGCATTAAAATACTTAGCATGCACGAAAAAGCCTTTCTTTGTAACCTTTTTGCTTTACCCATGGCCAAGGCTTAAAGACACATGTATGCAATTATATGAATGAATACTCAACACATAAATGTGGGTATTAGGTGAGTAAGTGGCTGCCCCTCGGTGCTAACCCAACCTTAACTCAAAATTCTCACATACAAGGCACAACCCGAGCAATCGCACCGAAAAACGCTTAACTCTATCTTCCTTTAACCAAATTTGAAACCGCTCAAATTGACACTCTCCAAACACTACAAACTAATCATAGGACCTGTTTTCAACCTTATTTGACAGCCTATGCAACCTGAACAAAAACCTATTCCGGACAGCCCACTTTTGCCCTCTAAAATTCTGCACCGACACCTTAACTTCAAAAATCCATAACTTATTGAAATCTTACCTGAAACAAGCCCATTTTATACCGACGCGACAAAAAAATCATGAACTTGACCTAGGACCAGCCATAACCACGCCCAGACCTAATATGACGCCTCCCCTGCCCCAAACTCAGACTGCCCTGCCCAATGCCAACCTCATCTTTCCACACTTCTACTTGGAGGAAACACCACCAAGCCCTACTCCCTTGCCCCCACCTACTTCCAAACCACCAAACACACTCAAACCATCTCTTAGTACTTAGCACAAGCACCTTGGCAACCCCTTACCACACTTCAACTCCACAATTCAAAAATAACAAGATTATGCACCAAAAAGCCTTCAATCTTTGTACAATCAATGGAACCAAATTCCAAACCACAAAATGCATACTCAACCTTCAATTTCAGCCCTAACATCATGAAAAATTCGAAATTTAAAGGGCATGAACTTCTGAATTTTTGAAAATTATCAAATGCAAACAAGACCCCTAATGCTTTCAATCACAAACCATCATGCAACTCCTAAAAATCTATAGCAATTCCAATTTCGAAAATTATACATGAACCCTACTGAAATTTTGCAAAAATTCGAACCCTAAAAGAATATAATATCAATCATTTTCGAAAATTAAAGGAGATTATGAGCAAAAACATATATAGCTTGAATGAAAGCCCAACAAATTACCTATACTTGCCTTAGCTAACTTTTACCCACAAAATCGAAGAGAAGGAGGGGAAAGGGGCTGGAGACTCTTGACCAACACCTAGAACAACCTCCTTAGAGGGTCTTCCGGCGACGGCGGAGGCAGCAAGAGGCGGCGGTGGTGGCTGGAGCTGAAGGAGAGGGAACGGCCGATGGAGGGGGATAAAAGAGTGAGAGAGATCGGGTAGTGAGGGGTTTGGGTGGCTCGGGTTCCAATTAAAATAATTTATGTGTTTAAAAAGTTGAGTTTGTTGTGTGCACATGTGTGTGTATGTATAGGTGTAATTAATTAAAAGTAGGTGTGTGTGTGTTGCTTTTAAAAGTACAACTTTATAGTACAACTTTACCTACTAACTTACCCTAATAAAATTCCTAAGTTTAATAACCCCAAATTAAAAATAATAAATTGGGTTTTACTAATCCGGGTATATGAAAATTCTAACTTTTGAAAAAGTTAAAGAATAAGCCCAATATTGCAATAACAATAAAAATTATTTATGATACCCGGAAATTTCTAACTTTTGAACTCTCATCTAAATTTCCTCCTACCTCCCTACTAAGCTTTTAAAATAACAAATCTGGGAATTCATCGCCTAAATCCACCATCGCCATATACCGGAACCGGAAGCCACTGTCTCAAAAATTTCAATAATAAATAACTTAAATATTTGAGCACTTAAACTTTAAAGGAAACTTAAGCAATTAATTCCAAGAAATTAAAATCATAATTATTAAAAAAAGAATTTTAGGCACTATCTTAGGAATTAAAATCAACACTTTAAATATTTTGATGTCACTGAAATAAATGGAATATTTAAATAATAGCAAAGCGATTAAAATAATTTAAACAACTAGACTAACGTTTAAAATTAATTTAAATAAATACACAAGTAGTATAAAAACCTTTAAAATGATTTAGACAGATAAAATAATTTAACTAAATAAGCTAAACATTTAAAATCATTTAAATAAGCAAGCTTATACCTTTAAAATATTTAAAATAAATAAGTTGCACAATAAAATCATTTGAATAAATAAATGATATTCTATTAACACATAATTCAAATAAAGAATTTAAAGCAATTAAACTTAAAAAAATAATAATCATAATATTTATTTAATTTAATATATGCGAATTAGTAGATTGGATTTTAGGTACTACATGTGCAAAGGCTACAAGTAATGGAAAAGAAATTGAATCTGAGTAAAAAGCAACAGAAACTTAGAAGAATGAAGAGGAAACTGAGAAAGCAAGGGTTGAACCATAAGTTTCGATAAATAAATAAACAGGAACTGGAACAGAAGCTGAGAAAGAAAAAGAACAATGAGAACAGGAGACTGGAACAGATCATCAAGGAAACGTCAATGATACAGAGATTGAACATTATTCGATTGAAACCGAGGTTGAAAATTCTCTTTAGAAGTAGAGAATGATGGAATCATTATACAAAAGGGAAAGAAAATAAGTACAGGGAAGGCTGGACCATTAGGTACAATTGATAATCAATCTGATGAAGAGATTCTTGAGGGAAACTACTCTCCTGCCTTAGATGAAATTTTGGATACCATTGAAGTCACTCTGTGTTAGATTTTTCTGCAAATGTTTAAACCATCAGGACCGAGCAATCTCAGAACAATCTTCATGTTGGAAATCTAAGAGATTTCTTGACCAATGAGAATGGAAGACCTTATATTAAAATATCTGTAGCGACCCTACCCGGATTCGCTACCTAATCAGAGTTTAAGAGAATAATTAAACATGCATTAAATAAATCGCTGCGAAAGACTTAAATAAAAACAGACCGGCAGAATACAACCGTTTAAATAAATTCGATTTATACAACCAAATCGAATAAATAGCCTAAAGGCAAAACCTACAGCTAATCCTGTTGTCTTCACTGGTCACTGGCTACTCCAAGCTCCTGGTGCTCAATCCTGCACCTACACCTGCCCCGTCGAATGGTGTGTCCAGATACACAGAAAAGACTGGACGTGAGCTCTAAGCTCAATACGAAAGCACTGGGTAAAACATACAAATATGATGCATGCAAATGATAGGGTATCCATATCTGGGCTAACTATATACAACTACTCAGTAAAGGCGCCTAGGACATGAGTGGTACAACCCGGGGAGCAAACCCTGCGTACACTGCTTATTCCTACAGGACGTGGACTGTGTCCCCAAATGCTAACTACCCATGACCCGTCAGTCACTGGGCACTAGAGATCACCCGTCCAGATAGGGCTGAGCGGCCCTACATGGCTCATCTCATAAGATGGACAGGAACAATATGATATGCACATGATGCATAATAAATGACATACATATGCAACATATAAGTATGCAAAACCCGCTGGCTATCTCAGTCAATACTTGCATACCTTACTACAGGCAGTTCCTAGCAGTCCCGCTCTAGGTTCCAAGCCTATATCAGCTCTACAATGCAAATACCCATGCATCATTATTTAAGCTCTAAAAGCCTTAACTAATCTATTGCATACTCCTAAATAATTTAAGGAGACCATAGCTATACCTACGTCCGTCGTCAGCCCGCTGATGACAATAGCCTCAAAACTTAGGCATATCTTCGCCTCGACGTCGAGATCGCTATGCCACTTTCGGATTCCCAATAGGATGCCTAGATCTCCCTAGATATGAGTTAGAAGGCCTAGGAATCAGAGAGAAGAGAGGGAAAGGTGCACTTGAAAATGAAATTTCGGATCTCTATTTATAGACGGAGTTCGGAACCTCCGAACCCGGTTCGGATCATCCGAACACGATCGAAACCTCCGATCCCATCTTCGGATCGTCCTATAGCCCAATATTACGTCAGCCATGACGTCACCTTACTGACGTCACCTTACTGACGTCAGCGATGACACATGCCCTGGTCCCGATCGGAGCGTCCGATCTCAACGACGGAGCTTCCGATCCACTTCGGAGCCTCCGATCCTGAGTTCGGATCCTCCGATCCAGTTCGGAGCCTCCTAACTTGGTTCGGAGCTTCCGAACCATCCGAACCCTTGGAACCTTCTCGGCCATTTTCGAGTGTCCTGAATCCATTTCTGGACTCCGTTAACCCATTTGGAATTTCCTTAATCATGTTTTACTTAATCTAAACATGATTACATGATTAATATACTTATTAATCGCTAATTCTGGATACGGGTTACTACATTCTCCCCCCCTTAAAAGATTTCATCCACGAAATCTAGGGTAAAACCTCGAAAATGTACAAGAAACCCTTGCTCGAGTGTCTGGTCAAAATAGCTTCCGACGCGCTCAGACTCCCGTCGAATTCTCTGCAAGCTTCATTAATGCTGAACCGCATTTACATTTTCCCAGTTGAAAATTACTGTGCTACTGTTCGACAATCGAACTCCTCTAGCACTCGCATATCACAACATTGATACATATTCCAACTGACCCCGATCTTCTCTGGTCACGAAAGAAATCAACACCCACTTGATCGAGATTATCGTCTCAAAGGAAATCTTATACTGACGAAGACCAAGTCATAACCTGACTGGTTTTGCTGCATTCGTCGAATCACTAATCAAAACTAACTATCTAATGGTTCCAAAAGTTCTCGGTGCTCAACACCTCTAGTTAGGAAACACTTTTCCCAACACTGTGCCAACACAACAAAACTCAAATTTCTCCCCAAGAGAATCTAGTTGACACAAGGTCATACTACAACATAACTGCTTAACACGATTTCCAGACTGGTCATCCTTCCCATGCCTTACCAAAGCAAAGAGCTTCCCAAGCAATACGGGGAATTCAATACCATGTCCAGTGCAAATCACAGTTCACGTTTCTCAGTATAACTCAGCACTATGCCTTGATGAAAACTACCATCGATCACTAATAATGACACTAAGTCATCTCCTAGCCATTGGCCTTCGAAGTCATGCATACATTGCAATAGAAGTCATCACGCCTCTGATGATCTACACCATCTCGATCATAGGTTATTCACCTCATGAATTTCAATCGATATACATCCTCCTGATAGTTATTCATACTCGCAATCACTGTACGCTCATCAAGACTAAGGCAAGCTCCCACCAATATGCTTGACTGGGACATTCCACAGTGCACAGACATATGGAAACGCTTCCTATTCCGTCTCGAAACTCGACAGTCATTGTACCTGGTATAACTCAACTCAGAGTCTCAGATAATACCATCAGCTCATACCAATCTCCCAAGGTTGAACATACTGATCCTGGAACTAAATCCCAACGGATTCTCAAAAGTCAAATCGCTCCCTTGCCAAACGCATCAGTCTCAGCACTGAACGATCTAATTTCGATTCCCTAGTCAATCCTGGGAAATACTTGTGCTCGAAGTAACTTGCCACACAATGCGTCTCTGATTGTCGTTTATTGCTAGAACGCAATATCTTTGACAAATAGTCTGCATAGATGTGACTCACTGACTTGAAAGAACAAACTCGATCCGTCACAATCTTGCGAAATCTTCGACCCCACAACAACCTTGTTGGCTACTAAGTCGAAATTCTACTATCTCTGTCATTTCAGAGACATCACGCTAGAAGACTAGCGACACATCCTTCTAGATCTCGAGGATCAGATCCTAGCTAATGTCACACAAATCAGATAACTGATGTTTCCTTGCTAATGTCCATTAGCATTTCAAACTACTCGTCGGATCCAAACACAACGGTACACATAGATGCCCTTACTTAACCGAAATGTCCGGTCAACAATCTTCACTATTGTTGTTCAATGGAAAAATCTCACATGAAACAACAACATGATCCTTTCCTGACCTATTGCTATCACTAAGCAATTGATTGGATCAATATCAGTTTCCTTCTTAACAAAAATGCACTATACTGGAAACTACCAACTCCTTTGTTTGTCTCCACTGTCAAGTTAGCACCTAACTTGATCATACAAGTCCACTTGCAATCGTTCCCAATTACAGCAATCCCCAAAGATTCATCTCTGGCAATCATTGAGACTAAATAACTCAAATCTCCGATTTCTCTGAGATGGTATTCAGTACTCATCCCATAAGCATTACTCGACAAAATACTATCCCAAGTATTTCTTAATTGCTACATCCTAATCAACCCTGATTGGCTCAACCAATCGAACTCGTCGATCTACTTAAGCTCGCACTTATCCGATCAAACCACCACTGATCATCCAACCTACATGGCTCGGTCAATAACCATGACTCAGCTGCCACAAAGAACCATTTCCAAACGGTGTCAGATCACGGTACATAAGTAGTTTACTTGGCACAATTCCTGCGCCTTTTCAGCACTACTAACCGCTGCTTCGTATTCTGAACTTAATCATCCTAACTCTGACAGAGTTAGCCAATAACCACTAGTAGTCACTAGCACAGATCCCATGCCACCTTAGCACTACTAATCGTTGCTTTGTTCACCCAAGGCAAACATCAAGATAAACTAAGCCCATTTCCATCCCATGGAAAATCCTACGCTCAATCTCTGAAAATATCAGACAGTACTTAGCGTAACAACTGGACTCACTATCCTTACCTCGTTCATTCAGAATGAACACCACGGCTCGTCAAGTCCAAGAAGAATAACTAAAGAATCCCAAAGATTTCCACAATCTTTGGACACAATCTTGACTATATCCCTCGCTAAGATTGTTCAACAAATTAAGACCGAGGTAGCCTACCACCATGTCCCACCTGGAATCACCACCAAGTGTATACTGGCATCACGCTTCCCTCATGCCTCAAGTAGTCTTATACAATCCTTAGCGTCTGATACAACCCCATTACTGATGAAAGACTAACATCGCTGGAAATACTCACCTCCGAGTCAATGTCTCAGATAGTCTTCACTCTCCCCTCCTGAATAAGTCTAATATCAGGAGAATCCAATCATATTTCTAATATGATACTAGTCAGATGATATCCCCAATCATCATGGTGTAGTCCTCGTATTCGAATCAAAGTCTCGTAACAACATCCCATCCAATATCTTGGATAATTCCTATCACAAGGAAATTCTAACCACAACTCTGATGACAACCCCTAGTCATCACTGGTAGAATCCATCCACCTACTAGATCCGCACGTCTAGCAGTAACCCAAAGGTTAAAACCTATCTGCTCAGAGTACACACTTGTCAAGAAAATCCCTCCATGACTGGTTCCCATAGCAGAACACTCAAACTATATCTCTGGCACACCAGACGATATCAAACCATCGATATCAAACCTGATATCTAATCCAAGGTCATACCTCGTCGTGACTGTCACCAAATCCCTAGACTGAGTAGCCTTCCTACCGCCATCTCCTGAAGAACAAGGCTCCCGGGTAACCTCTGAAGTACCAAGTCTCCCAGAGTAATACTGGCATAGGGTCACGCCCCATCACGTCTAGTCCTGGTCATAGTCCACAACTCTCGGCATATACTGGACCTGATATCCCGATGAAAACCCATCATCACAAGCCTCAACCTAACAAAGGTCAAACAGCCTGTTCTAAGGAAACAACCTAGAACAAAGTTCAACGTTCTAAACTGAACAATACCCTTAATGCCTCTAGATGAGTCCACTCATCGCTGGCACTAACATAGTCTACTGACTAACTAGGTCAATCCTAGAAAAACGCCTAGACTAACCGCAAGTCACACTATCACAGTCGGCCCACTCAAATCCCATGAGCTGCAATAGTTGAACGTTAATCAACTAAACCCAATCCAAACTTCCGCACAATCATGCAATCATCCACGAATTGCTGGATAAATAAAACATGTATCACTTATTTCAAGTTATGTACAATTCTCTTTATTACAAACCCATGTAATACATACAACATTCAAAATACAATGAAATGTACAATCGAACTTGAAATGATACAACCAAAGTATGATGATTCTTTTACAACTGAAATACTGTTTACAACTACATCAATACAGTATTTAAAATCATCGTACTAGTCTTCGTTTCTTGAGCATGAAGCTTTTAATCGACACACGCATCGATACAAGCATACTCCCGACCAAGTCTCTCTACATGTCCTCCTACGAAGAACTCCGGAGAAATGGCTCGTGATAGCTATCCAGCTATGCTCTGCGTTAGTGCATGTCAGTCGACCTCTTCTGCTCACGATCTACCATCAGTGTTCTTCTTGTAACCAAATCATGCTTCTTAACATGAAGTTTCCTGTGTGCCTACCAAACGCATCGATATCAGCATACCGGCAAAACCATGTACTGCATGAGGTTAAAGACCTCACGCTCGAAACCTGTCATGCTTTAGGCACTCGAGGCATTCCCTGGTGAAGGTCTATCTGACAATCTCTCCAACTATGACTGGAGAATCTTCAGAGTAGTGTCATCATGGTATGGACGATACAGATGCAAGCATCAAGTGCGTCCCATCCAATGCTCTGCCACTGCCTCTGGCATCCGGTACTCGATCCAAAACTAGGATCCACATGAGTAAAAGTCTTGAAAACTCGGACACGATCCATCACTCCTGTCCGCACTTGCTAGAATCCCATAAGCCAAATCTTCAGAAATCCTGCCGATGATGATAGTCTCTGGGCAAATTAATTACCGCATCATCACCTCTTCCGAGGTCTCATTACTATATCCCAAGTCTCTTGCATGCATATGCTCTGATACCAAAAATGTAGCGACCCTACCCTGATCCGCTACCTAATCAGAGTTTAAGAGCATAATTAAACATGCATTAAATAAATCGCTGCGGAAGACTTAAATAAAAACAGACCGGCAGAATACAACCGGTTAAATAAATTCGATTTATACAACCAAATCGAATAAATAGCCTAAAGGCAAAACCTACAGCTAATCCTGTTGTCTTCACTGGTCACTGGCTACTCCAAGCTCCTGGTGCTCAATCCTGCACCTACACCTGCCCCGTCGAATGGTGTGTCCAGATACACAGAAAAGACTGGACGTGAGCTCTAAGCTCAATACAAAAGCACTGGGTAAAACATACAAATATGATGCATGCAAATGATAGGGTATCCATATCTGGGATAACTGTATAAAACTGCTCAGTAAAGGCGCCTAGGACATGAGTGGTACAACCCGGGGAGCAAACCCTGCGTACACTGCTCATTCCTACAGGACGTGGACTGTTTCCCCAGATGCTAACTACCCATGACCCATCAGTCACTGGGTACTAGACATCACCCGTCCAGACAGGGCTGAGCGGCCCTACATGGCTCATCTCATAAGATGGACTGGCACAATATTATATGCACATGCTGCATAATAAATGACATACAAATGCAACATATAAGCATGCAAAACCCGCTGGCTATCTCAGTCAGTGCTTGCATACCTTACTACAGGCAGTTCCTAGCAGTCCCGCTCTAGGTTCCAAGCCTATATCAGCTCTACAATGCAAATACCCATGCATCATTATTTAAGCTCTAAAAGCCTTAACTAAGCTATTGCATACTCCTAAAAAATTTATGGAGACCATAGCTATACCTACGTCCGTCGTCAGCCCGCTGATGACAATTGCCTCAAAATTTAGGCATATCTTTGCCTCGATGTCGGGATCGCTATGCCACTTTCGGATTCCCAATAGGATGCCTAGATCTCCCTAGATCTGAGTTAGAAGGCCTAGGAATCAGAGAGAAGAGAGGGAAAGGTGCACTTGAAAATGAAATTTCGGACCTCTATTTATAGACGGAGTTCGGAGCCTCCGAACACGATTGGAACCTCCGATCCCATCTTCGGATCGTCCGATCGCCCAATATTACGTCAGCCATGACGTCATCTTGCTGATGTCAGCGATGACATGTGCCCTGGTCCCGATCGGAGCGTCTGATCTCACCGACGGAGCTTCCGATCAACTTCGGAGCCTCCGATCCTGAGTTCGGAACCTCCGATCCAGTTCGGAGCCTCCTAACTTGGTTCGGAGCTTCCGAACCATCCTAACCCTTGGAACCTTCTCGGCCGTTTTCGAGTGTCCTGAATCCATTTCTGGACTCCGATAACCCATTTGGAATTTCTTTAATCACGTTTTACTTAATCTAAACATGATTAAACGATTAGTATACTCATTAATCGCTAATTCTGGATACGGATTACTACAATATCCAGGCTTTTCAAATCTATAAAAATGGAAAATACCAATGCCTCTTCTATGACACAGGTGACTAAAGCCCAAAATCGTTCTGATGTAAAGATAAACACTTTGTATAATGAGGTTCATTCTCTCAAAAGCTCCATGGTTGACAATTTCCTCACAATAACCAATCAAGTCAAAGTAGTCACCAATTTAGTCCAACAAGTCTTGATTGCTACTCCAATGCCCCATTCTGATCAATCAAGAAGTACTGGTCATCAGGGCACTCAAGGCAGAGGATTTCCTTCTAGTTCTTGCGATCAGGGCCAAGGCTCTCAAAGGCATCATCATCGAAGATAGATGACTATTCTCTTATTTTATGTGGGGACCTCGGGTTGCTAATCTCATCTTAGGGAAAATAAAAATTAATTAAAAATTAATCATACCTTAAAAGAATACTCAAACCAAGAACTAAATTTTTTTTTTAAAAGGGCACCTCGCTCGATCGGTTAAATCCTACCGATCGAGCGAGCCATAAATGCAAAGTCTCGGGTTTGAGCAAAACTTGGCCTTGCTCGATCGGTAAAATTCAGCCGATTGAGCGGGCTTAAATCATCAAAGTTTCTGTTTGAAAAAAACAGGCCTCGCTCGATCGGTGAAGTTCAACCGATCGAGCGGCCTCTCTACCCAGAAAAACAACAGAAAATATTTTGATGTCAAATTTTGTAAAATCCAATCTAAACACTTTAAAAACCAACTCAAATCATGGTAATTCTAAAACATGCATATATACATATATCAAATCTCAAGCATAAATTCATGCATTTATTACATCAAACAAATAACGAAAACCAAGAAACTACAAGCTACACAAAATATCAAAAGTGGCTTCACGTCTCTAGTTTTCTACTAATTTTGATAAATTCTGTGACACATTCTTTCAGATACAACCCGAGTCCACACTTGCTAAATCTTGCTCTTGAGCTATTAAGGTTGTCTTTGACTAGCTCCTGCCCCATCTATTGCAATGCACACATACAAAACAAAACAACAGCCGGATAAACTCCGGTGAGAATACAATCTCAGTATAATCAACATATATATGCGTTAACATAAATCATATCATCTCTAACATTTCATCTCGAGAATAGAGTAATCGACGCATAAATATATACAAAATTGATTCATATAACGTCATTGCCATCAAAATTCGTATCCGATCTTGACATGGATGTCCAACTATCGTAGTCGTCTGACTCAAAAATAAGGTTCATCAAACCTTGGCAAGAATCAATTCATATCACATATCATCTTATATCAAATAAAGATCCATTAGATGTGATGGATCGACAACATCAATCATAAAACGATAAACAAGTATGTGATTTGGCGGAATAACTTAAGAAGTGTCATTCTCGAGTTTCAAATTCCTGACATTTGATGTTGTCTTATACCTTCTTATTTTGTCGGTTTTGAACGCTTCAAATCTAAAACATAACATTAAAACATTCATATCAAACTTCATTCAATTCTAGCATTCAAAAATTTGATCAAAACATCATTTGATCCTCAACCAACATGACTTCAAACCTTGATCGCTTCTTCTTCGGTTCGAATATAAAGTTCTCGAGTTGTTAGCCTTCAATACTAATATGAAATTGAAGAATACAGATGCTATAACATCAACAACATCTCAAAGAATACCTCAGCTCAATCATAAGCTATCAAAACGATCTCAAATCTTAAACCGACAGCGTAGCGATTGAAAATTGGTAATCGACAAAATATCTAACTCATAAGTAACTTCATGTATCACTTCTAACCAACATATCAACATAAATATCAGCATAAACCAGCATATCAGAGTCTATATAGTTTGAAACACATGCTGAAAATCATATCAAATACAACCGATCTCCGTTTTTCGATTCGGTTTCGCACATACGAGATATGAAGGCTCAAGAACATGAATATGTAACCGAATTCTGATTCTCTTCACATACATTATTTTGAAACATGCTGAAACACAATAATACTTACGTTAAATCGAATCCCTTGTCGTAAGGATCACAACGCTATTTTTGGAATTAAAATCGGACAATCGGATCAAAAGCTACAAGGATTTGAAAATCAAAATCAAATGAAAAGACAGGAGGGTCTCGACTTTGCTCTGAAATTTTCTGAAGAAATATGAAAGATACACATATACAAGCTGAGAAATCAATTTAAAATTGGATAACTTCAATTCTAATTGCAATTTAGTCCCTAGACTTCATAAATTGCAATTCAGTCCTCGGCCCTCTTTTAATTCAATTTCAATCCTAAATAATTTAAGAATATTAGAATTTAAATCCATACTATAAATATTCCCAAATTAAATATACTCGGATTAAAATTAAATAAGTTCGGATTAAATCAAATAATCCCGGGCCTTACATTTTATCTACACCTTCAGTCATCATCTTAAATATTTTATCTATGCTTTTCAATTAACTTCTCTTATTTTATCTACGAGCATCAATTATGTTTGACAAAAATGGAGAAGACATCTATCAGATACAGTAATCAGTCTTGACACATAACATTAGTCATACAATTACATAAAATTTTACCTAAAAGACAATTAAAACTAAGTTGTGTCAAACACCAAAAAAGAAGAAATTTTTGCATATTAATTTATCAGTTTTGGTGTTAAACAAATTATATTAAGGCAAATTAAAGATTAGTTAATTAAGTCAACTGGATGAAGTTGGACAACTGAACTGAGATTACTTAACTGGAACAATCAGTCAAAGTCAACAAATGGTCTTTTCAAAAAAGAGGTATCTACATGACTGAAATGGCATGGATGAAGTTATCGGAATATTTTCGATTGTACCTAGTAGTGTATTTTAAAATTGAATACAACAACTAAATTCAGCACCTTGTCTGAACAAGAACTGGAAATATCTCGATCAGTCAAGGGTGATAAACTCAAGATTGGACGACTAACACGTATCAGAGTATATTCAAGAAAAGTCTGTTACATTCAACAAAACATTCCCTAAATAAAACATTTCATCATATTTTAATTGCTACCATTTATTGAAAATACAAAACATTGTGGACGTTGAAACAGTTTTAGTGCATAGGGCTGTACTATCTTCAAAGTTTGTAGCTAGCCAAGAATTACAACAAAAGGAAACAATAATTTAATGTGACGAATGGATATATTTGTATTTAATTATGACCGGTGCAGACCAATTCCTATAAATAGGCTTGAAGATCACTTGTGAAATCTCTCTCTCTCTAAAGAGGCTTGAAGATCACTTGTGAAGTCTCTCTCTCTCTCTCTCTCTCTCTCTCTCTCTCTCTCTCTCACTCTCTTTCACTCTCACACACACACTCACGCATTCCAAGCTATTTGTGATTAAGTATTCAGTCGAGTTACCAATATTCTGAAAGAGTGGGTGCCCGGTGAGCCAACTTGTGGCTAAGGGCTTTGATGACTCTTTGTATAAACAATCTTTTGTTTAATATAATTTACACTTTTATTAATGACAATGACTTTATCTTTCTTCATATTGTTATATTGTGATATACTATTGTTGTTTTGATAAAGACCTTGAATATACTATAGTGTATGTAAGATGTGGTAGAACATGGGGATGTCTATCATGAAACACATCTTATAGTCACTGTATATTCTAAACAGTTCCTAGTCGATTGAGCCGTCCGTTAATAAGGATAAGGATCGCTCGAGTTTGAGACTAGCATTTGCGATGCAGAGTACCACGTTTCATTGGTAAGGAACATAGAGATGTTCGAAGCATGCAAATGGATATTCATACGATGAATGATCGAATTACCCTATCCGAACTTTCCAAGTGGTTATCACTTATCGAGTGGATAAAGTCCACAGTTTTGGTTGTACACCATTAGTCCTTACTACTTGAAATATCATTGAGACTCTATATGCTAGTACTGTGCTTTGACTCGTTTACCGACTCTATTGGGGTCATCAGGTGTCGGGATTTGGTACAGTTACAACACATATAGGAGTCGATGCTTTTTTGTCAAGGATTCACCACATACTTGCGATTGTGGATATCCTATGCGATCTGAGGAGATATTAGTGTGACGAATCTCTGGCCAGAGTACATGATGTGTTTTAAGAAATGGTTTCTTAGTAGCACATGCGATGTCACTATTTGATCTTCAAGATGTATTGCATAGTTATCGAATCTCGAACGACTCTCGATTTACCAATGGTTGTTGATTCGATCGGGATATATGGATGAAGGGACCGTACTGTACGCTAACCAAAATCTATTGGTTCTTGCAGGCACTATCAGTGATACCTAGGGAATCATGGGGCGATGTTGCTAGGAGCTCTTACCATGATTCGATGGGCAAGTCGGAAATTGTTGTTCCGAGTCACAAGGAGTTGTGAGCCCACGGCTAGCTGTATCCCTGAACCATTGAGGGTCACACAGAGTAATGGATTTTTAATCCCCGTTGAGATAGTTAAATTTAAAGAGTTAAATTTAATGAACAAAGAAGTGGGACTTCTTAATTAAGAGTAGAGGAGTAAGATTTCCTAAAAGGACATAGGGATGGACATTTTTGAAAATCACTGAATTCGGATTCAAAAAAAATTTATCTTGACTTTAAAAGATGCAGAAATGGTTTCTGTGCACATTGGTGAAATTGGTTTATCAATCTGAGTCACGATGAATTTTATATTAATTTCTGAACATGCGGGCTTTGCTTGTCAGGCTTGAACTTATGACTAATGGGCCCTAAGCTGTTAGCAGCCCACATTATAAATAAGTTATTGCAGTACAGAAATTAAAGAACAGAGGTCACAATTTTCGAAAACCCTAGCTGATTTTCTCTCTAAGTGGCCGCCCCCCTCCCTCTTTACTCGGGAAAATCCAGCCTGTGAATTTTGAATTTGCAGTCTGGTTTAACGGATCAAATTCGTTAATTCTTTTCGTTGAAACTTCTGATAGATTTTCTAGTGCAATCTATCAGAAGGATTAAATCTCTGTTCGTGGACCTTATTGAAGAACAGTTCGTCCATCAGTTCCAGGGATATACAACAAGAGCAGAGTAATCTGTTGGTGTCCATAATCTCGATTCGAGATTGGAGGTAAAAATTTATAATTGTTATTTAATTTTTACACACACAATTTAATCGTAAAGTTTTGATACCCAGTATGGAATCGTTCCATATAAATTTTTAAACTTCCGTTGCACCGGGTATCAATTCTGATTGATCTGATCGCAGTTCTCCAACAGTGGTATCAGAGCCAGGTTGCTCAGATCAAGCGATTAAATTAATCGATTGTACAAAAATTTTTAAGCCTCGGTTTTTGAAACAAAATAAATTTTTTTAAAATAAATTTTTTTTTTTTTCGGGCAAAACCCGGGCAGCGATAAGTGACTATGATTTTCACTTGGCTTGCAGTGATGGACTATAGGCAGTTATATATAACACAAACCAGTAGTGAGGTACGGAAGTACTGACTGGGATATCTTGCTGAGTATGCATACTTATGTGTTTTCATTATTATATGTTGCATTATTACTTGTTATGAGATGCATTTTTATGTTGTTCATGTTTATACATGCGGCATTTTCATACCATGTTTAGACTGTTATTCTTCCGAGATAGTTTGTATGGTGTTGCTCAACCGTTTTTGTTTGTGCACGAAAGGACACTAAGAGTACATGGAGGCCAACGAGTCAAAAGGGCTTTGGTGTTCATGGACATTTGGGTCCACATTTGGATTCTGATTAAAATTCTAGTGTCCCAACCCGAATCATGCAAATCAACTTAAAAGAGGAAATCAAAAAATCTAGCGGAAACTTAATTAAAAGAACTAAAACCACTGGCAAAAATACAACCGGTCTAAATTATAAATACTGCAAATTTTTATATAACTCAATCGAAACATAGTACTAAATTCTACAATAGAAAACTTGATACAGTACAATCCACCCTGCTGAAGCTCAACGACCGCTACCACCGAGTCTGTCCAACCTAAGTACTGCCCCGTGGAATGGGATGTCCAGTACCAAGGATGTGAGCATAACAAGATTAGTACGAAAACATGAGTATACAAGTGCTATGAGTGCAAATGCAAGTGAAGTATACCGGAAACTTATATAGAACATTTCTCAGTCAAAGTTGGCATGGTATGTAGCTTGCTGGGCCATCGTATCAGGAGGTGGATCCCATACCACAAACTGTTAACATATCTGGATCCAAAATCATGGCATCCATCAACAAATATAACGGGGCTGAGCGACCCCTCTACTGGTATGACAATAATAGAGGCTCAACAAGTAATTCATGCATCATAATATTTGTGACATAATCCATGCGCATATAGAAAATTCCACATAAACATGCAAACATAGAACAAGAAAACTTAACCAGGGTATCTCGGATAGTACGTCTGTATCTCAAATTAAGCAACCTAGCAATACAGTCCTCTAGTCCAAGCCTATAAGCAGACAATAATTGTATCACTATTTATCCTCTAGACTAACATATACTCACTTAAGCTAATCTGAGTATGGTTGTATACCTACATCTGGCGTTAGCCTACTGATGACGATAGCCTCAAAACTTGGGCACAACTCCACTACTACTCCGGAAGTGCTCCGTCTGTAAGAGTGGGTGCCCAGTGAGCCAACTGTGTGGCTATGGGCTTTGATGACTCTTTGTATAAACAATCTTTTGTTTAATATTATTTACACTTTTATGGCAATGACTTTATATTACTTCATATTGTTATATTGTGATATACTATTGTTGTTTTGATAAAGACCTTGAATATACTATAGTGTATGTAAGATGTGGTAGAACATGGAGATGTCTATCATGAAATACATCTTATAGTCACTGTATGTTCTAAAACCGTTCCTAGTCGATTGAGCCGTCCGATAATAAGGATAAGGATCGCTCGAGTTTGAGACTAGCATTTGCGATGCGGAGTACCACGTTTCATTGGTAGGGAACATGGAGATGTTCGAAGCATGCAAATGGATATTCATAGGATGAATAATCGAACTACCCTATCCGGACTTTCCAAGTGGTTATCACTTATCGAGTGGATTAAGTCCGCGGTTTTGGTTGTACACCATTAGTCCTTACGACTTGAAACATCATGGAGACTCTATATGCTAGTGCTGTGCTTTGACTCGTTTACCGACTCTATGGGGGTCATCAGGTGTCGAGATTGGGTACAGTTACGACACATATAGGAGTCAATGCATTGTTGTCAAGGATTCACCACATACTTGCGAGTGTGGATATCCTATGCGATCTGAGGAGATATTAGTGTGATAAATCTCTGGCCAGAGTAATTGATGTGATTTAAGAAATGGTTTCTTAGTAGCACATGCGATGTCACTAATTTGATCTTCAAGATGTATTGCATAGTTATCGAATCTTGAGCGACTCTCGATATACCAATGGTTGTTGATTCGATCGGGATATATGGATGAAGGGACCGTACTGTACGCTAACCAAAATCTACTGGTTCTTGTAGGCACTATCAGTGATACCTAGGGAATCATGGGGCGATGTTGCTAGGCGCTTTACCATGATTCGTTGGGCAAGTCGGAAAGTGTTGTTCCGAGTCACAAGGAGTTGTGAGCCCACGGCTAGCTGTATCCCTGAACCATTGAGGGTCACACAGTGTAATGGAGTTTTAATCCCCGTTGAGATAGTTAAATTTAAAGAGTTAAATTTAATGAACTAAGGAGTTGGACTTCTTAAATAAGAGTAAGGGAGTAGGATTTCCTAAAATGACATAGGGATGGACATTTTTGGAAACCACTGAATTCGGATTCAGGAAAATTTATTTTGACTTTAAAATGTGCAGAAATGGTTTCTGTGCACATTGGTGAAATCAGTTCATCAATCGGAGTCACGATGAATTTTATATTAATTTCTGAACGAGCGGGCTTTGCTTGTCGGGCCCCAGCTTATGACTAATGGGCCCTAAGGTGTTAGTGGCCTGCATTATAAATAAGTTATTTCAGTACAGAAATTACACACAACAGGTCATAATTTTTGAGAGCAAAAATCGAAAACCCTAGTTCCTCTCAAAGATTGTTTCGGCCGAACCCTCCCCATACTCTGCCCGAGATTTTCCGGTCTGTGATTTTGAATCGCAGTAAGGAATAACGAATCAGATTCGTTTATTCTCTTCGCAGAAAACTTCTGATAGATTTTCTAGTGCAATCTATCAGAGGGATTAAACCTCTGTTCGTGGACCTGATTGAAGGAGTTCATCGGTTCCAGGGAGAGACAACAAGAGCAGATAAAATCTGTTGGTGTCCAGTAATCTCGTTGCGAGATTGAAGGTAAAATTTAATTAATTGTTATTTGAATTTTACACACACAATAATTTAATCGTTAAACGGTTGATACCCACACCATGGAATTGTTCCATGATAAAATTTTTAAACTTCCGCTGCACCGGGTATCAATCGTGATTGATCAGAGAGCCGAGTTTTCCAACAGTGGTATCAGAGCCAGGTTGCTCAGATCAAACGATTAAATTAATCGATTGTACAAAATTTTTGAATCTCGGTTTTTGGAAAACAAAATAAATATTTTTTAAATAAAAAAATTTTTTTTTTTCGGGGCAAAACCCGGGCAGCGATTGGATCGCTGCCCGGTGGGGCAGCAATTGTTGCTGCCCCGGGCGGCGCACGGCGCCGCCCAAAGGGGGCGCACGGCGCCGCCCAAGGCGGCGACCGTCGCCGCCCAGGGCGGCGCACGGCGCCGCCAAGGGCAGCGCTGTGCGCTGCCCAGCGCAGCGCTGGGCGCTGCGCAGGGCAGCGCTCGGCGCTGCCCAGGGGCGGCGCTCGGCGCCGCCCAGCGCAGCGCTCAGCGCTGCGCAGGGCGGCGTTCGGCGTAGCCCAGGGCAGCGCACGGCGCCGCCCAGGGGCGGCGCCAGGCGCTGCCCTAAGGGGGCAGCCGGGCTGCCCCCGGCCCGCGCCCCGGGTGCGGGCCGGCCCGGGAATGTCCCGGGCGGCCCGCGGGAAAAATTATATTTTTATTTAAAAATTAATTTTAATATTTAAAATTTTATTTTTGGTCCGGTCAAAAATTGTTTTTGATTGGTTCACGAGATTTCGGATCGAATTGTTCGAGTCCGTAAATTTTAAAATTGATTTTGGATAAATTTGAATTTTTGGAAAATTTTAATATTTTATCCGTAAATTGAATTTTGAAATCAATTATTTTGGTACAATTGATGATAATATATGATCTTATGATATATTAAGTAAAATATGATTTTATTTGTAAAATTGGATTTTATAGATAAAATATGATTTTATTTGATATAGAGATAAAATATGATTTTATATGTGAAATGAGATTTTATATATAAAATATGATTTTATCTTGTTTAAATTTGAATTGCCACAGCATGTTATCCAATAAATTAATTTTGAATTAAATGTTATTGGATAAGGATGATCGATTGCCATGACCAATTTTGTAGGTGTATGTTAGGAATTTACATTTTGTCTTTATTATTGTTGGTTTTATTAATGGGCCTGGTTTATGGCCCGATATGAATGTCATATGTAATAAAAGTGGGCTTGGTTTATAGCCCGTTCCCACCCCCTAAAAATGTATCCCCTACTTGTCATTGTTATTTATTGTAAATACATTAGATTTAGTGGGAGATCAAGATTTGAAGATGGTGGGCCCAGCAGACAATGAAGACTGAAGAAATGTAAATTGGAAGCATATGTAATAGGATTGCATTTGCATACTGCATATTACCTAGGATTGGACTAAGACCCGTGATTGGCAACCACGGGTCAATTAGAAATGGAATCGATCATCCTAAATAATATGTGATATTATGATTGTATGCATGTTTAGACATAAATTGCGTGAATCCGGCAATGCATGCAATAAATTAAATATGATGAGACAAATATTTTTATAAATAAAATCCCTCATTTTAAATATGATTTAAAATTTATATCAAGATAAATAAAGGAAATTTAAATATTGTTTAAATGTTCCTACCTTCCATCAACGGTCAATGTATGTGATGCTACCCGCGGATACGGTCCGGCTCATATTATTGGGGGGGCCCGTCCGTCGGAAAGCTGTACATTGGATCGACAAATGTTGTAAGTTGGGTGGAACTCCCATGGGATCGGCTCATATTATTGGGGGATCCACATGGCGACCGTCCATCACAACTTAATATTGATGGGTCATCTTGACATGTCACTTTAAACGGCGTCATATTATTGGGCCCTTATTGGACATGAGGTAAATACATGGGGGTTGCTTTGGAAGCAATTGGGCTCTACCTTTTGAGAATTATGGTTGGCTGATATTATTCGGGACCATAAGTTTGTCAATTGGACTCCATGTTCTCACTAAGGAAAAAGTTTCCCGTTTTCACTAGAGGGTGGTGAAATCGTTAAAATAGTGGGAGTGAGATTCATAAAATTAAATTCGCCTATTTTATGTCTTAGTAAATTGTTAAACAATCATTGATATATGTCTGTTTTCCTTTTCAGTATTTCATACAATGAATTCGCGAAATCCTTTATTCTCGATCCTCGAACAAAACAAGTTGACTGGCGCCAACTATACGGAATGGTTCCGGAAGTTGAAGATTGTCTTAACTTCGGAGAAAATGCTCTACGTGTTAGAGAAAGCACCTCCGAAGGAAGCACCAGCTGACATAAGTCCGGAGGAATTGGCCAAACTTGATGCATGGTGTGACCATGACATCAAGACCAAATGCTATATGCAAGCCTCGATGTCTGATGAACTCCAGAGGCGATTTGAGGACACGGTGAATGCTGCTGACATTCACACGCAACTCAAGGAACTTTTTGGGCTCAGTCGAGGGCTGAAAGGTTCGCTACTGTTAAGGAGCTGATGACGTGCCGCATGCGTGAAGGGACTTCGGTCCGTGATCATGGGGTACGAGTGATTTGGCTCATACAAAAGTTGGCGACCCTAGATTTGGTGTTGGAGCATGAACTCAATGTGGATTTATTGCTTCTGTCTCTTCCTTCTTCATTTGATGGATTTGTGATAAATTTTAATATGAACAAGATAGAGGCCACCCTTGAAGAGATGGTCAATATGCTCGTTACATATGAATCCACACTTAAGAAGGATAAGCCAGCTTTCTTGGTGGGCTCCTCATCTTCTGCGAAGAAGGGGCCAAGTATGAAGGGCAAGAAACGTTCTACCCCACCCAAGAAAGTCGAGCCGAGAAGAAGCAAAAGACAAAGGCTTCAAACAATGGAAAATCCAAGGATGTTTGCCATTACTGCAAGAAGCCGGGTCATTGGAAGCGCAACTGCAAGGAATATCTTGAGCAGTTGGGAACTGCAAAGGGTATGTTCTATATTGAAATAAACATGTCACTTAATACAACTTCTTGGGTATTGGATACCGGATGTGGATCTCACATTTGCAATGATTTGCAGGTGATGACAAGAAGTCGCAGGCTTAGAATGGGTGAGACCCAGCTGAGGCTCGGGAATGGTTCCAGAGTTGAAGCTACGGCCATTGGAGATGTTTGTTTGACTTTGCAGAACGGTTTTAAATTATTGTTAAGAGATGTTTTATTTGTGCCAGATTTAATTAAAAACATTATTTCTATTTCTATGCTTGATAGAGATGGTTATTCTTGCAATTTTGTGAATGGGATTTGCAATATTTACAAGAATGAATGTTTAATTGGAAATGGACAACTTGAAAACGATCTATACAACTTAAATCCAATGAATTATGTTGATAAACCGGCGACAACAAACAAAAGGAAAATCGATAGTCAAAACCCGGCAAACCTTTGGCACGCTAGACTAGGTCATATTTCCTCAAGGAGGATGAACAAGCTAGTGGGAGAGGGCATGTTTGATATGTCTCATATTAACTCTCTACCTACTTGTGAATCCTGCCTAAAAGGAAAAATGACTAAATCTCATTTTAAGGGGAAGCCTGAGCGTAGTCAAAATCTGTTGGATTTGATCCATACAGATGTTTGTGGTCCATTTAGAGTTGGGACTCAACATGGCCACACCTACTTCATTACCTTTACTGATGATTATTCAAGGTATGGGTATTTATATTTAATGAAATATAAGTCTGAAGCATTTGAAAAGTTCAAAGAATTCAAGGCTGAAGTAGAAAACAAGCTAGGTAAAAGTATTAAAGCACTTCGATCGGATCGAGGTGGAGAATACTTGAGTACCGAGTTTTTGGACTATCTAAAAGAGAATGGGATTCTCTCTCAGTGGACTCCTCCTATGACACCACAGCTTAATGGTGTGTCGGAGCGTCGTAATCGAACCTTGTTGGACATGGTTCGATCCATGATGAGCTTCACTGAGCTTCCACCTTCGTTTTGGGGCTATGCGCTTGAAACGGCGGTATTGTTGTTGAACAACGTCCACACTAAAGCAGTGGACAAAACACCATACGAGTTATGGAATGGCAAAGCTCCTAAGTATTCGTACTTGAGGATTTGGGGATGTCCTGCTTACGTGAAGCGGACAGTGGGAGATAAGTTGGATAGTCGATCCAGCTTATGTTATTTTGTAGGGTATCCGAAGAATTCAATCGGATATTATTTCTATTATCCTGCTGAAACAAAGGTGTTTGTTTCTAGGAATGCCACCTTCTTGGAGAAGGAGTTCTTATTGGATAAGAAAGGCGAGATGATGGAACTCGAAGAAGTTCGAGAAGAACCCGAAATACAAAATAACGATCCTACACCTCAGGAACCATTGCTGGACACGCCTGAACCTAGAAGATCCGAGAGGACTTCTAGACCTCCTATTCGATATGGTCTTCTTCTTGAAGGGGATCAAGATGAACCCGACATTGGATGTGATCCAAGAAACTTCAAGGAAGAAATTTCTGATGCGGATTCGAATTTATGGCTTGAAGCTATGCAGTCAGAATTGGATTCGATGCATACAAACCAAGTTTGGTCTTTGGTAGATCCTCCCGATGGAATTGTTCCAATAGGGTGTAAATGGATCTACAAAAGAAAGCTTGGGCCTGATGGTAAGGTATTGACCTACAAGGCGCGATTGGTGGTGAAAGGTTATACTCAAAGGCAAGGAGTTGACTATGATGAAACCTTTTCACCAGTTGCTATGTTCAAGTCCATAAGAATCCTTATTGCCATAGCTGCATGGTATGACTATGAGATATGACAAATGGATGTGAAGACTGCTTTTCTTAATGGAGACATTAAGGAAGAAATCTATATGAAGCAGCCTGAGGGGTTCACATCCATGGGAAGCGAGCATAAGGTATGCAAGCTTCAGAGATCAATTTATGGTCTAAAACAAGCATCAAGAAGTTGGAACCAGAAATTTGATGAAACAATTAAAGATTTTGGTTTCATCAAGAACCCGGAGGAACCTTGCGTGTACAAGAAAGTAGTTAAGGATGCGGTGACATTCTTAGTACTTTATGTTGATGACATCCTACTCATTGGGAATGATGTAGGGATGTTGCAGTCAACGAAGATATGGTTATCAGGTAGATTTTCGATGAAGGATTTGGGTGAGGCATCCTACATTCTAGGGATTCAGATCTATAGAGATAGATCTAAGAGAATGATAGGACTCACTCAATCAACCTACATCGATACCATATTGAAACGGTTTTCAATGGATGGGTCCAAAAGAGGACATCTACCCATGTGTCATGGAGTTTCTCTATCCAAGTCTATGTGTCCCAAGACTGATGAAGAGATAGAGAATATGACACATGTACCATATGCGTCAGCTATAGGTAGTATCATGTATGGGATGATATCTACCAGACCGGATGTAGCATTTGCTCTGAGTGTCACGAGCAGATATCAGTCTAATCCTGGTCAAATGCATTGGAAAGCCGTGAAGGACATTCTTAAGTACTTGCGAAGGACTAAGAATATGTTCATGGTTTATGGAGGACGAGAACTCAAACTGGAAGGCTATACCGACTCTAGCTTCCAAAGTGATGTGGATGACTCGAAGTCTACCTCTGGATTTGTGTTCATGCTCAATGGCGGTGCTGTCTCTTGGAAGAGTTCCAAGCAGGACACCACAGCGGATTCCACCACTGAGGCTGAATACATTGCAGCATCAGCTGCTGCTAAAGAGGCCGTTTGGATGAGGAATTTCGTCCAAGAGTTGGGCGTCATTCCTAAATTTGTTGGTCCAGTCCCGGTGTACTCCGACAACACGGGTGCCGTTGCTCAAGCAAAGGAACCAAGGTCTCATCAAAGATCCAAACACGTACTGAGGAAATACCACATCATCCGGGAGATTGTGGAAAGAGGAGACATCACTGTCGAACGAGTGGCCTCTGCAGACAATATCGCTGATCCGCTTACTAAGCCCTTGCCAGGACCATTGTTTGACAAACATCGCGAAGCAATGGGTCTACGTAGTATGACTAGTTGGCTATAGGGCAAGTGGGAGATTGTAAGAGTGGGTGCCCAGTGAGCCAACTGTGTGGCTATGGGCTTTGATGACTCTTTGTATAAACAATCTTTTGTTTAATATTATTTACACTTTTATGGCAATGACTTTATATTACTTCATATTGTTATATTGTGATATACTATTGTTGTTTTGATAAAGACCTTGAATATACTATAGTGTATTTAAGATGTGGTAGAACATGGAGATGTCTATCATGAAATACATCTTATAGTCACTGTATGTTCTAAAACCGTTCCTAGTCGATTGAGCCGTCCGATAATAAGGATAAGGATCGCTCGAGTTTGAGACTAGCATTTGCGATGCGGAGTACCACGTTTCATTGGTAGGGAACATGGAGATGTTCGAAGCATGCAAATGGATATTCATAGGATGAATAATCGAACTACCCTATCCGGACTTTCCAAGTGGTTATCACTTATCGAGTGGATTAAGTCCGCGGTTTTGGTTGTACACCATTAGTCCTTACGACTTGAAACATCATGGAGACTCTATATGCTAGTGCTGTGCTTTGACTCGTTTACCGACTCTATGGGGGTCATCAGGTGTCGAGATTGGGTACAGTTACGACACATATAGGAGTCAATGCATTGTTGTCAAGGATTCACCACATACTTGCGAGTGTGGATATCCTATGCGATCTGAGGAGATATTAGTGTGATAAATCTCTGGCCAGAGTAATTGATGTGATTTAAGAAATGGTTTCTTAGTAGCACATGCGATGTCACTAATTTGATCTTCAAGATGTATTGCATAGTTATCGAATCTTGAGCGACTCTCGATATACCAATGGTTGTTGATTCGATCGGGATATATGGATGAAGGGACCGTACTGTACGCTAACCAAAATCTACTGGTTCTTGTAGGCACTATCAGTGATACCTAGGGAATCATGGGGCGATGTTGCTAGGCGCTTTACCATGATTCGTTGGGCAAGTCGGAAAGTGTTGTTCCGAGTCACAAGGAGTTGTGAGCCCACGGCTAGCTGTATCCCTGAACCATTGAGGGTCACACAGTGTAATGGAGTTTTAATCCCCGTTGAGATAGTTAAATTTAAAGAGTTAAATTTAATGAACTAAGGAGTTGGACTTCTTAAATAAGAGTAAGGGAGTAGGATTTCCTAAAATGACATAGGGATGGACATTTTTGGAAACCACTGAATTCGGATTCAGGAAAATTTATTTTGACTTTAAAATGTGCAGAAATGGTTTCTGTGCACATTGGTGAAATCAGTTCATCAATCGGAGTCACGATGAATTTTATATTAATTTCTGAACGAGCGGGCTTTGCTTGTCGGGCCCCAGCTTATGACTAATGGGCCCTAAGGTGTTAGTGGCCTGCATTATAAATAAGTTATTTCAGTACAGAAATTACACACAACAGGTCATAATTTTTTAGAGCAAAAATCGAAAACCCTAGTTCCTCTCAAAGATTGTTTCGGCCGAACCCTCCCCATACTCTGCCCGAGATTTTCCGGTCTGTGATTTTGAATCGCAGTAAGGAATAACGAATCAGATTCGTTTATTCTCTTCGCAGAAAACTTCTGATAGATTTTCTAGTGCAATCTATCAGAGGGATTAAACCTCTGTTCGTGGACCTGATTGAAGGAGTTCATCGGTTCCAGGGAGAGACAACAAGAGCAGATAAAATCTGTTGGTGTCCAGTAATCTCGTTGCGAGATTGAAGGTAAAATTTAATTAATTGTTATTTGAATTTTACACACACAATAATTTAATCGTTAAACGGTTGATACCCACACCATGGAATTGTTCCATGATAAAATTTTTAAACTTCCGCTGCACCGGGTATCAATCGTGATTGATCAGAGAGCCGAGTTTTCCAACACCGTCGCCCCTTGGCCCCCGAGTAAGACGCTAAAAAAGCCTAAAAGCTAGTATAAAACGAGAGAAGAAAGTGGAAATTATCATTTGAAATGGCAGCTCTCGGCCCCTATTTATAGGCGAAGTTCCGACGATCCCATCTCAGATATCGGATCGTTTGATCCCTTCCAATCAATCCCCTCCGAACACGTGTCCTTTCAGTTGTTAACAGCTGATCGGAATGTCCGATCCCTCCTTCGGATTGTCCGATATCCTGGTCTACTCAAATCAAAGCCCATATGATAAGTATGGTTTTATGCATATTTTTGGTGTTATTTTCTTGATTACTTTCATGCATTCATATTGTTTCATTTGTGTTTTTGTGTGTTTTATTTATAATTTTATGCATCCATGTGCATTTTACTCTCCTGGTTTGATTTGTAAGGAAATCAAAAAATTTAAGAGGAAAGCAGGATTTTCGGGCAGAAAATGTCGCACACGAGCGAGTACTTTTTACCGCTCCAGCGCGGACTCTGGGAAATATGATATTCGGGCAAAGTTGTATGCACTCGAGCGGGCACCAAACTCCTTATCCGAATGAAATCGGATCGTCCGATCCCATCTTTGGATCGTCCGATCTCACCGGAGCCTCGGAACTCCCAATCTATCATCTGAAGCATTTAGATGGTCCGATCCCTTTGCTTAACTCAGTTCGGATCATCCAAACTCTTGAACACCTGGAACTTCTCCGGACCATTTTCAAACTTTCTGAATCCGATTTTTCACTCCTTTAACTCATTAAATAACTCTTTAATCATTTTTTAGGAAATGTATTAGTTAAATTAGTAGTCGAGCTATTACATTCTCCCCAAAATAAAAGATTTTGTCCTTGAAATCCAAACTAGGATAATCAGAACAATCAATACTGGAAACATCTTTAACATACCATGACACTGCTGTTCAAAATACAACTTAACTACTAAAATAAAATAATTAGAATTAAAACAACTCCGGATGCTCTGAATACATAAGATTTTCCAACTCCCAAGTTGCTTTCTCGGTGCCTCGATGCTGCCATTGAACCATGACGAGTGGAATGCATTTGTTTCAAAGCACTTTATCCTTTCTGTCGAGAATCCTCAACAGTCTCTCTACGTATGATAGATCATGTTCCAGCTGAACCTCTGTCAAATGCAGAACGTGCGACTCATCTACAATATATTGATGGATTAATGATACGTGGAACTCATTATGAATGTTGGTGAGATCTGGTGGTCATGCCAATCAGTAAGAAAAATCTCCCACTTTCTCTAGTATTCGAGTGGACCAATGAATCTTGGCACTAACTTGCCCTTTAGGTTGAATTTCATAAACTTCCGGAAAGGCGTACTCGCAGGAATACGTACTCTCCTACCTCAAAATTCAGTTGTATGCGCTTGGTATTAGCGTAAATGGCATGCCTATATTCTGCTATCTTGGTCCTCTTCTTGATCAATTCTACCTTGTCCACGATTTGCTGGATCAGTTCTGGTCCTTCAACCTGTCGTTCCCCTACCTCGTCCCAAAAAATGGTGTTCGACAACGGCGACAATAAAAAGCCTCAAATGGTGTCATGCCAATACTACGACTAAAGCTGTTGTTGTAGGAGAACTCTATCAACGGAAAATGATCCTGTCGGGATAATCCAAATTCCATCACGGAAGTCCTTAGCATATCCTCCAATTTCTGAATAGTCCTCTCAGACTGACCGTCCGTATCTGGGTGACAAGTCGTACTCAAACTCAGAGTAGTACCCAAAGCTCGCTGAAAGCTACCCCAAAACTAGGAGATAAACCTCGGATCTCTATCGCTGACTATGCTCAAGGGAATTCCATGCAATAATACTATCTCCTCAATTTCTAATCTCGCCATGCTGTCAAAAGTAAACCCACAGTTATACGGAAGAAATGATCAGATTTGGACAACTTGTCCACTACAACCCAAATAGCATCACAGTTTCTGGAGATCATTGGCAAGTGGGTTACAAAATCCATCGTCACATGCTCCCACTTTCATTTCGGAATCTACAAGCTCTGCATCATACCAACTTTTCGACAATGCTCCGCCTTGTCCCGCTGACAAGCAAGGAATCGAGAGACAAATTGATAAACTCTATGCTTCATACCTTTCCACCAGAATCTAGTATGTAGATCCTTATACATCTTGGCACTTCCTGGGTGCATGGCGAATCTACTATAATGTGCATGAGACAAAATCTCCTCTCGTAAAGTTGAATCATCAGGTACCACGACCTAGTGGACAAACACAACAATCCATCTATATGAAAATGGAAACCGGATGTGTTGTCTCCTTGTTCAAGTCTCGCTAATTTTTGCGTCATTGGATCAAAAAATTGCACTTCTCTGATACGGGCAAACAAATATGGCTCAGCTAGTACTGAAAACACTCGGATTCCTTGCTATCCTTTCTTATTCCTGAACATAAAATTTGAAGAACAAAACTCCTGAATTGTACAAACTCTTCCACTAATGCGGAGAGCACTAATACTCACCTTTCGGCTCAGTGCATCTACCACTGGATTCGCAGTACTCGGATGATAATTAATCTCACACTCAGAGACCTTAAGAGATCCAACCATCAATGTTGTTGCATGTACAACTCTTCTTGATGTTGGAGAACGCGGCGATCAGATCAATTAGGATTGATACCCGGTGCAGCGGAAGTTTAAAATTTTATATGGAACGATTCCATAATGGGTATCAAAACTTACGATTAAATTGTGTGTGTAAATAACGATTATAAAATTTTTACCTTTAATCTCGAATCGAGATTTTGGACACCAACAGATTTTTCTGCTCTTGTTGTATATCCCTGGAACTGATGGACGAACTGTTCTTCAATCAGGTCCACGAACGGATATTCAATCCCTCTGATAGATTGCACTAGAAAATCTATCAGAAGTTTCTACGAAGAGATTAACGAATTTGATCCATTAAACCAGACTGTAATTCAAAATCACAGGCTGGATTTTTCTCGAGCAAAGGGAGAGGGGGCGGCCACCTTTTAGAAAATTAACTAGGGTTTTTCGAAAATTTTGTGACCTGTTGTGTGTAATTTCTGTACTGCAATAACTTATTTATAATGCAGGCCACTAACAGCTTAGGGCCCATTAGTCATAAGTTCAAGCCCGACAAGCAAAGCCCGCATGTTCAGAAATTAATATAAAATTCATCATGACTCTGATTGATAAACCGATTTCACCAATGTGCACAGAAACCATTTCTGCACCTTTTAAAGTCAAGATAAATTTTTCTGAATCTGAATTCAGTGATTTCCAAAAATGCCCATCCCTATGTCATTTTAGGAAATCTTACTCCTCTACTCTTAAATAAGAAGTCCAACTTCTTTGTTCATTAAATTTAACTCTTTAAATTTAACTATCTCAACGGGGATTAAAAATCCATTACACTGTGTGACCCTCAATGGTTCAGGGATACAGCTAGTCGTGGGCTCACAACTCCTTGTGACTCGGAACAACAATTTCCGACTTGCCCATCGTGCTACTAAGAAACCATTTCTTAAATCACATCATGTACTCTGGCCAGAGATTCGTCACACTAATATCTCCTCAGATCGCATAGGATATCCACACTCGCAAGTATGTGGTGAATCCTTGACAACAAAGCATCGACTCCTATATGTGTTGTAACTGTACCCAATCCCGACACCTGATGACCCTAATAGAGTCGGTAAACGAGTCAAAGCACAGTACTAGCATATAGAGTCTCAATGATGTTTCAAGTAATAAGGACTAATGGTGTACAACCAAAACCGCGAACTATATCCACTCGATAAGTGATAACCACATGGAAAGTCCGGATAGGGTAGTTCGATCATTCATCATATGAATATCCATTTGCATGCTTCGAACATCTCTATGTTCCTTACCAATGAAACGTGGTACTCTGCATCGCAAATGCTAGTCTCAAACTCGAGCGATCCTTATCCTTATTATCGGACGGCTCAATCTACTAGGAACAGTTTAGAATATACGGTGACTATAAGATGTGTTTCATGATAGACATCCCCATGTTCTACCACATCTTACATACACTATAGTATATTCAAGGTCTTTATCAAAACAACAATAGTATATCATAATATAACAATATGAAGAAAGATAAAGTCATTGTCATTAATAAAAGTGTAAATTATATTAAACAAAAGATTGTTTATACAAAGAGTCATCAAAGCCCTTAGCCACAAGTTGGCTCACCGGGCACCTACTCTTTCAATCTCCCACTTGCCCTAAAGCCAACTATTCATACTACGTAGACCCATTGCTTCGCGATGTTTGTCAAATAATGGTCCTGGCAAGGGCTTAGTAAGTGGATCAGCGATATTGTCTGCAGAGGCCACTCTTTCGACAGTGATGTCTCCTCTTTCCACAATCTCCCGGATGATGTGGTATTTCCTCAGTACGTGTTTGGATCTTTGATGAGACCTTGGTTCCTTTGCCTGAGCAACGGCACCCGTGTTGTCACAGTACACCGGGACTGGACCAACAACTTCAGGAATGACGCCCAACTCTTGGACGAAATTCCTCATCCAAACGGCCTCTTTAGCAGCAGCTGATGCTGCAATGTATTCAGCCTCAGTGGTGGAATCCGGTGTGGTGTCCTGCTTGGAACTCTTCCAAGAGACAACACCGCCATTGAGCATGAACACAAATCCAGAGGTTGACTTCGAGTCATCCACGTCACTTTGGAAGCTAGAGTCGGTATAGCCTTCCAATTTTAGTTCTCTTCCTCCATATACCATGAACATATTCTTAGTCATTCGTAAGTACTTAAGAATGTCCTTCACGGCTTTCCAATGCATTTGACCGGGATTAGCTTGATATCTGCTCGTGACACTCAGAGCAAATGCTACATCCGGTCTGGTAGATATCATCCCATACATGATACTACCTATGGCTGACGCATATGGTACATGTGTCATTTTCTCTATCTCTTCATCCGTCTTGGGACACATAGACTGGATAGAGAAACTCCATGACACATGGGTAGATGTCCTCTCTTTGACCCATCCATTGAAAACCGTTTCAATATGGTGTCGATGTAGGTTGATTGAGTGAGTCCTATCATTCTCTTAGATCTATCTCTATAGATCTGTATCCCAAGAATATAGGATGCCTCACCCAAATCCTTCATCGAGAATCTACCTGATAACCATATCTTTGTTGACTGTAACATCCCTACGTCATTACCAATGAGTAGGATGTCATCAACATAAAGTACTAAGAATGTCACAGCATCCTTAACTACTTTCTTGTACACGCATGGTTCCTCCGGGTTCTTGATGAAACCAAAATCTTTTATTGTTTCATCAAATTTCTGGTTCCAACTTCTTGATGCTTGTTTTAGACCATAAATTGATCTCTGAAGCTTGCATACCTTATGCTCGCTTCCCATGGATGTGTACCCCTCAGGCTGCTTCATATAGATTTCTTCCTTAATGTCTCCATTAAGAAAAGCAGTCTTCACATCCATTTGCCATATCTCATAGTCATACCATGCAGCTATGGCAATAAGGATTCTTATGGACTTGAACATTGCAACTGGTGAAAAGGTTTCATCATAGTCAACTCCTTTTCTTTGAGTATAACCTTTTGCCACCAATCGCGCCTTGTAGGTCAATACCTTACCATCAGGCCCAAGCTTTCTCTTGTAGATCCATTTACACCCTATTGGAACAATTCCATCGGGAGGATCTACTAAAGACCAAACTTGGTTTGTATGCATCGAATCTATTTCCGACTGCATAGCTTCAAGCCATAAATTTGAATCCGCATCAGAAATTTCTTCCTTGAAGTTTCTTGGATCACATCCAACATCGGGTTCATCTTGATCCCCTTCAAGAAGAAGACCATATCGAATAGGAGGTCTAGAAGTCCTCTCGGATCTTCTAGGTATAGGCGTGTCCAGCAATGGTTCCTGAGGTGTAGGATTGTTATTTTGTATTTCGGGTTCTTCTCGAATTTCTTCGAGTTCCATCATCTCGCCTTTCTTATCCAATAAGAACTCCTTCTCCAAGAAGGTGGCATTCCTTGAAACAAACACCTTTGTTTCAGCAGGATAATAGAAATAATATCCGATTGAATTCTTCGGATACCCTACAAAATAACATAAGCTGGATCGACTATCCAACTTATCTCCCACTGTCCGCTTCACATAAGCAGGACATCCCCAAATCCTCAAGTACGAATACTTAGGAGCTTTGCCATTCCATAACTCGTATGGTGTTTTGTCCACTGCTTTAGTGTGGACGTTGTTCAACAACAATACCGCCGTTTCAACCGCATAGCCCCAAAACGAAGGTGGAAGCTCAGTGAAGCTCATCATGGACCGAACCATGTCCAACAAAGTTCGATTACGACGCTCCGATACACCATTAAGCTGTGGTGTCATAGGAGGAGTCCACTGAGAGAGAATCCCATTCTCTTTTAGATAGTCCAAAAACTCGGTACTCAAGTATTCTCCACCTCGATCCGATCGAAGTGCTTTAATACTTTTACCTAGCTTGTTTTCTACTTCAGCCTTGAATTCTTTGAACTTTTCAAATGCTTCAGACTTATATTTCATTAAATATAAATACCCATACCTTGAATAATCATCAGTAAAGGTAATGAAGTAGGTGTGGCCATATTGAGTCCCAACTCTAAATGGACCACAAACATCTGTATGGATCAAATCCATCAGATTTTGACTACGCTCAGGTTTCCCCTTAAAAGGAGATTTAGTCATTTTTCCTTTTAGGCAGGATTCACAAGTAGGTAGAGAGTTAATATCAGACATATCAAACATGCCCTCTCCCACTAGCTTGTTCATCCTCCTTGAGGAAATATGACCTAGCCTAGCGTGCCAAAGGTTTGCTGGGTTTTGGCTATCGATTTTCCTTTTGTTTGTTGTTGCCGTTTATCAACATAATTTATTGGAACGTCTTTTAGTTTTAAGTTGTATAGATCGTTTTCAAGTTGTCCATTTCCAATCAAACATTCATTCTTGTAAATATTGCAAATCCCATTCACAAAATTGCAAGAATAACCATCTCTATCAAGCATAGAAACAGAAATAATGTTTTTAATTAAATCCGGAACAAATAAAACATCTCTTAAAAGTAACTTAAAACCGTTCTGCAAAAATAAATAAACATCTCCCACAGCTTTAGCTTCAACTCTGGAACCATTCCCGAGCCTCAGCTGGGTCTCACCCATTCTAAGCCTGCGACTTCTTGTCATCACCTGCAAATCATTGCAAATGTGAGATCCACATCCGGTATCCAATACCCAAGAAGTAGTATTAAGTGAAACATTTATTTCAATATAGAACATACCCTTCGCAGTTCGCAACTGCTCTAGATATTTCTTGCAGTTACGCTTCCAATGACCGGGCTTCTTGCAGTAATGGCAAACATCCTTGGATTTTTCCATGTTTGAAGCCTTTGTCTTGTACTTCTTCTCGGGTTCGATTTTCTTGGGTGGGGGGCAGAACGTTTCTTACCCTTTGTACTTGGCCCCTTCTTAGCAGAAGAAGAGGAGCCCACCAAGAAAGCCGGTTTATCCTTATTTAATGTGGATTCATATGTCACAAGCATATTGACCATCTCTTCAAGGGAGGCCTCTATCTTGTTCATATTGAAATTCACCACAAATCCGTCAAACGAAGAAGGAAGAGACAGAAGTAGTAAATCCACGTTGAGTTCATGCTCCAATACCAAATCAAGGGTTACCAACTTCTGTATGAGCCAAATCACTCGTACCCCATGATCACGGACCGAAGTCCCTTCACGAATGCGACACGTCATTAGCTCCTTTACTGTAGCGAACCTTTCAGCCCTCGATTGAGCCCCAAAAAGTTCCTTGAGTTGAACGTGAATGTCAGCAGCATTCACGGTGTCCTCAAATCGCCTCTGGATTTCATCAGACATCGAGGCTTGCATATAGCATTTGGTCTTGATATCATGGTCCCACCATGTATCAAGTTTGGCTAACTCCTCCGGACTTACGTCAGCTGGTGCTTCCTTCGGAGGAGATTTTTCTAACACGTAGAGCATCTTCTCCGAAGTCAAGACAATCTTCAACTTACGGAACCATTCCGTATAGTTTGCGCCAGTCAACTTATTTTGTTCGAGGATCGAGAAAAATGGATTACGCGAATTCATCTTATGAATTACTGAAAAGAAACAGACAAATATCAGTGATTGTTTAAGCAATTTACTAAGACATAAAATAGGCGAAATTTATTTTATGAATCTCACTCCCACTATTTTAACGATTTCACTACCCTCTAGTGAAAACGGGAAACTGTTTTCCTTAGTGAGAACATGGAGTCCAATTGACAAACTTATGGTCCCGAATAATATCAGTCAACCATAATTTTCAAAAGGTAGAGCCCAATTGCTTCCAAAACAACCTCCACGTTTTTACCTCATGTCCAATAAGGGCCCAATAATATGACGCCGATTATTGTGACATGTCAAGATGACCCATCAATATTAAGTTGTGATGGACGGTCGCCATGTGGATCCCCCAATAATATGAGCCGATCCCATGGGAGTTCCACCCAACTTACAACATGTGTCGATCCAATGTACAGCTTTCCGACGAACGGGCCCCCCCAATAATATGAGCCGGACCGTATCCGCAGGTAGCATCTCATACATTGATCGTTGATGGAAGGTAGGAACATTTAAACAAATTTAAATTTCCTTTATTTATCTTGATATCAATTTTTAAATCATATTTAAAATGAGGGATTTTATTTTTGAAAATTTGTCTCATCGTTTTTAAAATTTTGTATGCTTGTCGGATTCACACAATTATGTCTAAAACATGCATACAACTATAATATCACATATTATATAGGATGATCGATTCCATTTCTAATCGACCCGTGGTTGCCAATCACGAGTCTTAGTCCAATCCTAGGTAATATGCAGTATGCAATGCAATCCTATTACATTTGCTTCCAATTTACATTTCTTCTGTCTTTATTGTCTGCTGGGCCCACCTCCATCTTCAAATCTTGATCTCCCACTAAATCTAATGTATTTACAATAAATAACAATGACAAGTAGGGGATACATTTTTGAGGGGTGGGAACGGGCCATAAACCAAGCCCACTTTTATTACATATGACATTCATATTGGGCCATAAACCAGGCCCATTAATAAAACCAACAACAATAAAAACAAATGTAAATTCCTAACATACACCTACAAAATTGGTCATGACAATCGATCATCCTTATCCAATAACATTTAATTCAAAATTAATTTATTGGATAACATGCAATGGCAATTTAAATTTAAAAGGATAAAATCATATTTCATACATAAAATCTTATTTTACATACAAAATCATATTTTATCTTTTTATCAAATAAAATCATATTTTATCTATAAAATCCAATTTTATACATAAAATCATATTTTATCAATATATCCATAAGATCATATCTTATCATCAATTGTACCAAAAATAATTAATTTCAAAATTCAATTTAACGGATAAAATATTTAAATTTTCCAAAAATTCAAATTTATCCAAAAATCAATTTTAAAATTTTCGGACTCGAACAATTCGATCCGACGCCTCGTGGACCAATCAAAACAATTTTCTATCGGACCAAAAATAGAATTTTAACATATTAAAATTTAATTTAAAAATTAAAAATAATTTTTCCCGCGGGCCGCCCGGGACATTCCCGGGCTGCCCGCGCCCTAATGGGGTCGGGCCGGGCAGCGACGATCGCTGCCCTGGGCATCGATCACATCGCTGCCCATGGGCAGCGCCGAGCACTGCCCTGCGCAGCGCCGTACGCTGCCCCTGCCCCGGGCAGCGATCCAATCGCTGCCCAGGTTTTTGCCCGAAAAAAAATATTTTTTATTTTTAAAATATTTATTTTGTTTCAAAAACCGAGGCCTAAAAATTTTTGTACAATCGATTAATTTAATCGCTTGATCTGAGCAACCTGGCTCTGATACCACTGTTGGAGAACGCGGCGATCAGATCAATTAGGATTGATACCCGGTGCAGCGGAAGTTTAAAATTTTATATGGAACGATTCCATAATGGGTATCAAAACTTACGATTAAATTGTGTGTGTAAAAATTAAATAACGATTATAAAATTTTTACCTTTAATCTCGAATCGAGATTTTGGACACCAACAGATTTCTCTGCTCTTGTTGTATATCCCTGGAACTGATGGACGAACTGTTCTTCAATCAGGTCCACGAACGGATATTCAATCTCTCTGATAGATTGCACTAGAAAATCTATCAGAAGTTTCTACGAAGAGATTAACGAATTTGATCCGTTAAACCAGACTGTAATTCAAAATCACAGGCTGGATTTTTCTCGAGCAAAGGGAGAGGGGGCGGCCACCTTTTAGAAAATTAACTAGGGTTTTTCGAAAATTTTGTGACCTGTTGTGTGTAATTTCTGTACTGCAATAACTTATTTATAATGCAGGCCGCTAACAGCTTAGGGCCCATTAGTCATAAGTTCAAGCCCGACAAGCAAAGCCCGCATGTTCAGAAATTAATATAAAATTCATCATGACTCCGATTGATAAACCGATTTCACCAATGTGCACAGAAACCATTTCTGCACCTTTTAAAGTCAAGATAAATTTTTCTGAATCCAAATTCAGTGATTTCCAAAAATGCCCATCCCTATGTCATTTTAGGAAATCTTACTCCTCTACTCTTAAATAAGAAGTCCAACTTCTTTTTTCATTAAATTTAACTCTTTAAATTTAACTATCTCAACGGGGATTAAAAATCCATTACACTGTGTGACCCTCAATGGTTCAGGGATACAGCTAGTCGTGGGCTCACAACTCCTTGTGACTCGGAACAACAATTTCCGACTTGCCCATCGAATCATGGTATGAGCGCCTAGCAACATCGCCCCATGATTCCCTAGGTATCACTGATAGTGCCTTCAAGAACCAATAGATTTTGGTTAGCGTACAGTACGGTCCCTTCATCCATATATCCCGATCGAATCAACAACCATTGGTATATCGAGAGTCGTTCGAGATTCGATAACTATGCAATACATCTTGAAGATCAAATAGTGACATCGCATGTGCTACTAAGAAACCATTTCTTAAATCACATCATGTACTCTGGCCAGAGATTCGTCACACTAATATCTCCTCAGATCGCATAGGATATCCACACTCGCAAGTATGTGGTGAATCCTTGACAACAAAGCATCGACTCCTATATGTGTTGTAACTGTACCCAATCCCGACACCTGATGACCCCAATAGAGTCGGTAAACGAGTCAAAGCATAGTACTAGCATATAGAGTCTCAATGATGTTTCAAGTAATAAGGACTAATGGTGTACAACCAAAACCGCGGACTATATCCACTCGATAAGTGATAACCACTTGAAAAGTCCGGATAGGGTAGTTCGATCATTCATCATATGAATATCCATTTGCATGCTTCGAACATCTCTATGTTCCTTACCAATGAAACGTGGTACTCTGCATCGCAAATGCTAGTCTCAAACTCGAGCGATCCTTATCCTTATTATCGGACGGCTCAATCGACTAGGAACAGTTTAGAATATACAGTGACTATAAGATGTGTTTCATGATAGACATCCCCATGTTCTACCACATCTTACATACACTATAGTATATTCAAGGTCTTTATCAAAACAACAATAGTATATCACAATATAACAATATGAAGAAAGATAAAGTCATTGCCATTAATAAAAGTGTAAATTATATTAAACAAAAGATTGTTTATACAAAGAGTCATCAAAGCCCTTAGCCACAAGTTGGCTCACCGGGCACCTACTCTTTCACTTGAGTGAAGAAGTATTTCAAAATCTTGTGATCAGAAAAGATCTCGAATCGCTTTCCATACAGATAATGAAGCCAGATCTTTAGTGCAAAACGATCGCTGCAAGCTCTAGATCGTGCACAGGGTAATTTCCTTCGTGGGTCTTCAAATGCCTAGAAGCATAGACAATCGCATGCCCATTATGTGTCAACACACATCCCAACCCTTGAAAAGATGCCTCTGTATACACTACATAACCTACAGATCCATACGGTAATGCAAGGACAAGTGCAGTAGTTAATCAGCTCCTTAACTCATCTAAGCTCTGCTCATACTCACTTGACCATAGAAAAGGAACATCCTTCCTTGTCAACTGTTTCAATGATCTAGCAATTGACGATAAATTCTCAATAAATCGTCGATAATAGCCTGTTAAACCCAAAATTTTGCGTATCTCTGAAGCTGTAGTCGGATGCGACCAATTCAAAATAGTTTCAATCTTACTCGGGTCCACTAATACACCTTCCTGAGAAATGACATGACCAAGGAATACCACTCGATCAATCCAAAACTCGCATTTGCTAAACTTGGCGTATAACAGCTTATCATGGATAATTTGTAGTACTAACCTCAAGTGCTGCGTGTGAGTAAACCAAAATGTCATCAATAAAGACTACGACAAACTTGTCCAGATAATCGCGGAACACTCAGTTCATCAAATCCATGAACACTGCAGGAGCATTCGTCAACCCAAAAAGCATCACCCAAAACTCATAATTACCATATCGGGTATGAAACGTTGACTTCGAGATATCCACATCTCGAACACTGATAAGTACATTTTTTATGCAGTATTTCGTGATAGTTTTATGTCTATTTTGTGTGAATTTATATTATTTTTAAGTGTTTTCATGTGTTTTAGTGCATGTGTATGTATTTCACTCATCGGGTTGATTTTGTAGAAAAATGTATTTTTGAAGTGTGAATTGCGGAGAAGCTTTGTTCGAAAAATCAAATTTACTTTTATAAAAATTCAAATCCGATCTTCACCGTTCAGATTTAAGTTCAAAATGTTTTGAAGTTGCTGTCCAAATTTCGGGTTGATCCGACGGCTAGATCTTTAGATGTAAATTTTTGATAATCGTCGCACGCAGCAAAATTTTTGTACTACGCGCGCGCGAGAATCTAGCTCGCGCGCGCGAGTCGGAGTTCCAGACCTCTGTTTTAATGTGCTGCATGCGCGCGAGACCTATTTCGCGCGCGCGCGTGTTCTGGGGTCATATGTGTTCCGAAAAATCCTTGTTTTGAAAGGAAATTAATGGGTATGGGTTCCGGACACTATAAATAGAAGATACAACATATTTTTGGGGGTTCCGAAGTTCCAGAAGGCAGAGAGATTACACAAGGGAGAAGGCGGCTGCTGTAGGCTTGGGAGAGAAGATTTCTTTTCTTTCTTTTGTTCTTTTTTCTTAATTTTTTTTTAATTATTGTTTTCAATTATTGAGTAGTTTATTTTAAACCAAGACGGCGTGATTGGGCCGAACAAATTTATGTAGAAAACATGGATGTTTGTTTGAGATTTTTCAGAGTTGATTTTATTTTATTGATTGTCATATTTATATTTGTCTTGTGAATAGTCTGATCAACTGTTTGCTTTCCTGTTAATCGATTCCAAGTCGACAGAGGAGGTATTGATTTCGATCACTCTGATAATCAACATATTGTAAAACTGACTAGAAATAGAATTCGGTTTCAGTGTGCGGTTTGGGTGTAAACTGAATTTTCACAAATATTTAATGCATTCAAATTTGATTAAAATTACGAAAGATTAATCCGTCAATATTTGAATAGGTTTGATTGTTCTAGAAATAGACCTTTGAACAAGATATGAGAATTCCTGTGAGACCTCGTTTCTAATCAATTAATATCAGACAACAAGCGATAAGTAAACAAGAACCCAAAATATTTTTTTTTTAAAAGGAGGCTCGCGCGCCCGCGCCTACGCCCCGCAAAACCCAGCGCGCTCGCGCTTATACTGCGCAAAAACTAGCACGCCCGCGCTCTAAGTAAGAGCGCCCGCGCCCATACCTCGCAAAGAGGCCGCGTGCCCGTGCCAACAACCGCGCGCCCGCGCCGTCCCCTCGCCCAGAGAAGTTAAGGCACTTGAAATAAACTCAATCAAAACCTAAAAACTTGCATTAAGAGTATTTGACATGCCAATAACAATACAAGAAAGGTTTAGGGAAGAGAAACATTCAATTCGATAGTACCTACATCGTTTCTTGCTTACAAAACAAATACGAGAAGTTCGAATGACTAAACATGATCGCAAAACATAACTAGGTTGACATGCTGATTCGACTTCTAAACGCGTTTCACTTCTATCTCTTGCTCTGGACGCTAACCAGGTCTATGCTGACTTGATCCTGCCCTTCCTGTTTCCAAGTATACATACAAAACAAAGCAACAGCCGGATAACCGGTGAGAATGATAATCCCAGTAAAAGCAACATATCAAGTAATACAACAATAAACATGCTTCCAAGACAACAACAAAATCAATAACAACGTAATGAAATGCATGTCTTTAAACCGGGATATCAAATCTGATAACAAAGGATTGCTGCTGTGCTTTTGGGATCCCGAGGATGAGATCACGTGACGACTCACCGACTCTCCCAATCGAGGTGGTGCCACGTATCCCACTCCTCTAGACTTTGAGCAACTATAATGAGTATGCTAGCACTAGGCGCAACGACTACGTCCTAGGCCACTCGAATATAGCTCCCAAACGTCTAACAAAAGGCTGCTCTGCCCATCAAAACAATAGTGCTGGCTCAATATGAATGCATATGGAAACAAAAGGAACTTAGCCAAATAATTCATTCAAATAATCAACAAAATACAGGTTCCGTAAACTAGAACCAGTATCAATGCAATATGTGATTTTAAGGGAAACTCGAGAACCAACTGTCCCGAGTATGCTATCCCGCTACAATGACTGCTTTTACCTTTCAACGTCGTAGATCCAACTCCGGACAAGCTACAACAAAAGATTGTATCAACAACTATATTACCTGAACAACAAACAACGGTTCAAGGAAATCTCTTTACCGTTCTTCGTCCAACTCTCGACGAACAATGCTGCTAACACATGGCTCGACAAACTCCAACAAATCTGTACGAATACAAGAGTTGATCAACAACCACGATCACTCACAAGCCAAGGCTTCAATCAATACAAAAACGATTCGAAAACCCAAAACTCAAACCGACGGCATAACGGATATAAACTGAACAAACCGGAAATGCAGACAGCAGTTCAATACTGATATAACCTCATATCAATGCCCAAAACAACAATAACAATGCAAACCCATCAATCTCAAAATCCACATTTTCGAAAATGGCTTCTAAAATCATAACAAATCCGAACGTCGCTCTAATTTAAAACCGACAGATAATAAACGATCAGAACTCTGTCTATAACAACATACTCGAATCTAGAACGATTCTAACAACATCCAAAAACTAGAATGTATCCGATCGTAGAAAAACTTATGATATTACGGAGCTCTCACTGCTGTGATCACTAATCTGCCTTCAGAAATAATTTCTAACGAACGGATCGACCGGAAACCGAGATTGGAAAAGCATGAAAGGCGTTTCCCCAAGCTTCAATGGTGCTTCACGGTTTGGGGAGGAAGAAGAGACTTCCCAAATAAAAATCTAAGTGTAGATAATATATAAAATCCATAATTTGCGTTTTAGTCCCTGAAAAATCCAATTTTTGCAAAAAGGACCCTGATCAAAATCAAGTCGGCTCGAGAACTCTGAAATCTCCGATTAAATCAAATAAATTCATTTAAAATAAAAATGGGGCGTTACAATTCTCCCCCACTAAGAAGAGATTTCGTCCTCGAAATCAACAAGAACCATAACTCATAAGATAGAATAAAGAACTAAAGACAGTAAGAAGAACTCACGTCATCCGAATAACTCCGGAAATTGCTGTCTCATGTCAGATTCTGTCTCCCAAGTCGCTTCCTCGACGCCGTGACGGCTCCACTGCACTTTCACTAACGGGATCGACTTGGTTCTGAGTTATTTCTCCTTTCGATCAAGGATCTGAATCGGTCGCTCAAAGTAGCTCAGAGTCTCGTCTAACTTGGCTTCGTCAGGCTGAAGGATATAAGAAATATCTGATTGATACTTTCGCAGCATAGAGACGTGAAAAACATCGTGAATACCAGATAAAGACGGAGGAAGTGCAAGTCTGTAGGCAAGATCTCCTATCTTTTCGAGAATCTTGTACGGACCGATGAATCTCGGAGATAACTTTCCTCTCTTCCCAAATCTAACAGTGCCTCTGAAAGGTGAAATCTTCAGAAAGACTCGGTCTCCCTGATCAAAACTCAGATGTCTACGCCTGACATTCGCATACTTCGCCTGTTTATCTTGAGCTGACTTCATTCTGGTCTGAATGATCTTAACCTGCTCTGCCATATCTCTAAGCATCTCCGGTCCCAAATCTGGCGACTCAGACAATTCATCCCAAAACAACGGAGATCGGCACTTCTTACCATACAAAGCCTCAAAAGGCGCCATACCGATACTCGCTTGGAAGCTGTTGTTGTAAGAAAACTCGACAAGAGACAAAGAATCCTGCCAATTAGTGCCAAAGTCTAGCACTACCGCTCGCAGCATATCCTCTAACGTCTGGATAGTCCGCTCTGACTGTCCATCGGTCTGAGGATGATAAGCTGTACTCATATGCAATCGAGTACCAAGTGCCCCCTGAAGACTGTGCCAGAAGTGAGAAGTGAATCTAGGATCTCTGTCTGAAACGATCGACTTCGGCACACCATGCAGTCTCACAACATTGCTAACATACAACTCAGTCATCTGATCATGACGATATGTCATCCTGTACGGAATAAAACACGCAGACTTCGTCAATCGGTCGATCACTACCCAAATGGCATCGCATCCTCGAATGGATCGTGGTAGCTTAGTGACGAAATCCATGGAAATGTGATCCCACTTCCATTCAAGAACAGATAGACTGTGCAACAGACCTCCTGGTCGCTTCCGTTCTGCTTTCACCTGCTGACAATTCAAACACCGAGATACAAACCTCGCTACGTCTCTCTTCATTCTCTTCCACCAAAACTGAATCTTCAGATCGTTGTACATCTTACGACCTCCAGGATGAATACTAAACCGACTGCAATGAGCCTCTCGAAGAATACGCTGCCTCAACTCCGAAATATCAGGCACAACAATACGGTTATTCACATACAGTACATCATCTCTAACCTGGAATTCAGACTGATGCCCAGATCTCACTTTCTCTTCTGAAACCTGAATGCTCGGCTCAGACTTCTGTGCTTCTCTGATTGCAACAAACAACTCCGGTTTGGCTTGAATATCAAACACTCTGATAGTCTCCCTATCTGTTTCAAACTCTAAACCAGAAGTGCAACAATCATCGATCAACTGAGAAACACCAATAGTAGAAAGAGATAAAGAACATAGCTTTCGGCTCAAGGCATCTACAATTGCATTCGACTTTCCCGGATAATACTTGATTTCACAGTCGAAATCCTTCAACAGATCTAACCATCTTCTCTGTCTCATATTCAGCTATGCCTGTGAAAACAAGTACTTAAGGCTCTTATGGTCAGAAAAGATCTCGAAAGACTCACCATAAAGATAGTGACGTCATATCTTCAGAGCAAAGATGATCGCAGCTAGTTCAAGATCATGAACCGGATAACGAGTCTCGTGCGGTTTCAGCTGCCTCAATGCATACGCTATCACATGCTTATGCTGCATAAGAACACAACCCAAGCCTCGGTTAGAAGCATTGCAATAGTCTGTGAAACCTCCAGTATCCTTCGGAATAGAAAGAATTGGAGCACTGGTCAGTCTCCTCTTCAGATCAACAAAGCTAGCCTCACAATCTGGAGTCCAAACAAAAGGCGCATTATTCTGAGTCAGCTGGGTAATAGGCTTGGCAATAGACGAGAAACCCTCGATGAAACGATGGTAATAACCAGCTAAACCCATGAAGCTTCGGATATCCGGCACTGAAGTAGGTCTAGGCCAATTCATAACCGCTTCAATCTTGCTGGGATCGACAGAAATCCCATCTCCATAAATGATATGACCAAGAAAGACAACTCGATCTAACCAGAATTCATACTTAGACAGCTTGGCAAACAACTGCTCAACTCGCAAAATCTGCAGTACGGTCCTCAAGTGCTCTGCATGGTCAGTACGGTTCTTCGAGTAGATAAGAATATCATCGATAAAGATAATGACGAACTCATCTAAATAACGCTGAAATATACGGTTCATCAAACCCATAAAAACCGCTGGAGCGTTAGTCAAACCGAACGACATGATTATAAACTCAAAATGACCATACCTTGTTCTGAATGCGGTCTTAGGAACGTCTTCCTCTCGCACTCTCAACTGGTGATAACCTGACCTCAGATCAATCTTAGAGTAGACAGAAGAACCCTGCAGTTGATCAAAAAGGTCAACTATTCGGGGTAAGGGATACCTTTTCTTAACTGTAGCCTGATTCAATTGGCGGTAGTCAATACAGAGCCGCATAGAACCATCCTTCTTCCGAACAAAAAGCACAGGAGCACCCCAAGGTGACACACTAGGTCTGATGTATCCCTTGGCAATTAAATCCTCAAGTTGCTCCTTCAACTCTCTCAATTCAACAAGTGCCATACGATAAAGATCTTTTGAAATAGGTTGAGTACCTGGCACTAAGTCAATGCTGAATTCAACCTCTCAAATGTGTGGCAATCCAGGAACATCTTCCGAAAACACATCAGCAAAATCTCTAACCACTGGTAAGTCAACCAAAGATGGGCTAGATTTCAGTACATCAACCGCATAAACCAAAAATCCTTATGCACCTCTCTGTAACAAACGAGTCATAGATAACACTGAAATCAAAGGAATTCTAGATCGAGAACCCTTACCAAAGAATTTCCACTTGTCTGCCATTTCAGGTCTGAACCTGACAACTTTCAGAAAACAATCGACTGTTGCCCTGTACTTGGTTAAAGCATCTATACCGACAATACAATCAAAATTTGACAACTCAAGCACAATACAGTCGAATTCTAACAAATTCCCCTCAAAACAAAGTTCACAGTTCCTGACTAGTCTGACAGAAAAAATTCCTCCACCCAAAGGTGAAGTAACAGCTACTACTGTAGGCAACAATTCAGTCGGCAAAGCATGCAATAACACAAATTTCTCAGAGATAAAGGAATGGGAAGCACCTGTATCTATCAAAATAAGAGCAGAATAACCAAAAATCGAACAGTTACCTGCTATAACATCGTCAGGTGCTGCCTGAGCCTGTCCTCTGTCAAAGCAAAGACTCGTGCCTGCTGTCTCGGAGGCTAGTTCGCACTAGAGTTACCTTCCTGTCTATTCTGCTGCTGAGGCTGGAAAGAGTGCACTGCAGAAGACTGCCTCTCAGGTTGAGCTGCAGGTCGAGATGAACTTCCACTCTGAGCTCTATCTCTGTTACGCTGAGGGCACACCTTAGAGAAGTGTCCCGGTTGCTGACAGGTGTTACAATTACCGAAGACTCCCACACACTGATCCGGTGAGTGTCTTCCCCCACACTTGCTGCAGTACATGGCTGAAGATCCAGAACTCTGTCCTGAACCAAATTGCTTCGAACCACTGGAACTAGAAGAACTGTTCCCCTGCCTCTTGAACTGTTTACCTCTTGCTTTGTACTGATCTTTTCTGTTTCCCCCACTGTTTCCACCTTCATACCTTTGCTGCTGGTTCTGATGCTGCGGTGGCTGATTCTGATACTGAGATGGTGGGTTCTGATATTGCCTCTATTGCTGAGGTGCTACCTGGTTACCTCTTTGCCTCCACAAGCCTGCTTCTGCTCCCTTTGCGTAATTCATGGCATCCGCAAAGTTGTTAGGCCTGTTGGTGTTTACCAACGTGAAGACGTCGGGGTTCAAACCATTAATGAACTGATCTGCCTTAGCTTCTTCATCTCCGGCAATTAGCGGGGCAAAACGCAACAGACTATCGAACTTAGCTACGTACTCTTCAATGTTCAGATTCCCTTGCCTCAGGTTGGCAAAATCTGCTCCCTTATCTTTACGATACGAGATAGGGAAAAACCGCTTATAAAATTCAGATTTAAAAAGAGTCCAAGTAACTTCCGTACCTCTACTCTCCATTGCTTTCTTTGTCATGATCCACCAGCTCTTAGCAACCCCACGTAGCTGATTAATGACTAACCTGATTCTGCGGTCATATGTGTAATCAATGGAATCGAATAGCTGATCAATATCATCCAACCAACTCTCGCAGTCAACTGGATTTTCTGAACCCATCAATAACGGCGGATTGAATGACTGAAACCTCTTCATCAAGGTTTCCATAGGTGTTGCTGAAGCATCCAACTGATCAACTTCAGTGCTAGCTTGCTCAGTCGCAGGGATAACTGGCGGTGTGTTTCTGTTTATCACTCGACGAGGACCCATCTGATAATCAAAGGTTAGGACACGAGATATCTCAATTGCTACAATCAGTGCCCTTACAACCGCTTGGAATACCGGATACCAGTCGATAACAGAAATAGTTATATCTCAAGTAGATCATGCTTTATAAATTAAATCACATAACCATGTAATTCAATAATTCTCAATAATAAAGCATGCTGGCATGGAATTAAGTACACAGTTAAAATAATTCAAACACATGCGAGGAGTCAATACACGCAGACTCGATCTACCCGCTCACTCTAGTTCGACCAAGAATCTTAACGCTCTGATACCACTTAATGTGACACCTCGTTTCTAATCAACTAATATCAGACAACAAGCGATAAGTAAACAAGAACCCAAAATATTTTTTTTTTTAAAAGGAGGCTCGCGCGCCCGCGCTGACATCAGCGCACCAGCGCCTACGCCCCGCAAAACCCAGCGTGCCTGCGCCTAAGGAAGTGCGCTCGCGCTTATACTGCGCAAAAACTAGCACGCCCGCGCTCTAAGTAAGAGCGCCCACGCCCATACCTCGCAAAGAGGCCGCGTGCCTGCGCCAACAACCACGCGCCCACGCCGTCCCCTCGCCCAGAGAAGTTAAGGCACTTGAAATAAACTCAATCAAAACCTAAACACTTGCATTAAGAGTATTTGACATGCCAATAACAATACAAGAAAGGTTTAGGGCAGAGAAACATTTAATTCGATAGTACCTACATCGTTTCTTGCATACAAAACAAATACGAGAAGTTCGAATGACTAAACATTATCGCAAAACATAACTAGGTTGACATGCTGATTCGACTTCTAAACGAGTCTCACTTCTATCTCTTGCTCTGGACGCTAACCAGGTCTATGCTGACTTGATCCTGCCCTTCCTGTTGCCAAGTACACATACAAAACAAAGCAACAGCCGGATAACTGGTGAGAATGATAATCCCAGTAAAAGCAACATATCAAGTAATACAACAATAAACATGCTTCCAAGACAACAACAAAATCAATAACGACGTAATGAAATTCATGTCTTTAAACCGGGATATCAAATCTGATAACAAAGGATTGCTGCTGTGCTTTTGGGATCCCGAGGATGAGATCACGTGACGACTCACCGACTCTCCCAATCGAGGTAGTTCCACGTATCCCACTCCTCTAGAATTTGAGCAACTATAATGAGTATGCTAGCACTAGGCGCAACAACTACGTCCTAGGCCACTCGAATATAGCTCCCAAACGTCTAACAAAAGGTTGTTCTGCCCATCGAAACAATAGTGCTGGCTCAATATGAATGCATATGGAAACAAAAGGAACTTAGCCATATAATTCATTCAAATAATCAACAAAATACAGGTTCCATAAACTAGAACCAGTATCAATGCAATATGTGATTTTAAGGGAAACTCGAGAACCAACTGTCCCGAGTATGCTATCCCGCTACAATGACTGCTTTTACCTTTCAACGTCATAGATCCAACTCCGGACAAGCTACAACAAAAGATTGTATCAACAACTATACAACCTAAACAACAAACAACGGTTCAAGGAAATCTCTTTACCATTCTTCGTCCAACTCTCGACGAACAATGCTGCTAACACAGGGCTCGACAAACTCCAACGAATCTGTACGAATACAAGAGTTTATCAACAACCACGATCACTCACAATCCAAGGCTTCAATCAATACAAAAACGATTCGAAAACCCAAAACTCAAACCGACGGCATAACGGCTATAAACTGAACAAACCGGAAACGCAGACAGCAGTTCAATACTGATATAACCTCATATCAATGCCCAAAACAACAATAACAACGCAAACCCATCAATCTCAAAATCCACATTTTCGAAAATGGCTTCTAAAAATCATAAAAAATCCGAATGTTGCTCTAATTCAAAACTGACAGATAATAAACGATCAGAACTCTGTCTAGAACAACATACTCGAATCTAGAACGATTCTAACAACATCCAAAAACTAGAATGTATCCGATCGTAGAAAAACTTACGTTATTACGGAGCTCTCACTGCAGTGATCACTAATCTGCCTTCAGAAATAATTTCTAACGGACGGATCGACCGGAAACCGAGATTGGAAAAGCTTGAAAGGCGTTTCCCCAAGCTTCAATGGTGCTTCACGGTTTGGGGAGGAAGAAGAGACTTCCCAAATAAAAATCTAAGGGTAGATAATATATAAAATCCACAATTTGCGTTTTAGTCCCTGAAAAATCTAATTTTTGCAAAAAGGACCCTGATCAAAATCAAGTCGGCTCGAGAACTCTGAAATCTCCGATTAACTCAAATAAACTCATTTAAGATAAAAACGGGACGTTACAATTCCCGTGATCTAAGATTAAATATGAGTCCTGAATCAACTACAAGTTACATGATTTGTTTGGTACCTACGTGTGTCTTGGTTGTCTCGTTTTAATTATTTTTATCTTCAGTTATTTTAATTTTTATTTCTTTAGAAGTTTTTATTTTATTTTCTTATTTTATTTAAATCAAATTGCTTTGTATTATTTTGTCTAGATTAAGTAAAATAATTAATTCTTGAGAATTGACAAAAGTCCATGTGGGATCGATACTTGGACTCTCTGTCCACTTTACTATTACTTGACCTGGTGCGCTTGCCAGTAGATTTTTATCAAATCGATTTAGCCGGTCAAGTTTTTGGCGCCGTTGTCGGGGACTGTTTAGTTAATATTAGGATAGATTATTTGCTTGAGACTAGATATTTTATTATTTTTAGTTTTTTATTATTTATTTTAATTTTGTTGTTTCTTACTTGTGAGGTACTTGGAGATGGATCATCGACAGGTGTTCACAAGGTTTGGCCAACAATATTTGGAGCCTTTCTATGCTGCTTGGGGGAGATTCAATGATTTGGGGAACAGATTTCAATGACATCAGTTTTCGACTTACACCCTCACTAAAACTTTTTATGGTGGTTTGGATGAGATTACAAGAAGTTGGGTAGATTCTGGAGCTTTGGCCACTGGCAGTCAATTGTTTAGAAGAGATGAAGACAGTGTGATGCACTTGTTAAATGATATGGCAGATTTCGACTACCATTGGCATTGTGATCCTTCATTGCAAGGTTGGAGTCACAAATATCCTCTAGATATCAACTCTAAAAATTTTGCAAACCAACCACCGGAGAGTCAAGAAGAGTGTGTAGGGTGTTCTGAATATTATATGGCTTAGTTGGAGAATCTTTTGCGGCAACAGACAGAGACAAATCAATTCTTAGAAAGTCGTATCAAGTCTTGGAGTCTTTTGGATGAACAGATTGCGCTTCTTAGAGAACCAATTTTTGAGATCTTCCAAAAGAGTGAAGTAACTGAGCCAGCGCATGATGAAATAATTTTTGAGGAATTTTTGTAACGCCAAGAACTTTTAAAATTTGAATATCATGCCTAAAATTATTTTCAGTATTTATATTTTTAATTTCTTGAAGTTAATTGTTTAAGTTTCAGTTAAAGATAGCATTGCTTGACTTATTTGAATTAAATGTCTTGAATTGTTTAGTTAGTGAGTTTCTATCCCGGCAGACGACGATGGTGGGCTTCGGTGATATATTTTCAAGACTTTAGTTTTTAAGATTTTAAGTTAGAGGAAAAAGGGGATTTTGGCCAAAAATGTGAATTTTGAACTTTTAAGGGGTCAAAAAGCAATTTTATCATTTTCTTGGATTATTTCCTAAACTTTTCATAAAATAGGATTTTATTAAATCCGGGCTAGTGTAATTTCAATTAAAATATTGAGAGTTGAAATTTTAAACTTAGAAGTTTTAAAGGTGCAAAAGTTTTGAGGTAAAGAGTTGTAATAGTGCTAGTAGCACTTTTACAAGTACAATAGTAACTTTAAAACGCTACACACAATACACTCTCATTTATTTCCCTCTAAAATACACATTTACAACCTAAATCAAAACCCTAGCCCCTTTTTGACTCAAGAGCCGCCACCCCCCCACCCCCCCTTCCCCTTGAGGTTTCACTTCGGCCGACTCCTCTCCCTCGCTCCTAGCTGCCGCCGCCGCCAACCACCGCCGTCCCCACCGCCGGAGGAAATCCACAAGAAGCATAGCTTGGTGTTTGGCTAGTGTCCAGCCCTTTCCTCCCCCTTGTTTTCGATTTTCTTGTTGGTAAAGGTTGGAAGGCAAGTATAAATTGTTCTTGGGCTTTCATTCAAGCAATATCTATCCCCACCCTTAAGTTTCTTTTGCGAAATTTCGAAATTCATGATGTATATGTATGTAGGGTTCGGTTTTTGCATGATTTAGTGGAGGTAGGGCTGTTTTTTTTTTTAAGTATTGCATTTGAGTTGTGTTTATGTGATTAAATGATGAATTTAGAAGCTATGACATGGATTTTTATGATTGGGTTTGCATAATTTCAAAAATTCAGAAGTGAGGTGCCCTAAATTTTGAAGTTTTTCATGTGTAAGGGCTGGAATTGAAATGATGTTGAGGCATTTAATTGATTTGCATGAGTCTTGATTGATTACCCAATATTTTGAGGCTTTTGATGCTTAAAATTTGAAGTTTTCGAAATGTGAGGTGAAAGTGTGGTTGGGTGTTGTCCAAGTGCTTGGAAAAAGTCCTAAGTGATGTTATTTGAGGTGTATTGATGTTTGGTATGGAGAAAAGTTGAGGAAAGAGGGTTATGGGGTTGAATTTTTGAGTTAGAGGTAAGTTGGGTGTTGTTGAGTGTGCAGGGCAGTACTGTTCACGGGGCAGGGCAGGTCTTGGCTGAGGTCTGGGCAGTGTTAGGGCTGTACCATAGTAAAGTTCATGATGTTGTGGTCGTGTCGGTATAAAATGGGCTTATTTCGGATAAGTTTGGACCAAGTTATGAGTCTTTTAAGTTGGAGGTGTAGGTGCAGATTTTTCTTTGTAAAAAGGGGCTGTCCAATTTTCTTGTCTTGTCAATTAGCTCGTTTGATCATTTGATGTTACCACCTATTCCTAGGGGTAATTTGAAGTGTTTGTTAAGTGTCGGTTCAAGCGGGACGGGTTTTGGTTAAGGCATGAAAAAGTTTAGGGTCTTACGGTTCTCTTGCTCGGGCTAAGTCAAGTTTGAGGGAAATTGTTGAGTGAAGTGTTTCTTTTGTCTTAGAGGCAGCCACTCATCCACCTTACACCCACATTTTTGAGTTGAGTCTCATGTCTTAAAGGTTGCCTATTCGTATGCATATGACATGTTCTTGAGTTTCATAAAGTGAAAGGAATTTTTCTTGTTTTGCATGCTATAAAGAGGTGTGAGTCGAGTCTTAATGAATGAAAAGGAAAAGAAAGTAAATGTTTTTGAATGAAGTGATTTGTTTGTGACAAAGAGGGGTGTTGCTAGGCCGGGGGATGCCTCGGTCTACTCACCAAGAGGTTATAGAGGTTTAGGTAGGGAGCAAGAGACATCTTGTTTATCCTTGCCACAGAGGGCAATGTAGGATCGGGAGTAATCTCGGTCTCCTTGCCACAGAGGGGCAATGTGGGATCGGGAGTTATCTCGGTCTCCTTGCCACAGAGGGGTTAAGTTCGTCGGGAGAAATCTCATCGTCTTGCCGGCATAGTGCACTGCAGCCATGATCATGATCGAAACAGAGGGTCACAAATCAAGGAACTGATTTCTATGAGGAAAAAGAAAAGGAAAAGAAAAGTTTAAAAGTTAAAGTTTCATTATTTCAGTTGACTCGTCTTACGTTGATGTCAGTCAGTCATGCATGAGGTTAAGTAAAGTATGAGGTTGATGTTAAGAAAGTTGAAAGTCTTTTATAGCTTGAGTTCATCAGTGCATGTTTTCTATACCTTCTAGTTTCATGCATATTACAGTTAAAGTTGAGCTATTGCATCACGTATTTTAAACCCTTGTTATTACACTGTTTATACTTGTTGAGTCTTTAGACTCACTATGCTTGAATGTTTGCAGGTGAGGAGTCTGTTGTTGAGATGGAGGGGCATGATCTACTGGGATGAGGCCATCGGCGGTGCAAGGCCCAGTGACCGTTGCTTCTTTATATTTACGTTTTTCCGCACATTACTCTGTTATGTAATAATGAAGAGTTATTTGGGTACTCTGTTATAGCCAGGATGTGCATTCCCTGTGCTACAGTTGATGAATTTGTAGTATGTCTACACCTATGCATGTCTATGATTATTGCGAACTTTTAAATGCCTTAGTTTACTTTATGCTTTAACCGGAAGGTGGTTACTAGGATTGCATGTTTATGATTAGCGCACTTGAGTTTTTAAGTCAGTTTTTCTTTCCTTATTTGAATTGTTGACTGGGTTAAGATGGCTTGTTTGATTTGCAAACAAGTCATGGAAATTTTTTTTAAAAATCCGCAAATTTTCATTTAAATTATTTTTAGTCTAGTAGTTAGGGTCGTTTCAGTTGGTATCAGAGCACGGTCTTGGTTTGGGCTGAGCCTACTGCCGGTTGCTGAAACTCAGTGGATCTCGCCTCAAAGTCTGTAAGATTTAAGTTTAATGTCTCTATTTGTTTAAGTTTTGATGTATTAGTTTCTTGAGTTATTGAGAAATTTAAATTTGAAGTAAAAATATTTTCTAAGGCATGAAATTTGAATGTTGGATTTTCTCAATGCGTTTAGATGGCTCGTCGTCGTGATCAGCGTGCAGTTACGCCTCCACCGCTGCCTCCTCCATGGCCGCCGCCTTCACCGCCGCCGCAGGTGGATGTAGGAGAACAGGTGCTAGCGGGATTGGCCCGCATTCTCGAGCGTCATGTGGATGCTCCTAGAGATGGAGTGGGGACTGTTTATGAGCAGTTCCGGAAGATGAATCCGAAGGACTTCGCTGGCACCACTGATCCGTTGATAGCGGAGGGTTGGATCCATTCTCTGGAGGTGATCTTTCGCTATATGCAGCTGGGAGATCCAGATAGAGTGAGGTGTGCTGTGTTTCTCCTCCAGGATGATGCCGCCCTCTGGTGGGAGGGAATGGAGAAGAGTGTAGACCCAGCTACTCTACCTTGGACTGAAGTCAAGAAGTTGTTCTTTGAGAAGTATTTTACTGCTGATGTGAGAGCCCGTTTGAAGACGGAGTTTATGAGCTTGAGACAGGGAGATTTGTCGGTGGCACAGTTTGTGGTGAAGTTCGAGAGGGGCTGCCATTTTGTGCCTTTGATTGGAGATGACGAGAAGGAGAAGCTGGAGCACTTTATTGTGGGGCTTCGACCCGCCATCCGTAGGGATGTACTTATGGCGGAGCCAGCTGATTATGCTTCAGCGCTGAGGCGTGCCTTGAGGTCCGAGCAGACACTGAGAGATATTAGCGCGGAGGCGCATGGCAAGAGGCCCTTCCCTCATCAGGGCCACTCTTAGCAGCAGCAGCACGACAAGAAGCCGTATCATGGACCACCGAGACAGCAGGGACAGCAGGCACCACAGGGGCGTCAGGCCTAGAAACAGGCTCCTCCCAAGGCTGGGGAGAAGCCTATTTGCCAGGTTTGCCACCGCCCGCACTTTGGGAGATGTTTGAAGGATGATGGAGTTTGCTTCAAGTGCAAGAAGCCAGGCCATATCTCTACCCATTGTCCAGAGCTGAGGAGGCCCGTGCAGGGCAGAGTGTTCGTGATGGAGGCCGAGCAGGCCGACCCAGACACTACTCTTCTCACAGGTAATATCTTAACTTTTGGGTTAGAGCAGTTAAAGATTTGTTGATGCATGCGACTCTAAGTCTTTGCTTGTTTGAGGTTTTACTCTAGTAACTTGTTGCATGTCTTAGGACCTTTGACTGTTTAGCATGAATAGTATCTTGTTTGGGAATTGTTGAATTAGAATGAGCCTAAGTAGAACTCGTGGTTTTAACTTCAACCTTTTCGTCGTTGTAACTGCTGCTTTGCAGGTAGGATTGTTGTGGCAGGAGTAGCCACGAGAGCCTTATTAGACTCAGGGGCTACCCATTCCTTTATATCGGAGTCTTTTGCCCTTGAGAAAAGGCATTCAGAGCGAGGAATTGGAGGTCGGATTCTCAGTTACTATCCCCTCAGGGGAAGAGCTATCCACCAGGAGCTTGGTGAGAGATCTTGTATTGCTTTTGCAGGGTCAGTCAGTGGTAGCAGACCTCATAGTGCTACCTTTGCCAGAGTTTGACTTGATTCTTGGGATGGATTGGATGACAAAGAATGCGGTGATGATAGACTTCCAGCAGAGATCAGTGCTAGTCAGGCCTGAGGGCGAGGAACCGTTTTGGTTCAAGGCTGCTAAGAGCTTGAGGAAGACTCGAGTCATTTCTACCATGCAAGCTCAGAGGCTTGTACTTAGTGGGTGCGAGTCATTTCTAGCCAGTTTATCTTTGACAGAGCTGCCAGAGCGACCAGTTATTTCTGATGTGGCTGTCGTCAGGGAGTTTGAGGATGTGTTCCCTAGCGATGTTGTGGGAATTCCGCCCGATAGAGAAGTGGAGTTCTCTATAGATTTGATTCCCGGTACTGTGCCTATCTCCAAGGCACCGTACAGATTGGCTCCTACCGAAATGAAGGAGTTAAAAGAGCAGATTCAAGAGTTGCTTGACAAGGGATTCATACGCCCTAGTTTCTCCCCATGGGGCGCACCAGTTCTCTTTGTTAAAAAGAAGGACGGTAGTCTAAGATTGTGCATAGACTACCGAGGTTTGAACGGGGTGACTGTGAAGAACAAGTACCCATTACCTAGGATCGAGGACCTCTTCGATCAATTGCAAGGTGCATCCGTCTTTTCAAAGATTGATCTTCGTTCAGGTTATCACCAGTTGAAGGTGAAGGAGTCAGATGTGTCAAAGACAGCTTTTAGGACTCGTTACGGTCATTACGAGTTCCTTGTGATGCCGTTTGGGATGACGAACGCGCCCGCGGTCTTCATGGATCTTATGAATCGCGTGTTTCAGCCTTACTTGGACCGCTTTGTCATTGTTTTCATCGATTACATCCTCATTTATTCGAAGGATAGAGTGGAGCATGAACAGCATTTGAGGACCGTTCTTGAGGTGCTTCGAGAGCACAAGTTGTTGGCCAAGTTTGATAAGTGTGAATTCTGGTTGGAGAAAGTTGCTTTCTTGGGTCATATTATTTCTAAGAGCGGTGTGGAAGTAGACCCTGTAAGAGTGGGTGCCCAGTGAGCCAACTGTGTGGCTATGGGCTTTGATGACTCTTTGTATAAACAATCTTTTGTTTAATATTATTTACACTTTTTAATGGCAATGACTTTATATTACTTCATATTGTTATATTGTGATATACTATTGTTGTTTTGATAAAGACCTTGAATATACTATAGTGTATGTAAGATGTGGTAGAACATGGAGATGTCTATCATGAAATACATCTTATAGTCACTGTATATTCTAAACTGTTCCTAGTCGATTGAGCCGTCCGATAATAAGGATAAGGATCGCTCGAGTTTGAGACTAGCATTTGCGATGCGGAGTACCACGTTTCATTGGTAGGGAACATGGAGATGTTCGAAGCATGCAAATGGATATTCATAGGATGAATAGTCGAACTACCCTATCCGGACTTTCCAAGTGGTTATCACTTATCGAGTGGATAAAGTCCGCGGTTTTGGTTGTACACCATTAGTCCTTACGACTTGAAACATCATGGAGACTCTATATGCTAGTGCTGTGCTTTGACTCGTTTACCGACTCTATGGGGGTCATCAGGTGTCGAGATTGGGTACAGTTACGACACATATAGGAGTCGATGCATTGTTGTCAAGGATTCACCACATACTTGCGAGTGTGGATATCCTATGCGATCTGAGGAGATATTAGTGTGACAAATCTCTGGCCAGAGTACTTGATGTGATTTAAGAAATGGTTTCTTAGTAGCACATGCGATGTCACTAATTTGATCTTCAAGATGTATTGCATAGTTATCGAATCTTGAGCGACTCTCGATATACCAATGGTTGTTGATTCGATCGGGATATATGGATGAAGGGACCGTACTGTACGCTAACCAAAATCTACTGGTTCTTGTAGGCACTATCAGTGATACCTAGGGAATCATGGGGCGATGTTGCTAGGCGCTTTACCATGATTCGTTGGGCAAGTCGGAAAGTGTTGTTCCGAGTCACAAGGAGTTGTGAGCCCACGGCTAGCTGTATCCCTGAACCATTGAGGGTCACACAGTGTAATGGAGTTTTAATCCCCGTTGAGATAGTTAAATTTAAAGAGTTAAATTTAATGAACTAAGGAGTTGGACTTCTTAAATAAGAGTAAGGGAGTAGGATTTCCTAAAATGACATAGGGATGGACATTTTTGGAAACCACTGAATTCGGATTCAGGAAAATTTATTTTGACTTTAAAATGTGCAGAAATGGTTTCTGTGCACATTGGTGAAATCAGTTCATCAATCGGAGTCACGATGAATTTTATATTAATTTCTGAACGAGCGGGCTTTGCTTGTCGGGCCCCAGCTTATGATTAATGGGCCCTAAGGTGTTAGTGGCCTGCATTATAAATAAGTTATTTCAGTACAGAAATTACACACAACAGGTCATAATTTTGAGAGCAAAAATCGAAAACCCTAGTTCCTCTCAAAGATTCTTTCGGCCGAACCCTCCCCATACTCTGCCCGAGATTTTCCGGTCTGTGATTTTGAATCGCAGTAAGGAATAACGAATCAGATTCGTTTATTCTCTTCGCAGAAAACTTCTGATAGATTTTCTAGTGCAATCTATCAGAGGGATTAAACCTCTGTTCGTGGACCTGATTGAAGGAGTTCATCGGTTCCAGGGAGAGACAACAAGAGCAGATAAAATCTGTTGGTGTCCAGTAATCTCGTTGCGAGATTGAAGGTAAAATTTAATAATTGTTATTTGAATTTTACACACACAATAATTTAATCGTTGAATGGTTGATACCCACACCATGGAATTGTTCCATGATAAAAATTTTAAACTTCCGCTGCACCGGGTATCAATCGTGATTGATCTGACCGCCAGTTTTTTCCTACAGTGGTATCAGAGCCAGGTTGCTCAGATCAAACGATTAAATTAATCAATTGTACAAAATTTTTGAGTCTCGGTTTTTGAAACAAAATAAATATTTTTAAATAAAAAAAAAAAAATTTTCGGGGCAAAACCCGGGCAGCGATTGGATCGCTGCCCGGTGGGGCAGCAATTGTTGCTGCCCCGGGCGGCGCACGGCGCCGCCCAAAGGGGGCGCACGGCGCCGCCCAGGGCAGCGCTGTGCGCTGCCCAGTGCAGCGCTGGGCGCTGCGCAGGGCAGCGCTCGGCACTGCCCAGGGGCGGCGCTTGGCGCCGCCCAGCGCAGCGCTGGGCGCTGCGCAGGGCAGCGCTCGGCGCTGCCCAGGGGCGGCGCTCGGCGCCGCTGTAAGAATGGGTGCCCAGTGAACCAACTGTGTGGCTATGGGCTTTGTTGACTCTTTGTATAAACAATCTTTTGTTTAATATTATTTACACTTTTATGGCAATGACTTTATATTACTTCATATTGTTATATTGTGATATACTATTGTTGTTTTGATAAAGACCTTGAATATACTATAGTGTATGTAAGATGTGGTAGAACATGGAGATGTCTATCATGAAATACATCTTATAGTCACTGTATGTTCTAAAACCGTTCCTAGTCGATTGAGCCGTCCGATAATAAGGATAAGGATCGCTCGAGTTTGAGACTAGCATTTGCGATGCGGAGTACCACGTTTCATTGGTAGGGAACATGGAGATGTTCGAAGCATGCAAATGGATATTCATAGGATGAATAGTCGAACTACCCTATCCGGACTTTCCAAGTGGTTATCACTTATCGAGTGGATAAAGTCCGCGGTTTTGGTTGTACACCATTAGTCCTTACGACTTGAAACATCATGGAGACTCTATATGCTAGTACTGTGCTTTGACTCGTTTACCGACTCTGAGGGGGTCATCAGGTGTCGAGATTGGGTACAGTTACGACACATATAGGAGTCAATGCATTGTTGTCAAGGATTCACCACATACTTGCGAGTGTGGATATCCTATGCGATCTGAGGAGATATTAGTGTGACAAATCTCTGGCCAGAGTACTTGATGTGATTTAAGAAATGGTTTCTTAGTAGCACATGCGATGTCACTAATTTGATCTTCAAGATGTATTGCATAGTTATCGAATCTTGAGCGACTCTCGATATACCAATGGTTGTTGATTCGATCGGGATATTTGGATGAAGGGACCGTACTGTACGCTAACCAAAATCTACTGGTTCTTGTAGGCACTATCAGTGATACCTAGGGAATCATGGGGCGATGTTGCTAGGCGCTTTACCATGATTCGTTGGGCAAGTCGGAAAGTGTTGTTCCGAGTCACAAGGAGTTGTGAGCCCACGGCTAGCTGTATCCCTGAACCATTGAGGGTCACACAGTGTAATGGAGTTTTAATCCCCGTTGAGATAGTTAAATTTAAAGAGTTAAATTTAATGAACTAAGGAGTTGGACTTCTTAAATAAGAGTAAGGGAGTAGGATTTCCTAAAATGACATAGGGATGGACATTTTTGGAAACCACTGAATTCGGATTCAGGAAAATTTATTTTGACTTTAAAACGTGCAGAAATGGTTTCTGTGCACATTGGTGAAATCGTTTCATCAATCGGAGTCACGATGAATTTTATATTAATTTCTGAACGAGCGGGCTTTGCTTGTCGGGCCCCAGCTTATGACTAATGGGCCCTAAGGTGTTAGTGGCCTGCATTAAAAATAAGTTATTTCAGTAAAGAAATTACACACAACAGGTCATAATTTTTGAGACAGAGCAAAAATCGAACCCTAGCCTCTCTCTCAACAAATCGGCCGAACCCTCCCCCTCTGCCCGAGAAAATTCCGGTCTGTGATTTTGAATCGCAGTAAGGAATAACGAATCAAATTCGTGTATTCTCTTCGCAGAAAACTTCTGATAGATTTTCTAGTGCAATCTATCAGAGGGATTAAACCTCTGTTCGTGGACCTGATTGAAGGCGTTCATCGGTTCCAGGGAGAGACAACAAGAGCAGAATTGTTCTGTTGGTGTCCATTAATCTCGTTGCGAGATTTGAGGTAAAATTTATTTAATTGTTATTTAAATTTTACACACACGTAATTCAATCGATGAACGGTTGATACCCATACCATGGAAACGTTCCATGAAAATTTTTAAACTTCCGCCGCACCGGGTATCAATCGTAATTGGTCTGGGAACTCGCCAGTTTTCCACCAGTGGTATCAAAGCCAGGTTGCTCAGATCAATCGATTGAATTAATCAATTGTACAAAATTTTTGAGTCTCGGTTTTTGAAACAAAATAAATATTTTTAATAAAAAAAAATTTTTTTTTCCGGGGGCGAAACCCGGGCAGCGATGGGATCGTTGCCCGGAAGGGGCAGCGATGGTCGCTGCCCCCAGGGGCGGCGCACGGCGCCGCCCAGGGCGGCGACCGTCGCCGCCCAGGGCGGCGCACGGCACTGCCCAGGGCAGCGCTGTGCGCTGCCCAGCGCAGCGCTCGGCGCCGCCCAGGGCGGCGCACAGCGCCGCCCAGCGGCGGCGCCAGGCGCCGCCCTGGCAGCAAGCGTTGCTGCCCTAAGGGGGCAGCCGGGCTGCCCCCGGCCCGCGCCCCGGGTGCGGGCCAACCCGGGAGTGTCCCGGGTGGCCCGCGGGAAAAATTAATATTTTATTAAAAATTAATTTTAATATGTTAAAATTTTATTTTTGGTCCGGTCAAAAATTGTTTTTGATTGGTTCACGAGATTTCGGATCGAATTGTTCGAGTCCGTAAATTTTAAAATTGATTTTGGATAAATTTGAATTTTTGGAAAATTTTAATATTTTATCCGTAAATTGAATTTTGAAATCAATTATTTTGGTACAATTGATGATTAGATATGATCTTATGATATATTAGATAAAATATGATTTTATTTGTAAAATTGGATTTTATAGATAAAATATGATTTTATTTGATATGGAGATAAAATATGATTTTATATGTGAAATGTGATTTTATATATAAAATATGATTTTATCTTGTTTAAATTTGAATTGCCACAGCATGTTATCCAATAAATTAATTTTGAATTAAATGTTATTGGATAAGGATGATCGATTGCCATGACCAATTTTGTAGGTGTATGTTAGGAATTTACATTTTGTCTTTATTGTTGTTGGTTTTATTAATGGGCCTGGTTTATGGCCCGATATGAATGTCATATGTAATAAAAGTGGGCTTGGTTTATAGCCCGTTCCCACCCCCTAAAAATGTATCCCCTACTTGTCATTGTTATTTATTGTAAATACATTAGATTTAGTGGGAGATCAAGATTTGAAGATGGTGGGCCCAGCAGACAATGAAGACTGAAGAAATGTAAATTGGAAGCATATGTAATAGGATTGCATTTGCATACTGCATATTACCTAGGATTGGACTAAGACCCGTGATTGGCAACCACGGGTCAATTAGAAATGGAATCGATCATCCTATATAATATGTGATATTATGATTGTATGCATGTTTAGACATAAATTGCGTGAATCCGGCAATGCATGCAATAAATTAAATATGATGAGACAAATATTTTTATAAATAAAATCCCTCATTTTAAATATGATTTAAAATTTATATCAAGATAAATAAAGGAAATTTAAATATTGTTTAAATGTTCCTACCTTCCATCAACGGTCAATGTATGTGATGCTACCCGCGGATACGGTCCGGCTCATATTATTGGGGGGGCCCGTCCGTCGGAAAGCTGTACATTGGATCGACAAATGTTGTAAGTTGGGTGGAACTCCCATGGGATCGGCTCATATTATTGGGGGATCCACATGGCGACCGTCCATCACAACTTAATATTGATGGGTCATCTTGACATGTCACTTTAAACGGCGTCATATTATTGGGCCCTTATTGGACATGAGGTAAATACATGGGGGTTGCTTTGGAAGCAATTGGGCTCTACCTTTTGAGAATTATGGTTGGCTGATATTATTCGGGACCATAAGTTTGTCAATTGGACTCCATGTTCTCACTAAGGAAAAAGTTTCCCGTTTTCACTAGAGGGTGGTGAAATCGTTAAAATAGTGGGAGTGAGATTCATAAAATTAAATTCGCCTATTTTATGTCTTAGTAAATTGTTAAACAATCATTGATATATGTCTGTTTTTCCTTTTCAGTATTTCATACAATGAATTCGCGAAATCCTTTATTCTCGATCCTCGAACAAAACAAGCTGACTGGCGCCAACTATACGGAATGGTTCCGGAAGTTGAAGATTGTCTTAACTTCGGAGAAAATGCTCTACGTGTTAGAGAAAGCACCTCCGAAGGAAGCACCAGCTGACATAAGTCCGGAGGAATTGGCCAAACTTGATGCATGGTGTGACCATGACATCAAGACCAAATGCTATATGCAAGCCTCGATGTCTGATGAACTCCAGAGGCGATTTGAGGACACGGTGAATGCTGCTGACATTCACACGCAACTCAAGGAACTTTTTGGGGCTCAGTCGAGGGCTGAAAGGTTCTCTACTGTTAAGGAGTTGATGACGTGCCGCATGCGTGAAGGGACTTCGGTCCGTGATCATGGGGTACGAGTGATTTGGCTCATACAGAAGTTAGCGACCCTTGATTTGGTGTTGGAGCATGAACTCAATGTGGACTTGCTGCTTCTATCTCTTCCTTCTTCATTTGATGGATTCGTGATAAATTTTAATATGAACAAGATAGAGGCCACCCTTGAAGAGATGGTCAATATGCTCGTTACATATGAATCCACACTTAAGAAGGATAAGCCAGCTTTCTTGGTGGGCTCCTCATCTTCTGCTAAGAAGGGGCCAAGTATGAAGGGCAAGAAACGTTCTGCCCCACCCAAGAAAGTGGAACCCGAGAAGAAGCAAAAGACAAAGGCTTCAAACGATGGAAAATCCAAGGATGTTTGCCATTACTGCAAGAAGCCGGGTCATTGGAAGCGCAACTGCAAGGAGTATCTTGAGCAGTTGGGAACTGCAAAGGGTATGTTCTATATCGAAATAAACATGTCACTTAATACAACTTCTTGGGTATTGGATACCGGATGTGGATCTCACATTTGCAATGATTTGCAGGTGATGACAAGAAGTCGCAGGCTTAGAATGGGTGAGACCCAGCTGAGGCTCGGGAATGGTTCCAGAGTTGAAGCTACGGCCATTGGAGATGTTTGTTTGATTTTGCAGAATGGTTTTAAATTATTGTTGAGAGATGTTTTATTTGTGCCAGATTTAATTAAAAACATTATTTCTATTTCTATGCTTGATAGAGATGGTTATTCTTGTAATTTTGTGAATGGGATTTGCAATATTTACAAGAATGAATTTTTAATTGGAAATGGACAACTTGAAAACGATCTATACAATTTAAAACTAAAAGACGTTCCAGTAAATTGTATTGACAAACCGGCGACAAGAAACAAAAGGAAAATCGATAGTCAAAACCCGGCAAACCTTTGGCACGCTAGACTAGGTCATATTTCCTCAAGGAGGATGAACAAGCTAGTGGGAGAGGGCATGTTTGATATGTCTGATATTAACTCTCTACCTACTTGTGAATCCTGCCTAAAAGGGAAAATGACTAAATCTCCTTTTAAGGGGAAGCCTGAACGTAGTCAAAATCTGTTGGATTTGATCCATACAGATGTTTGTGGTCCATTTAGAGTAGGGACTCAACATGGCCACACCTACTTCATTACCTTTACTGATGATTATTCTAGGTATGGGTATTTATATTTAATGAAATATAAGTCTGAAGCATTTGAAAAGTTCAAAGAATTCAAGGCTGAAGTAGAAAACAAGCTAGGTAAAAGTATTAAAGCACTTCGATCGGATCGAGGTGGAGAATACTTGAGTACCGAGTTTTTGGACTATCTAAAAGAGAATGGGATTCTCTCTCAGTGGACTCCTCCTATGACACCACAGCTTAATGGTGTATCGGAGCGTCGTAATCGAACTTTGTTGGACATGGTTCGATCCATGATGAGCTTCACTGAGCTTCCACCTTCGTTTTGGGGCTATGCGCTTGAAACGGCGGTATTGTTGTTGAATAACGTCCACACTAAAGCAGTGGACAAAACACCATACGAGTTATGGAATGGCAAAGCTCCTAAGTATTCATACTTGAGGATTTGGGGATGTCCTGCTTACGTGAAGCGGACAGTGGGAGATAAGTTGGATAGTCGATCCAGCTTGTGTTATTTTGTGGGGTATCCGAAGAATTCAATCGGATATTATTTCTATTATCCTGCTGAAACAAAGGTGTTTGTTTCACGGAATGCCACCTTCTTGGAGAAGGAGTTCTTATTGGATAAGAAAGGCGAGATGATGGAACTCGAAGAAGTTCGAGAAGAACCCGAAATACAAAATAACGATCCCACACCTCAGGAACCATTGCTGGACACGCCTGCACCTAGAAGATCCGAGAGGACTTCTAGACCTCCAGTTCGATATGGTCTTCTTCTTGAAGAGGGTCAAGATGAACCCGACATTGGATGTGATCCAAGAAGCTTCAAGGAAGCAATTTCTGATGCGGATTCGAATTTATGGCTTGAAGCTATGCAGTCAGAATTGGATTCGATGCATACTAACCAAGTCTGGTCTTTAGTGGATCCTCCCGATGGAATTGTTCCAATAGGGTGTAAATGGATCTACAAAAGAAAGCTTGGCCTGATGGTAAGATATTGACTTACAAGGCGCGATTGGTGGCGAAAGGTTATACTCAAAGGCAAGGAGTTGACTATGATGAAACCTTTTCACCAGTCGCAATGTTCAAGTCCATAAGAATCCTAATTGCCATAGCTGCATGGTATGACTATGAGATATGGCAGATGGATGTGAAGACTGCTTTTCTTAATGGAGACATTAAGGAAGAAATCTATATGAAGCAGCCTGAGGGGTTCACATCCATGGGAAGCGAGCATAAGGTATGCAAGCTTCAGAGATCAATTTATGGTCTAAAACAAGCATCAAGAAGTTGGAACCATAAATTTGATGAAACAATTAAAGATTTTGGTTTCATCAAGAACCCGGAGGAACCTTGCGTGTACAAGAAAGTAGTTAAGGATGCGGTGACATTCTTAGTACTTTATGTTGATGACATCCTACTCATTGGGAATGATGTAGGGATGTTGCAGTCAACAAAGATATGGTTATCAGGTAGATTTTCGATGAAGGATTTGGGTGAGGCATCCTACATTCTTGGGATACAGATCTATAGGGATAGATCTAAGAGAATGATAGGACTCACTCAAGCAACCTACATCGATACCATATTGAAACGGTTTTCAATGGATGGGTCCAAGAGAGGACATCTACCCATGTGTCATGGAGTTTCTCTATCCAAGTCTATGTGTCCCAAGACTGATGCAGAGATAGAGAATATGACACATGTACCATATGCGTCAGCTATAGGTAGTATCATGTATGGGATGATATCTACCAGACCGGATGTAGCATTTGCTCTGAGTGTCACGAGCAGATATCAGTCTAATCCTGGTCAGATGCATTGGAAAGCCGTGAAGGACATTCTTAAGTACTTGCGAAGGACGAAGAATATGTTCATGGTTTATGGAGGACGAGAACTCAAACTGGAAGGCTATACCGACTCTAGCTTCCAAAGTGATGTGGATGACTCGAAGTCAACCTCTGGATTTGTGTTCATGCTCAATGGTGGTGCTGTCTCTTGGAAGAGTTCCAAGCAGGACACCACAGCGGATTCCACCACTGAGGCTGAATACATTGCAGCATCAGCTGCTGCTAAAGAGGCCGTTTGGATGAGGAATTTCGTCCAAGAGTTGGGCGTCATTCCTGAATTTGTTGGTCCAGTCACGGTGTACTGCGACAACACGGGTGCCGTTGCTCAAGCAAAGGAACCAAGGTCTCATCAAAGATCCAAACACGTACTGAGGAAATACCACATAATCCGGGAGATTGTGGAAAGAGGAGACATCAGTGTCGAACGAGTGGCCTCTGCAGACAATATCGCTGATCCACTTACTAAGCCTTTGCCAGGACCATTGTTTGACAAACATCGCGAAGCAATGGGTCTACGTAGTATGACTAGTTGGCTATAGGGCAAGTGGAAGATTGTAAGAGTGGGTGCCCAGTGAGCCAACTGTGTGGCTATGGGCTTTGTTGACTCTTTGTATAAACAATCTTTTGTTTAATATTATTTACACTTTTATGGCAATGACTTTATATTACTTCATATTGTTATATTGTGATATACTATTGTTGTTTTGATAAAGACCTTGAATACTATAGTGTATGTAAGATGTGGTAGAACATGGAGATGTCTATCATGAAATACATCTTATAGTCACTGTATGTTCTAAAACCGTTCCTAGTCGATTGAGCCGTCCGATAATAAGGATAAGGATCGCTCGAGTTTGAGACTAGCATTTGCGATGCGGAGTACCACGTTTCATTGGTAGGGAACATGGAGATGTTCGAAGCATGCAAATGGATATTCATAGGATGAATAGTCGAACTACCCTATCCGGACTTTCCAAGTGGTTATCACTTATCGAGTGGATAAAGTCCGCGGTTTTGGTTGTACACCATTAGTCCTTACGACTTGAAACATCATGGAGACTCTATATGCTAGTACTGTGCTTTGACTCGTTTACCGACTCTGAGGGGGTCATCAGGTGTCGAGATTGGGTACAGTTATGACACATATAGGAGTCAATGCATTGTTGTCAAGGATTCACCACATACTTGCGAGTGTGGATATCCTATGCGATCTGAGGAGATATTAGTGTGACAAATCTCTGGCCAGAGTACTTGATGTGATTTAAGAAATGGTTTCTTAGTAGCACATGCGATGTCACTAATTTGATCTTCAAGATGTATTGCATAGTTATCGAATCTTGAGCGACTCTCGATATACCAATGGTTGTTGATTCGATCGGGATATTTGGATGAAGGGACCGTACTGTACGCTAACCAAAATCTACTGGTTCTTGTAGGCACTATCAGTGATACCTAGGGAATCATGGGGCGATGTTGCTAGGCGCTTTACCATGATTCGTTGGGCAAGTCGGAAAGTGTTGTTCCGAGTCACAAGGAGTTGTGAGCCCACGGCTAGCTGTATCCCTGAACCATTGAGGGTCACACAGTGTAATGGAGTTTTTAATCCCCGTTGAGATAGTTAAATTTAAAGAGTTAAATTTAATGAACTAAGGAGTTGGACTTCTTAAATAAGAGTAAGGGAGTAGGATTTCCTAAAATGACATAGGGATGGACATTTTTGGAAACCACTGAATTCGGATTCAGGAAAATTTATTTTGACTTTAAAACGTGCAGAAATGGTTTCTGTGCACATTGGTGAAATCGTTTCATCAATCGGAGTCACGATGAATTTTATATTAATTTCTGAACGAGCGGGCTTTGCTTGTCGGGCCCCAGCTTATGACTAATGGGCCCTAAGGTGTTAGTGGCCTGCATTAAAAATAAGTTATTTCAGTAAAGAAATTACACACAACAGGTCATAATTTTTGAGACAGAGCAAAAATCGAACCCTAGCCTCTCTCTCAACAAATCGGCCGAACCCTCCCCCTCTGCCCGAGAAAATTCCGGTCTGTGATTTTGAATCGCAGTAAGGAATAACGAATCAAATTCGTGTATTCTCTTCGCAGAAAACTTCTGATAGATTTTCTAGTGCAATCTATCAGAGGGATTAAACCTCTGTTCGTGGACCTGATTGAAGGCGTTCATCGGTTCCAGGGAGAGACAACAAGAGCAGAATTGTTCTGTTGGTGTCCATTAATCTCGTTGCGAGATTTGAGGTAAAATTTATTTAATTGTTATTTAAATTTTACACACACGTAATTCAATCGATGAACGGTTGATACCCATACCATGGAAACGTTCCATGAAAATTTTTAAACTTCCGCTGCACCGGGTATCAATCGTAATTGGTCTGGGAACTCGCCAGTTTTCCAACAGCCGCCCAGGGGCGGCGCCAGGCGCTGCCCTAAGGGGGCAGCCGGGCTGCCCCCGGCCCGCGCCCCGGGTGCGGGCCGGCCCGGGAGTGTCCCGGGCGGCCCGCGGGAAAAATTATATTTTTATTTAAAAATTAATTTTAATATTTAAAATTTTATTTTTGGTCCGGTCAAAAATTGTTTTTGATTGGTTCACGAGATTTCGGATCGAATTGTTCGAGTCCGTAAATTTTAAAATTGATTTTGGATAAATTTGAATTTTTGGAAAATTTAATATTTTATCCGTAAATTGAATTTTGAAATCAATTATTTTGGTACAATTGATGATAAGATATGATCTTATGATATATTAAGTAAAATATGATTTTATTTGTAAAATTGGATTTATAGATAAAATATGATTTTATTTGATATAGAGATAAAATATGATTTTATATGTGAAATGAGATTTTATATATAAATATGATTTTATCTTGTTTAAATTTGAATTGCCACAGCATGTTATCCAATAAATTAATTTTGAATTAAATGTTATTGGATAAGGATGATCGATTGCCATGACCAATTTTGTAGGTGTATGTTAGGAATTTACATTTGTCTTTATTATTGTTGGTTTTATTAATGGGCCTGGTTTATGGCCCGATATGAATGTCATATGTAATAAAAGTGGGCTTGGTTTATAGCCCGTTCCCACCCCCTAAAAATGTATCCCCTACTTGTCATTGTTATTTATTGTAAATACATTAGATTTAGTGGGAGATCAAGATTTGAAGATGGTGGGCCCAGCAGGACAATGAAGACTGAAGAAATGTAAATTGGAAGCATATGTAATAGGATTGCATTTGCATACTGCATATTACCTAGGATTGGACTAAGACCCGTGATTGGCAACCACGGGTCAATTAGAAATGGAATCGATCATCCTATATAATATGTGATATTATGATTGTATGCATGTTTAGACATAAATTGCGTGAATCCGGCAATGCATGCAATAAATTAAATATGATGAGACAAATATTTTTATAAATAAAATCCCTCATTTTAAATATGATTTAAAATTTATATCAAGATAA